>NC_140932.1:70720854-71258354 GCF_014529385.1 Adiantum capillus-veneris | reverse complement strand
TAAGTGGCTGCCCACTTATTAAGTGGGCGGTCGGCATATTTTAAAATTGGTCTGAACCTGCCCAAAAACTCAATAAAACCTTATAAGTTAAAAACAATGCTTTTTCACAACACTTTCCAAACGTCCCTTAATGCAACTACATGCACAAATGCAATGCAGACATAGATTCCTCGCGGGAAAGCGTCTGCTCTTCACGGAAAACTCGTTAAAATATTCCGCTTTTTAAGAAAAGCTTCTCAGAACCCATCTTTATTCTTGTGCTTGCGTCTTTACGCGTATTCTTTTTTTCCAGTTCGGATTTCCTCTCGACTATGGATATCCCCTTATCGATGCACCCGTCACCCACCTTGTGACGCATCAGGAATATCCATCACCTAGTCCTTTCCTACCGAACTTACGGTACAATCCCCTTCACGATGCTCTATGTCACCCATCCTATGACGCATCAGAGATGTCCGTTCTTGGATGGTCGGATACTTCTTCCCGATGCTCCCTGTCACCCATCCGATGTGGCGCATCAGAAGTACCCATTCCTGGTGGCCTTACAGATATTCCCGTTCACAGTGCTCCCCTCATTACTTTGAATGACGCACTAGGAATACTCTGTACTCGGATGTCTCCAGTGAGAAAAACCCTCTCACTTAAAATTCCAATAACTCATTTAGAATTATTTTTCCTTGGTGTTCCAAGCGAGAAAACCCTCACTTATAAATCCAATAATTCATTTAGAATTATTTTTCTCTCAGATAAAGCCAATTTAGCAATATCCCTCTCACTTATAAACAGTTGTCCTCAACTGTAGAGGTCCAATTGAACTGCCGGGGAGAAACCGGAAAGATTCCAAATCTTGCTCAATGCTCAGTGGTGAGTTGAGCTAGTCCTTTCTCAAAAGAGAACTTAAAAATTAAATTAAACAAAAAATTTCATAATTCAATACTTACCTTACCAGTTCATGTCCTTCCTCTAGTACCTCGAGGATATCCTTAACCATTCATCAAACTTACCAGCCATGTAAGAACTCGTCATTCGCGTCTTTTCAAGAACCTGTGAACTCAATTCCACCTTCTCAATCCCAAGAAAAATAATCCTCCTAAAAATCAATTTAATTCTATGTCCTTGCGCATAACCTTGCACTATTAGTCCTGAGGATATCAAACCTCTTCTGTCCTCCCGCATAGGGTATGTCGAGAGCATTAAGCTCATGTGAATCTTCCTATGGTAGACAAAGTGTGCCATCTTACCAAAGTAAGTTCTTATTCCGAAGCCTTTGCTTTGGGTAGGCTTTGGGTATTCTTATTCCGAAGCCTTTGCTTTAGGCTTTGAATTCTTACCATTTTGAAATGGTTGCGAACTATTTTCTTACGAACATAATAGTTCGAATTTATTCTAGCCGCGTGTAAATGCTACTTGACCTGCTCATGGAGAAACATATACCGCAACCAAAAGTTGCTTGATCAACGACCATCAGAAAACCTCTTCTCCGTAGAGAAACTCAAATTCCTTCTACCAAACACATCTCAAATAGAGATTCTCGTGTCGGAATATCCTTGCGCGCAAAAAGGCGTTCAAGAGAGTATAACAAACTCTCGTCGAGTTCCTTAGCATAGGTCTGCATCTTCGTGTGTTATCCATGTACGCAAAAGTTTACATAATTCTTAAGTTGTGTTAGAGTTTCGGTGAACCTGGGAAATTACCTTCCCTTCGTAAGATCCTTAGAGCGAAGACGCTCAACTTGACGATCCCTTGGCTCGATCGTAGACCAAAACCCGCTCATCAAATAATCTTTGGATTCCTCGAGCACAGGCCGTAGTCGTCACTTGTTCCTTCCCTCGTGAAGAGAGTGTTCATTCACTTGTGCAAAAAGCACTACATGTCTTTTATGATCGGGTAGGGGGTGTTGGTTCATAAGGTACTCAAGCTTAGTGAAAGCTTTTCTTGGTTGAAATCTCGAAATGGTTCCTTCTTTTCTGCCATCCTACCCGCAATAGCAGGTAATTTGTTGGTGAACTACCGGATACGAGATCAATAGTTGACCTTCCGAATATTTGAGCAGACCAATCCATCGCATAAAGCAATGTTTCAAATTGATCCTACTCTCATAAATACTCGAGAGTGATTGTCCTGGGGAGAGACATGCATATCTCGTGCATAAAAGCAATTCATATTTTATGAGTTCCTCAAAGATTTAACTTTGATCAAAGAACTTCCCTCTCACTTAAAGTTCCCTCTCACTTAAAGTTGGAGGGTCTTCTATTCAAAAACTTAGGAGTTAGATTGAATTCTCTTGCTCCACTTTCTCCGGATAGCAATGTATCCTTCGAGGAGAGGTAACAAAAATTCTTTGTTTCTGTGCTCAATGGTTCTCGTCCCACTGCGGGGATTGTATTCTATGTACACTAAGGTGTACACTTTCAGCTTTTATTGCTGACTCCACCATCTGCTACAGAGTATTTTGCATACAGGTTTACAAAATTCGGGCAAAAGTCCTTCGTTAAATTTGTTCATCTTTCCTTCCTCAGAGAGGATCAAGAATGGAGCTACCTTGGCAAGAGTGAACCACTACTTGCTTTGACTCGCTCATGTACCTATTGGGCAAACCAATCCCAATCTTCTTGGATGCTGAAACCGGCCTGTTCAATCCAAAAAGGGCGGTAGACTTTACTTTAAACCTTGATTTAGCTTTCACCCATTATTAGTCGTCTATTTTACCTGTACTTTCAAGACACAACAAAGGGGAGAGGGATACAGGCTGCTAGATTGCACCTGTATGAGTAGACAGACACCAGATTGGCCCCTAACTTAGGCGCCCCTTTCGGTATTTCTTTATTGTTCAAAAGAGGGAATAAACGCTGTGGTTCCCTACAAGCTGCCCCGCACAAACTCGGCTGAATTTCCACTGTTCCAGCCTGATTTCGGCAGCATAACTGTACTAGAACCCTTCACGGTCAGTATTCCCACGCATTGACTGACTTTCCCGACGCATACGGGCACTTTGCAAAACCTGGCGAGAATCTGCAGCACGCTGAATTCTCTGTTTTCAGCCCTGAAAATGCGCCAGATCACCTGTACAGCGGTCCCCTTGCGTCCCCGAACCTCCTGGGGGTATTAGGGTCCGTTTAGGGCCAAAACCCTAAACCTGCAAAAATACACAGCAGGCTGTAATTCACTGTTTCGGGCTCCGTTTCGCGTGCCGGTCGCATCCCTAGCAAGTCCTCGAGCTCCCGCACCTGTAGGGCTACTTGCCCTTTGAATCGGACGAGATTTCTGGCGTGAAACCTCTCCGAATTCACCTGTACCTGCGGGGGGATTAGCCGCTAGCTAATCCAGTACCTGTGCAAGAGGCTCTTGCCTCGGCAATCGCGCATGAACCCACACAACTGTACATTGGTCAAATGAAGAGCCCACTAGAGGGGCATAACATACTGCCAAAGGGGAGAGAGAGGGCAGTGCGTAGCGTGCAGGGCATCACTCCTGGCACCGCACTGTGCATAAGAGGGAAAGCAAGCACTCCATAGCTCTTAACCTGTGACAGAGACTTGCAAAATGAGCCTCCCAGCTATAAATCACGTTTTTGCCTTCTCTATAAGTAGTAAACTGGCCTCAAAGTGCCAAGTGTCACTCATTTGTGCATTTTCCCGCTTTAGACCCTCGGGTCTAAAAATATCTCACCTGCAGCCTCTGTTGACTTGGCCACAGAGTAACAAAATGATCCCCATGTCAAACTGCACGTAATGACGCGAAGACATTTTCAGGTCCCAAAATAGCAGTTCCCTAAATTTTAGGAGATGCTGCCATTATATCTTTCTAGGTCATCCGACCCTCTTTGTACACTGTGGCCACATCCAAAACTGAAATGTAGCCTCTGTAGCAAAGGATTCCACTTTGGCTAGTCAATGACCCCACTTGGCTAACCATAGTCCTTGTCCAACCTTAGTGCTCTCTTGCCCTCAGGCCTGGACTCCCTCTGGACAGTTCCACACTAGCTATGCAATGCAGGGCAGTTAGATTTCCCGAGGGGTGTTTCCAAAAAGTGAAAGTAAATAGATAATAAGAAAGAAATCAACAAAAAGGATAGATAGTAGTCACACGCTGGTGACAGATGCCTTCCTCAAAGCATAGAGGAAAAAAATTTGTCGGAAAATTCAGCCTTGAATTGAATCCAAGTCTTGTTGTAAGTTCCTTTCAAAGCTTTGGTATACCACCAAGTACTTGCAATTCCCCTTGAGGTGTTTGGTCACATGCCTCACCTTCGACGCTTCTGAGAAATTGCGGTTTGCAAAGACATCTTCAAACTGTCAAATGAAAGCGGTAGCTTTCGGGACATCTTCCCTTCCGTCAAAAGTATCAAACTTGACTGGAGTGTTCCTAGGTCTAGAGACCCTCATATCCTTCCCAAAATGACGAGATTTCATGGCTATGGTTCTGGATTGACGTTCATGGATATTTTCTGGATTCTAAAGGATCTCGAGCGTTCCACTCCTTGGATTCTCTAGGTTCTTGAGCATCATGCTCTTGTCGCCTTCTCAGAGAATCCCAAGTCTTGTGTCGACTTCTTGCAGAGAGGAAAAAAAAATATTCCCAACTCTGCAAGCTTTTCCTTGCAAGACTTAGGGTTCCGCCAACTTACTACTCTCTTGGCTTGTCATGGCTTCTTCCCGTATCTTCTCAGAGTCTTCCTCCTTTACAGAGAAAGAGAGGAGACCATGCTCTGATACCACTGTCACAAAATACATTCGGATAAATAGGATTTATCACTTCTTGCTAAAGCCAGAGGATATAGAGAGAAATAGATAGAGAGAGAGAGATAGAGAGTGAGAAGATCGACACAGTACTGGGACCTGAAGATGGGCTGGTCCCCCCCCCTTAAAAAGAATTCTTTATCTTTTTACAAGCACAAGAACCGGAGAAAACCCCTCTGTTCTAAATCTCTGACTCGATGGTCGTTCCTTCCCGTAAGGGAGATCCGAGAGACGAGCTCTCAATCCTTTTTCCGTCTGTACTCGGAGTCGAGACTCCGCAGACAATTTCCGAATTCCGTTCCCGGAACTCCCAAGCGTAGGCCGAAGCCTTCTCGCTTCTCCTTCGCGATGAAGTACCTGCAAAAACACACGCAAACACGCAACAACAATTCGTATGGCGAATCCACAATAGATACCTGTCGCTCTTGAGCGGGAAAAGCAACTTCCTTGCTTCGTAGTCTCGCGACTTCTGGCGGCAGAGTCTTCACGTCTTCTAGCGGCAGAGTCTTCTCTTGCCGGCGTTGGTAACTCCTTTTCAGTGAGGGCATGTGGTGCTTTTATAGCTCCTTAACCACGGCACGAATAGCTGCTCGCGTAGAGATCGTGGCCGCTAATTACCCCCTCTTCCCTCCGCTAATTGCACCTCAAAGAGGTGCACTTACAAAACAAGGGTATTACCCCCCACCCACTCACACGTGTGCCTGAAACAAAGCTTGTCACATCAATCCCATCCCTCCCGCTTTTACCATTACCCCGTCGGTGTGGGGGGTACCTTGTACAAACCGTCTAGTATCACATTTGTAAAGTAGAATAGAATAGTGTATCCTTGCAATGTTGTAATCTCCTTTTGTACCTTTCTTAATTCCTATAATCATTGTAATTAGTCATAATTATACAAACTAATCTAATCTATCCTCCATATTTTAGTGTTGGCTACTATAATATCCGACAAACTATTGGGGTCACTCTCTTACTTACCCCTAGATCCCAAAGGTAGAACCATAGCTTCTAGGCCTTGCACTCTCTCTTACTCCAATGAGGCCAAAAGCTAATTTTTCCTAGAAATGGGCTTCTTTCCTTTGGCAAATCTCCAAAATACCTTGGCACAATTTCCACCATACCTCAAATTTTCACTGGGAAAGCTTCATTAATTCAACACACCTAACATCTCACTCATCTCTTTGATATAGAAAATAGCCTCTAATGGAAAACCTCTAGCAAAAAAAGCTTTTTGGCGGTGTAAATTCCAATTCTGCTCTCACACACACGCGCGCGCACACACACACACACACACACAGAGAGAGAGAGAGAGAGAGAGAGAGAGAGAGAGAGAGAGAGAGAGAGAGAGAGACGTACCCAAATAACTTGATCACAGGGATCAGCATTTAATGATTCTTTGTGTTTGAATGAAATAGATGAATCAAGGAGATTGCGAAGAGTAGCAAGAGCGCCATCACCAGCTGTTTCAAGGACATTTACGCTCCCGAGCTTTGTGCCTTGAGGCAGACCTCTCTTTTCAATATAGGTCTCGAGAGAAAGGGCCAGTACCTCTGTGGGGTTCTCATCTACACCATGAAATTTCTTGAATCCGGTCACATGAATCACGCAGCCTGGTGCTGGGCCTTCGGATCCCATCTTTCTCCTCAGTTACGTAGCCTTTTCTCTGCAGATCCAGAATTGCTCGGTGCAATCTGAGCTTGGCAGCTCAATTCTAACAGATATTGGATGCGGTTGCGGATCGATAGAATCAGAAAACACGAGAGCTTTCAATGGAGAGACGTTTTCAACCGACAACTTGCTGCAATTTCATGCGACGTCGTGGGAAAGTTTGCTGAGAAAAATCTACGTAGGTATACTGTTGTTGGATTTGTCCCTCATTTGGGCGTACAAAATTACCAAACAAGTCTCGGTTGTTGGGCGTTGCGTTGCTATAGAACCTAACAAGTAGTAGGGGGTACCCAATCACATAAAAGAGAGGAATCTAAGCTGATACCCGCAGCTTGGCAGGAGAATTGTTGCGCGCAGCCAGCAGAGGGAAGCAGCAATGCTTGCACGGAAGCTGGTGCACTCGAGCAGACCAGCAAAGATTTGCGCACTGGAAGCAGCGATGGCAGATGCTTGCACGAAAGTTGGTGCACTCGAGGAGAGCAGCAAGGAATTTGTTGGGCAAGTGGTGCAGGCAAAAGGCGGAAGAGGGGGGGACATAGGCAAGGGTGGGAGGGATATCATGCAAGCAGGAGGCAAAGCCAGGGAGGGTGTCATGTTGCGGAGTCACCAAGGAGGCCGTGATGAGCAGTGGATTGTGTCGAATTCATTTTTTCTTAAAAAAGGAAATGAGTTGCTATATCATATCAACGTGCGGGCCTATTTGGTGTAGAATAACCAAGGTTGAGGCTTTCGTCTCCTGCACACAGGATCGAGTCCTCCTTTTGGAGGTTGAAGTCCCTTCACCTAGCAAGGGTGATCCTCCTACGATTCCTAGGAGGAATCTAGGGAACTAACAAATATAAATAAAGACGAGCCAGTAGGTTTTACACATTTGTATTTATCATTATTACTTTAAATCAAGTGTAGCCAATTTTTTCTTATTTCAGAGAGAGAGAGAGAGAGAGAGAGAGAGAGAGAGAGAGAGAGAGAGAGCATTGAGTATTGCAATACATAACTTGAATTGTCGAACTATGAGAAAAGAAGTGTGTGTCTATTTGATTACCTCTATAGTTGTGTGTAAAATGGTTCAATTTCACGACATTGGCAAACTTTTAAAAGACGTGTGTGTCTATTTATATATAGAAACGATGGTCGAAATTGAGCATGCATTAGTGAGGAAAACATGTGGCTAAACTAAACTTAAGGAAAAGCATTGACAAACTCAAAAGATATAAAAAGCACAACATATTAAAAATTGAAATGCACTATCGACCTGGTAATTATGTATGGGTGTCGTCCAATTGTGCAAGCTAAGGGACAATGTTTGAATCAAGTTACATAAAGGCAATGTGAATAGTTAAACATTTCGTTTTGTATTTAGGCACAAAGTGAAAATGCTAATTAGTGCACATCATGCAGAAGTACCATACAAAAGTATGGTGGAGAGTTGGCACTGTGGTCTCTCCAAAAATTATAAGAAACGAAAGTCGTGCACTGTCCCATATAGCATTTATGTGTTGCGCCAAGCAAACGTATACGCATAGAGAATTGGATACAGATAACGAACCTTGCAATGTTGCCGAGCTGTAGTCGTGCTTGTGTAGTCAAAACGTCCACTATTGTGAATCACTCAATCAGCAGGCTAAGGATACAGAGCTAGGGAGCACCTTATTTTGTTGTTTCGACTCTACACTATACCATTTAAATTAAAAAACTCAAATCATTACGCAATATGTCTGCATAGTACCACATGGCTTCAAGATGCAAGCATCGGTGATTGCATCTAGAGAAATGTCCTTGCTTTGCATTTGTTGAAAATAGCCTAGAGCTTTTGGTCTTCCCTATGTTGTTGCGTAGTTAGTGTGTTCCAAGAGATGATTACATTCCAGATAGAAAGCTCCTCAAGCCCTTTTTGTGCTTCGTATTTTTGTTGAAAACATCCTAGGGCTGTTGTATATACATATCCACCAAGGCAGTGCCAAAGCATAACATTTTTTTCGACAGTCCCTGACTAGCAATGTTATCGTGAAATCTTTTGCCCATCTCAGTATTTTCCAAATTGCCAATCAACAAGCTGCTTGCATCTTTCCATGCGCTTTGTGTCCTAATGGTAGAAGGAGAACCAAAGATCTGCAAAATGAGCTTGAGCATGAGGCTAGCAAAAGTAAGCATTCAGATCAATGTGAGAAAAGCGCTTTGTTCACAATGTTGTAATGTGTGTAAAACTTATTGTGATATGGAGCACACCTCTATCATATCCTTCCTGTTCTTGTGCAGGAACTCGCTCCAAACTGTTAGCTCCAATGCCTTGAGCACGTGAATAGACACCACCAGCCACATCATGTCTTAAAATCTAATATCTAACCAACCCAAATGATTTTCTCATATTATATTGATCATTTAATGTGGGAGAATAGACAGGAACAAGGGTTAGAATATAGACATGTGATTATTGGATCTATCTCAACACGGGGCCAAGGTTAAAGGGGTCCAAATGAGAGATGATATATCAAAGAACAAGGCTAGCTAATGGAGCTTAAAGACCTTAGGTTTAGCTTCATTAAAGACCTCCAATGGTTAGTGTTAAAAGTCCTTTGACCTTAGGGAAGCTAGGGTTGTGCTTGAGGTGGGAACCCGGTCCAAGCTTGCGGTGCTTTCGTGCTTGCTGAGACTAAGGTGCTTGAGATTATTTTTGTGCTTGCTGACTAAGGTTCTTGAGGTGCTTGAGGTGCTTGAGGTGCTTAATGACTAAGGTGCTAAGGTGCTCCATGACTAAGGTGCTTGAGGGGTTAAGGTGTTCAAAAGTCAAAGCACATCCCTACTCATGAGGGGGCGAGCCCTCTTTGTAGGAGCTAGAGAGAGAACACACGCACCCTCACACAAGGCAAGCTTGGTATAAAGAAAGAAAATAATACACTTGTCAAGCTCCTCTTTATGTTGCCCTCATAATGTGCCTAAAGCCTAATTCTCCTCATTCTGTTGTTCTCAAAGTTCATAGGCCATTTCCATTACACTGGTATCACAGCTATTGGTTTCTCTTTTCTTGCTTAAGAAGAGAGGTCCTTAAGTTGTCCATGAAAGGTTGGGCCTATTTATTGCAATAGGGTAAGCGGGACAGGGATCTATTATCTTGGTTGAGAAGGACTTAGTTCGAGGTACAACGTTGGGAACTATAGTCTTAATAATGGAGCCTCTCGGGGCTTGCCTTTGGCTTAACCATTATTCAACTATGAGCAAGCTCAACAGGAACCATAATCAATTGAGCAATGTTAGACACTCTCCACTAGTCTTTGCAATCAATAGTGTGTAAACCACAGGTGTGGGTGCTTGAGAATAATTTTCAAAGTAAAGAAGAGTAGTGACTAAGGTTTTTGAGGGTACCGTAAGCACACAGTAATTCTATACATAAGTATAATTAGCATGGCTGACAATAACCAAGAGAGTAGAATGACATTTTTAACTTTGATTTTGCACATGAAGGTGCTAATGTGATTATGCCTCCATGTTTGTTAATTACCTTGTTACTAGGTTGCAGCAAGCTATGGGCAACCCTGCTTTGCAAGCCAAAGTTACCCAACAACTTCGTGTTTATGGGATTTCCTTTCCTCTCCAAGAGGAGAGAGAGCTTAGGAGGCCTCTTGATGAGACCCCCAAGAGAAGACTCTCTCCCATAAGAGAGGAGGAATCCAAAGAATGAGAAAGAAGTGAATCCCTAAGTTCCTTTGAAGATGTGGCTCTGCGAAGACGACAGTCTAGACGATCGCCAACTCCTCCCAGGAGGTAAGGGTTAACCCACAATCCTTCTCCTCGTCACTCCGAAAGAGAAGAGAGGAAACAAAGGAAGAAAAGGGCAAGAAAGAGGTCACCGTCTTCTCCTTCTTCTTCACCTTCCTCCTCTTCTGACAAAAGCTACAGCTATTCTCCTAGAGAATACAAGAGGGAAGGACATCGCAAATCTTACCCTGCATGGCGAAGGTCCCAAAATCTCAAGAAGTTCAAAGAGGGAGGAAAGAGTATCTCTTTTCTCACCTATGATGGCACATTGGTGCCACCGACAAAGTATTGGCCTTCATCCAACAGTTTGAGGCGGCCTTTGGAGACGAGGGCTCCACGGAGTCCTCCAAACTATGCCATGTAGCTATGCACTTCCAAAAGTCTACTTGTCAATGGTGGGCTAGCCTTCATGGCAATGGTGAAGCCCCAAAGACATAGAAAACTCTACGAGTTTCCATCATGAAGAAATTCCTTGCAAGCGATGCAAAGGACAAAGTGCTTACCGAATACCAGAGTTTGAAGCTTCTCTCCCATGAGTCTATCCACAATATGTGGACAAGTTTTGGGATTTACATCTCAAGGCTATTGTCTTCCAAAAGACAGACTTCACCGAGCAAAAAATAATTCTGTGTGGGATTACCTGGAGAGATGTCCGAGTACGTCAACTCCCAACGGCCTGGTTCTATCATCGAAGTAATCCACCACACTATGGTTGCTTCGCGCATCAATTTCCAACAAGGGGCTAGAAGGAATGTCATTCTCTCTTGAAGAGCTTGAAGCTTTTCACAAGGACCACAAATGCACGTGTTGTTCCCGCCTCGTTTCTCCTCTTTTTGGGTAGTTTACACATCAGGTGCAGCATTCACCATGAATGACAACAACACAGATGTGTTCAAGATGTTTGCTACCTAGGACATGTTGGATGGGGACAAGGATGTAGGCAATGTTGAGGATGTTGCAGGTTTTGGTGGAATTTTGCTACTGCCATAGCTCATTAGGAAATTTCAGAGGTCATTTGGAGGGCCATATGAAGAGAGAGAAAAATAGAGCGCGTCCAATGAGCACGAAGGCTACGTTACGTAGGAAAGTACGTGGAAAGACTCAAAAAATAGGAAAATAGCATAAAACTTTCACGAATCTAGGATTGTAGCATCGTAATTTCCTTCCTTTTACCGAGCTTTTAGGTGCTTGCATGTGGTCCCACTTCTGATATTCTCTTATGGTCATTAACGTACTGGAGGGTGACCATTAAGCCCGCACAAGATATTGGAATTCTAAAACACTTTCCCTCCATTAGAATGCTTTCAAAGTGAATCTCCCTCCACTAAAGATTTTCTCTGAGAGCTATGGCTTCCACGTCTTCTCGCCCAAGAAGCTCCAGGTGTTTACTGTCTCTCACACCAACAACCAACAGCTGCACTTTGCCTAGAAGGCCAAGTAGTAGCATATCCTCAATTACAATATCAACTTCAATAAGTGCAGAGAACCAATGGGTTGGACAAAGGATAAACAAAGGTTCATGGGTCCTCATGCAACCAAGAAGACCCAAGAGGTCTAGTGGTATCAACGTTTACCGCTCAGCATGGAAGGCCAGAGTGTTGGATTTCAAAGTTGAAATCGGCAAAAGATCTGTAAAGGAAGTTCTTGTTCAGCATGTGTTTACCCATCCAGAGGTGATAGCAAACGGTGGAAATGTATCAGATATACATCAACCACGTTGCAATTGTAAGTACTCTTGACATGTGAACTTACTGATACTCTCATTATACCTTTTCTTATATATTTTGCAATGTTTCTCCCGCTTCTTATGAGCAATGTCTCCATTCTTCACAGCTCAATTACATTAGATTTGTCATTTTTACTTATTGATACTCTTAGTTTAACTCTTCTTATATATATTGCAGATGTTTATCCCTCTTCTTATGAGCAATGGGAGCATGTGAAGTGCATAATAGGCCTCTTCCATGTTGTTCATGCCCACATTGGTTCTCTACAGTATTCAGGGAGAAGCAGCAAAAGCCTGGCTGATGAGGGAATATTTTTTTATGACCACTTCTACCAACTCAGCTCAGGGAATAAGAATGGCATGTTGGTGAAAGTGCCTCTACCAACCGATTGGAACACTGTGGACTGGCCAGTTCCCGAGGAAACAATGGTGGAGGCAATGCGAAGTAAGCTCTACAAGGATATACAGAGGTCTCTACGTAGCTCTATTCCCACCAAACTGGTTAGAATTGCAAACTTTTGTCCTGTTGCACTCTTCATAGAGTTGTTTCATAGCTACAACATCTGTGTTACGAAAACTATGTTCATGTGCAAGTCATTTCAGCAGTCATCCTGTGACAAACTTCTTGACAGAGGATGGTATGTAAAGGAAGAGATTGGTTTACGGTGCGAGGTCGCGCTTGATACTCTAGTTGTCAAGTACATGATTGCAAGTCAATCACTGTTACTCTCATTTTGGTATATGCGATCACAAATGCTCAATGGTAAGTACATTCCTATGGACCAGGTTTCTGCAGGTTTGGAAGATAATCCTGCTGTGGATGTGGAAGTGATTGATAAAGAGCATGGCCTACTGTTGGTGGTTACAATAAGGGAGCTATGCAGTCTTCAGCATTTGCGGCATGACATAATTGAAGAGTCAATGGACAGGGACCTATCATATTTTTCCTTTTTCCTAGCTGGCCGTAAGGTGATGCGGCGAAGGGAAAAAGATATTTTGTGCAAAGAGTTGGATGGTCGGGTTGAAGTAGTGTCAATGTAACAGATATTCTTGTGAACTCAAGTGTATACAAATGACTTTCAATACATGAAGTTTATTGAGCTCATTTGTCAATTGTGCCCTGTGAAAAAGTGTGCTTGAAATACATTTCTTTACCATGTCAAATCTCTCTCTCTCTCTCTCTCTCTCTCTCAATGTTAGACAAGACAAAGACATGATAGAAGAGTCATCTTAATTCATTAGAAAGTACAAACTCGTCCGTGAACAATGGACTGAGATACAATTTCTGTAAGTATGGAATCAGAATGTCTTCAAGGTAAAAATCGAAGGAATGCCCCTCGAAAGAAGGTGGTGAGATAGTTGTTCCCGGCGGATTTAGTTCTCCCTTTTCAGGAGTATCATCAATCAATAGTGTATTAGTTGCATCAAAGGGTACACCAATTTGGCTAAACGGTTTGTACAAAAGAGGTAAGTGTGGTTTTTTAGGCTGGTAGTGGCCCTCAACGGTAACGCATTTTCTTTGATCATACAAAAAGGCAAAATCTGACGTGTGAGCGCCACATACACTGCAAACTATTGTAACTAGTGGCGACAAGTTTTGCCTTTGCATTGAAGACCATATGGAAACTCTGAAGCGCGGAAGAAGAAACTGAATAAATTCCTTGGTTCCTGGACGAACCACGACTCGACAAGTTCACATCCGAAACGTTTGCAAATCCTCAAAGGGTTCTGTGTCACCGAGAGGCACGCGCATCAGCAGCAATCCATTGACGTCCAAGATAATCAACCTCTGTAAAAGTTGACAAGTACATATAAGTAGTTAGAAGCTGAACATATTTTGCCATACTTGAATAGACATTACCGGAACAACCGTATCTACAAGTAGCAAGGGTCCATACTGGGTCTCTGTAGTGTTGATGTCGTTGTTGCTCTCCTCTACTTTAGCTTCATCATTCACATCTTCATAGTCATCATTCACATCTTCATCAGGGGTCTCCACCATGGCTCTTTCTGCCTCATTCAAGGTTTCCTCCAAGGTCTTTTCCTCTCCCTCGGTTGACCGGCTTGCCTCATACATCCTTGCCTGATCCATATCAGTTTGCTCATCCCTAGGCCTGCTTTCCTCATCCATATCCTTTTGCTCATCTATAGGCCTGCTTTCCTCATCTTGGGTTTCATCCATAGGTTCTTTTGGCTCCTCCACTGGCTGACTTGGCTCTTTCATTGTCTCCTCTGGTTGTACACTAGCACCTTCCATATGCTCATTTGACCTTTCCTCATCCTCAGCTCTTTCATGTTCTGCTGATATGACCCCCTCGGCCCGTTGTGATTCCACTGTATCGGATGCAGGGGTTTGTCGTGGTGGCACGTCATGTATTGTTAGATCAATAGTGCGGTCATCCAAGCCGCTATCTTCAAGCTCTCTAGGGCTAGACATAGTAAGCAGGTGTTGTATTAAACTTACCTGGTATCTTTGCAAATAATCATATGTGTAGTTTTTTAAAGCACTCTGCAAAATTGAAAGACCACATGGTGAGAATTCTTTTATAAACTAAACCAAAACTGACTGAATGCATTGCCAAATGGTTACCTTAGTCATGAAAGGTTTTAATGAAAAGTAGCTTTGCAGGACATATTCTGCATGGAGAAGACATCTCTAGCCGCAAGAATTTCCATCGGTTTGATTTGGGACAGGTTCATCTTTGATTGGGGCCTTGTATAGTTCATACCTTCCACATAGCTTGCCATAGGCAAGCAACAACCTCTTTATACAACTGCACAAAGCAGCGTCAAGATGTTAGCATGAGGCTTCAAATTTACATGGATATCTATAAGAAACACTTTCTGATACAAAACACTTACAGCCTAATTTCAGGGTGGGTTCCTTTTATTGAATTGAACACCCACATTGCTGGTTGGTCAACATCAAGGCATATGAGACTCCAGTGATGGTTGTTCTCATATGGAAAGATGATGACAGTAACTTCCAACATAGCACAGTGGAGAAACCAACTCTCAAAGGTCCCAGATGGACTGCTCTTTTGTCTAATAATCACTGACATTTGTGGATCAAGAAGAAACACCTCTGTGTGGGTGTGCAGTGGGAGTTGACTTTTGATCAGGCTGCAGAGAGTTTACCTGAGTTAGCAAACCTATTATCTGAGTTTTCAAAGCTAGCAAGATAGTAACACTTACTTAAGACAAGCATAGATAATTGTGTCTGAAATCTGAGCATCTGGATTCTGCAATAAATTAATGTCCACTTTTTCCAGAGCTAGCTTTCTGGCTCCATCTACAAATGGTATCTTTGCAAGCAAACCATCCTTCATTGAAAGTAGAGTTTCTTGATTGCTTGCCTCTATGGACAGGGTCACATTGCATTCTGTTTGCCTCTGGGACTCCACTGCTACTTTTGCTTTCTCCTTAAGCTCTGCTTCCCTCATGTCCTCTGTTTGGCGAGCAATAGTCTCTTCCCTTGCCCTTGTATTCACATCATGTGTGACATCTACAACTGTGAGTTGTGGCACTAGCTCAGGGGGGTATAACAAAATTTCCCTCATTTTCTTATCCCTGCAGACATTGGGGACCAGTAGTTTGTCATACCTCCACCTTATTCTTTTCAGTGTCTCACTATCTTTGTCCATTATAGTAACCCTGTGGGCATGTGATGCAACAATGGTGATGTCATTGAAGTACTCCAGTAGGAAGTCCTCTGCTGCTTCTTGTAGAGCCATTAATGCCACCACCTTCCACCTTTTGGTGCCGCAGGTAGCTTCTTCACATATGGACCTCACCATCCTCTGAAAGGGCAGCTTTGGTATGCATAAATCTACACATTTCTGTGCCTTTCTGATTTCTCTGAAAAGTCCCATGCAGGTTTGTAACTTCTTCACCCTTGGCCCTTTCAGAATTTTATTGGGTTTTCCAGGTCTCTTCTTTGGGGTTGCAGATCTGCTACTTGCCTTAGCTGCTAATCCTGGTCCCTTGCCTGCCTTCCTTGCAGTGGCTTTTGTTCTAGCCATTTTACTGTATACAAAAAGAGGATTCTCTCTCTCTCTCTCTCTCTCTCTCTCTCTCTCTCTCTCTCTCTCTTTCTCCCTCTCCCTCTCCTTTCTATAGCTTAGCATATTTAAATAGAGAGAGAGTGAGAGACTCCCATTACTAAAGGCGCGCGTGGAGCATGTTTTGACCTCAAAAAACACCTCCGCGCGCCGTTAGTATAAGGTAAAAGAAAGACTCACTCTCTCTCTCTCTCTCTCTCTTTCCATCGCCTTACATCCTCTCTCTATAACACTCACACATACACTGGTCGATGCACAGTACTAACGGCGCGCATAGAGACATGCACACCGGTTATGCCTCTCTACGCGCGCCTTTAGTATAGAGAGAGAGAGAGAGAGAGAGAGAGAGAGAGAGAGAGGCTCTGTTTTTTTGTGTGTGTGTGTGTGTCTGTATTTGTGTGTGTGTAAGTTATATTTGTGTGTGTGTGTGTGTGTGTTTGTGAGTGTGTGTGTGTCTCTGTATGTGTGTTTGTGTGTCTGTGTGTGTCTGTGTGTGTGTATGTTATATTTGTGTCTCTGTGTGTATGTTATATTTGTCTGTATCTGTGTGTGTTTGTGTGTGTATGTTAGATTTGTGTGTCTCTGGGTTTGTGAGTGTGTGTGTCTTTGGTGTGTATGTTATATTTGTGTCTCTGTGTGTTTCTGTGTATGTTATATTTGTCTGTTTCTGTGTGTGTGTGTGTGTGTATGTTTTATTTGTGTGTCTGTGTGTTTGTGAGTGTGTGTGTCTATGTGTGTGTGTGTGTGTGTTGTGTTTGTGACTGTATGTGTGTGTTGTTTGTTAAGACAGAGCTAGATATGCAATATACTGTGACAGAAACAGAGAGAGAGAGATAGAGGCAAAGGCAGAGGGAAATTTCAGAAGCAGAGGGAGAGAGAGAGAGGGCCAAACCTCCTGAGGACGCAGACCTTCGTTATGTTTAAGATGGATCGGCTTGCTGTCGGAGACGCAGACGACGACTCTCTCTCTCTCTCTCTCTCTCTCTCTCTCTCTCTCTCTCTCTCTTTCACGAGGTGTGGTTTTTCTCTCTCATGACCTCTATATATGACGTACAAAAGTATACGGTCTCAATAATGACCACACGTGCGACAACATGCAATTATACTCTATTTTATAGTAACACGTGGGGCGCCGCCGTGTGTATCCATTATAAGTGTGATTTTGAGAGAGAGAAAGAGAGAGAACAATAGAGAGAGAGAGAGAGAGAGAGAGAGAGAGAGAGAGAGCCTCTTTACTGCCAGAGAGTGATAGAGAGAGAGAGTGATAGAGAGACAGAGAGAGAGAGAGAACCATAGAAAGAGAGAAGGAGAGAGAGAGAGAGAGACAGATTGAGAGAGAGATAGAGAGAGGGACTCCTTACTCTCAGAGAGAGAGAGGAAGAGAGACAGAGTCAGTTTGACAGACAAAAAGCAATGGAGGAGACACCTCCCTTGGAGTTTCTGCAAACACCACCAACAAAAGGTGATCTCTCACTCTTTCTCTCTGTATATCCAATAGTTGGTACAAATTGTGTGTGTGTGTGTGTGTGTGTGTGTGTGTGTGTGTGTGTGTGTAAACAAAGAAAAACCCATACTGTTGTTCAACACACACACACCTCAACACATACTTCTATAGACAGAGACACACACACACACACACACACACATACATACACACAGACACACACACAGAGACATACACTCTCTCTCTCTCCCTCCCCTCTCTGTCCCCGTTACTAACGGCACGCAGAGCCAACCAAACACTGGCTGCAGCTCTTTCTGCGCGCCTATAGTATAGTTATGACTCTCTCTCTCTCTCTCTCTCTCTCTCTCTCTCTCTCTCTCTCTCTCTCTCTCTCTCTCTCTCTCTCTCTCTCTCTCTCTCTCTCTCTCAATTGTACTTAAGGCGCGTGTAGAGAGTTGCAAAAAGTATGTTGTCGTCCTTGCGCGCCTTTAGTACAAAGAGACACACACACACACACACACACACACACACAGTCATAACTATACTATAGGCTCAGTTGCTTAATGTTTCTGCCAAAAGAACTGTTGACTTTTGTCAGGACATATCTGAAGAAGAGTCAATTGGTGAAGATCAATCAGAGAGGTCACCAGGCCAAGAGGATCCCTCACCCTACAAGGCTCCCTCACCCTGTACAGTACTTGTCAAGAAAAATACAAGAAAGAGGAATATAGACTTCTCAGATGATGCAGATGTGCCAGAAAGTAGTCCCTGTGCAACTAAATGTAAAGCCAAAGAGGATGTGTCTTCTCTGGAAGACCCAGCTGCAACTGATGAGAGGCTGTTTGATTTTGCAGCATCTTGTGGTGCTGGGGACAAGTTTGATCTAGTTCATTCTATGTTTAACCCAAAGTTTGACATTGAAGACCTGTTAGCTCAACACAGTAATTTCTTGCAGTCCTACAGAGATAAGTTTGAAGTGATGGTGTAGGTAGGGAGGGTTGTTTTGCCCACTATGACTCTTGTGCATTTAAATGACTGTGGTGGAAAGGGACAGGGACTGAAGAAGTATAGGGAATTACCACCTTCTTGCCGACATTCAGCCTGCCCTTTGCACCAAAAAGAATGCAAACTCATTCAGGAAGCCTTTGGCTTTATGATTTACCTGAACAGCCTGTTTGGATTCCTCATGCAAAATCCTGATGAGGTGTTAGAGGAGCAGGATGCAGCACCAGATGAAGAATGCGAGGAGACAACTCATATACAAGAAGTCGAGGAGGTTGAAGATACAGTCGACCTTGAGGTTGAGGCAATTGAAGTACAAAGAAGTAAGATGCTCTCTGTGAAAACCACAGAAATCAAACTTCCATTGGATGTCAGTAACTTCACTGAGAAGCATGCTCAGATGATGTTGCCTGTTGTGCCTGACTTCAGGATTGGAGACAGGACCTATATCTTCTTACATGATGTGCAAATCATCTTTTATTTAAGGGAGGATTTCTCCCTGGCTATTATTTCCAGAGTCCAAGAGGAGAGGAGTGGATTTGTTTCAGAGGATAGTAGTGATGATGAGGCAATGGAAACATCCAGCAATCCAATGGAATGCCTCCAATGATGCTTTGAGAAAGCTGAAAAATACAAGGAGACACTACCCGATGAAGCCACCTTCCAAGCAATAAGACAAAGCCTAAGACCATCAACAAGTAACAAAGAAGTGGAGGATTGGTTTAACCATTCAAGTCAGGGGTCAACTACATCTGTAGACCTGTGGCAGGAAAACCTCTTTCTGCAGGATGAGAGATTCATGGTAACTCTCTCTCTCTCTCTCTCTCTCTCTCTCTCTCTCTCTCTCTCTCTCTCTCTCTTTGTGTCACTTCTGACATGATATGTGCAGTCTTGGATTGCTGACAAGGATGACTTCCTTCGGCCGCGGACTCGAGAGTATCGTGGAAGGGATGCGGCCCTAGCGCAGTACCTTTCAAAGCTTTGCGAGTCGCCGATAGTAATTTTTCACAATTCCATGTCACAAGAGGGTTCAATAGCAACTTACACATTCAAGACACTATCACGCTTCTTGGGTGGACCCGTTCTGCCCAAAAGTGCAGATAAAGTCATTCTTGTGGACAAAGTGTTTGCTAGAGATTGTTTTGGTTACTGCCCGGGCTATACAGGTGGTGGGGCAGCGTATTACTACACCTACACATCAATGGCACTAGCTCTTGGTAGACAAAACCCAGATGAACTTTTAGAGTATGGCAAACATCTCATGATTCGTTACAAGGGTGACGTGCCAAAAAACAAAATTGAACCTTCAAAATCTTGATACACTTCAAGTAGCAATAGTATAAGATCATGTATTACATAAATTTTGTACAATGTCATCCACTCAGAGTATCTTTCTCCACTTGTGATTCACATACACCATTGTCTCTCTCCACCTTCGTTGACTTTCACGAGCTCCGGAGTTGTTGTATGCCATTGATCTTTTAACTTTTTGTTGTTGTAAATGTCTGATGGCTTGTGCTGTTGCTGAATTTGCCAAGACTTCTGTTGCCTGCATTCGATGAATGATTCTACAATAGAACCATTCAAATAGTTCTCTCAAACTGTTAGCCTTGATTCGAGAGCCACCATGTCGTGTGTGCCTGAAATAAGCATTTCTCGCCATGTAATGAGACTTTTTCATCCCTTGGGTATTCCATATTGACGGGTTCCCATACTTTTGTATAAAATATGGTAAATGATTGAAGATGATGTGCTGGATATGAAAACAGATTAGTTAGAATGTTTTACACTCACATATTTGCACATAAGAGAGAATGAAATACACGATAATACCATGTAGTGAGTAATCTGGGTGTCTGTCCATGCTGTCTTGAATGATTTTTTCAGAATGTTGAGATTCTCCTTCAAATTGTTCATATCACCTTGTGACCAGTCATATTTGTCGCACATCAAAAATAGGATGTCTATTGATCGCCAAACCTCAGCCTTCGCGTTACGAGTAGTTGGTTCTTGGTCTTTGACTGCAATATGTAGCTTTTTCCAGCTCTGATACTCTACCTTGCTAACATAAGATGTGTTATATATTTTTCCATGTTTTGTTAGCTTCGGATCTCTTGTACCTTGGGGTTTAGATAAAAACCTCCGTGCCTTCACCCCACCGATGGATGGTTTGCATGGGACATCCTTCTCAGCAGTTGATCTCTTTTCATCCCGTTGGATTTTCACATTGCCACCATGAATCCCCATATCCGACAGTACCATTTCTAAGCACTGCAGGGCTACTTGTCGTTCTGTCGAGTTCTTAATCTTCCAAGCAAACCCGATATATAAGTAGACCAATTTCTCCACAATTCTACAAAGGGCATGCATTGTACAAATGTGGACATTCACAAGTGGTATTTTCAAAACCGGTCGAGAAGCAGGATCCTCAATGTGACGTGTCGGAGCTTTTCTCCACCACTTTGGGTCCATGACCTTTGCAGGCTCCATGCAGAACAAACACGGCGACTTTGCCATTGCACCCATTCCACAATTATACATGCACTTTAATGTTTTGAGGTCACTTGCAAGATGCCACTGAACTTGAACGTCTCCCCTTCCATCTAGACGTAGTACCTCTCCTTGGTTAGTCTGTCGATCAATCACCTCCGGAATATTAGTTTGATGGAACACCCAATATAGAATCTCATGATCTTCTTTCTTTACCTGCAACACAAAATAAATGAGACTTAAGTAGATGTGAACATTTGAGCTTACCTCAGAATCTCGCTTACCTCAAACGCACCAAGCCACCATATGTTAGATTCTGATTGAACACTAAAATATAAAGGATCATCATTGGGACACTTTGAGAGGGCTCTATTCATTAAAGTAATAGTAACACGCTCTAGCTTTTTCTCTTTAACAAGCTCACACTCATCCAGTTTTAACACAAAATGTAATACCCCTCGTGACTCTTCAAATGTGATGTTGTAAAACTCCACCATTCTCTTATGTAATATCCGGAGGTCCATAAAAATATTATTGAACTCATCATATGCCATGTTTGCTCCATGGCCACTGTAAGTTGCTTTAATATGAAAGGGTTGTCCAAGATAGTCTCCCTGTGCCTCGTTAAGCTAAAGCCTCTCTTTCCAAACACTTGAGGCTGATGGTAGAAGTTTGGATTTTATACCCTTCTTAACAAAGATGGATGAGACAGACTTTTGGATAGCCGAATATCCTCTTTTGCTTACACCAAGTGAATCAAGTGTGCCTTGTATCTCTTTTGCAGGCACTGAGTTCTCTGAAATAAAGCGGTCCACTACATTTCGTTGTAGGACCTTAAACTTCTTGTCATGTACTATATATGTTGCTAGGCTTCTACTTATAAGTGGCTTCAATCTCTTTCCTATATTGGCTTTGGGGTCAATGTTTTCCTTGTCACGATAGATTGAATCTCTACATGAAGACAATGCATAAGTAAATAACAGAAAATTTGCTTCACTAACACTATTTAGGCACATGAAAACAATGCATAACAAGAAAAAACAAAAAGATTACTTAACTAAGACAATGTAGCCAACCAAGAAGCATCACCTTAATGCTCGGATTCTTTTCTTGAGACCTCCTGATGCAACCTGCAACGTTTCAAGATTGCGCAATTTCTTCTTTCGGATACGACCACCCAAGATGGTGTCCTTCATTTGACAACTTCGCACCTTTCCTTTCAGTTCTTATACCTCTGTTTTATGTTGCAAAATGGTAACCTGATTTGTAGAATGTAAATGGGAAAGGCGAACAATCTCACATTGTTGAGCTTGGAGAATGCCCTTGTAAGTTTCAGCTTCTCTTGTAAGAGATTTACAATAACCCAGAAGGCCCTTTTCTCCATCACCAGCAAAGGTCAATAAGCTTGTAGGATTGACAAACGGTGGAGACGCATTACTCATTGGATTCTTAGGGTAGAGAGAGCCTCTCATCCAGATATCTATGTGTTTAGCTCCCTGAGCTCTGAGCGTGTCTATGGAAGCGGGAGGTATATGTGTGTTTGTTTTACTACGCTTAATCAATGGTTGGTACTCATTGTCCAAATCAATGTGAAGGTGATATTTGGCTCATTTCTGGGTAACATTTGTGCCATTTGAGGAGTGCGCCATTAGCCAAATGTGCAGGTTTAATGGAAAGTGAATAGCGGATGCGCCTTCGTCCCTCCATGTTAGCCTCATTCCCTCCATATTGACGAGGTTCATTCAATGCAAGTGAAAAGAGGATTATCCCTCAATCACTACGAACGAATGTTCAGAAGAGTAAGGAATCTACTTAAAGTACACTTTTTGAACTTTTACTATGAAAGACCCAGCTCTATTATTTGCCATTTTTTCTAGAGAGAGAGTGCAAAAAATACATTTTCTTAGAAGGCCCTCCAAATGACCTCCGAAATTCCCTAATGGTTATGCCTACGGATGAGCAAGCTTGTTGGGAAAGATACGCAGGCTCATGAATTGATTGTGTTGTCTATGCAGTGCCACTATTACTCCCCACATTCATTCAACAAAATCTACAAAACAGGCTTGGATATTCTCACTGATCTTTATGCAAGTCGCAATGAGTCAAAAATTGCATTGTTGCGTAAAGAGCTGGAGTTGAAGATTATGCATGAGGAAGATGACATTGACACTTTCCTTGCTGGTGTCAAGGATATCAATGAGAAACTTATTTCTGCAAGAGAAGTCATTTCAAACAGTTCCTTGGTGCAGACTATTGTTGATGCCTAGCCAGATCCTTACCAGACTTCCGCTAGTACTTGGAGACTTATGACCCAAGGAAATCCTGAAGTTGTCAAGTTTGATGCATTATGCACATTGCTGTTGCAAGAGTCTCTTTCCACAAAAAACAGGACTAGACAGCGTTGCAGTTGAACATGTCTTTATTGCTGCTCAAACAAAAGGTGGTAACAACAATGTAGTCACTTGTCATGGTTTTTCTGCGAAGAGTGGTAAATCACATGTTCCTAAGGCTTCTATTGGAAACAATTCGTCTGGGAATTCTAGTGATAAAGGAAAAAAGAAGATGCGTTGCTGTTATTGTAAAGCTAATGATCACTTGATCAAGCAGTGTCCTAAGTTGAAGGCCAAAGAGGTGAAGAAGAAAGAGACTGGTACCACTTTTAATGGTGGTTCCACTACAAATGCATCTATTGTTGAGTCTTCTGTGAAAGGAGACAGTGATGTTGATGTTGATGCAGAATGGGCTTTTAGTGCAGAGTGAAGTTATGATCCTTCTGTCTCTGATGCATGTATGTCAGTTGCTATAGATTCACATGTGTGGTATTTTGACATTGGTGCTACAAAGCACATACCTCTCTTGAGTCTGTCCCTCATGGGAACTCAGTCACTTGTGCCAACAAGGCCTCTTATCCTATTAAGAGAGTTGAAAAGATTGTGCTTACTTCTGCAAATGACAGTTCTTTCACACTTGTTGATGCATTGTATGTACTTGGGATCAAGAAGAATCTTTTGTTTGTATCTGCACTTGCTAGACTTGGTCTTGTAGTCAAATTTGTGGATGACAGATGTACAGTACATGATCTCAATTTTGTTGATGAAATTGTTGCATTTGGAATTTTATGTCGTGGGCTGTATAAGCTCACTTTGTTGACAAGTGTGGCCAGAAATTTTTAAATGCAGTTGTGGATTCTAAGGCTATTTCAGATGCAAAACTTTGGCATGCACATTTTGGGCATCTGAATTTTGCTAGTTTGCTGCATTTTCAAAAATTTGATATGGTTGCTTCTTTGCCGCCTCTTGAAGCACTTGTCAAACATGTTTGTGAAGGCTGTATTTTAGGTAAGATACATCGTTCTAAGTTTCAAAAGGATGGTTCAATTAGGGCCACATACAGGTTGCAGCTTGTGCATAGTGATGTTTGTGGGGCCGTGCAAACTCTGTCCTTGGGCAATTACCTGTACTTCGTGACTTTCATCGATGATTACTCCAAGCATGCATTGGTATATCTGCCTAAAGCTAAGTCCAAAGTGTTTATGTGCTTCAAACTTTGGCTATGGATGAAAATGTCTCGAAATGTAATATGGGCACCCTTCATTCAGACTGAGGGGGGGAGTATATGTCTCATGAATTTAATGCATTTTTGGCTAGTTGTGGGATAAAACACCAATGTACAATGCCTTATACGCCTCAGCAAAATGGTGTTGCTGAGAGGAAAAACAGGTTACTTACGGAAATGGCACAATGTATGGTCAAAGGTCAAGCTTTGCCGCATTTGTCTTGGCTTGAGGCCATCATGTGTGCCACTTATCTGCTTAACAGGTGTCCTACAAAAGCTTTGCAGTCTATGACTTCTTATGAAGCATGGCATGATAGAAAGCCTTCGATTGAGCACATGCGTGTTTTTGGTTGTTTGGCATATGCTTTGGTGCCACAAACATAGCGCTAAAACTTGGATGATAAGGCTATCAAATGTATTTTTGTTGCAAAGGTTATAGGTTGTATCATCCGCAAACAAAGCGTATCTTGGTCTCACAGGATGTTGTGTTTGTGGAAGATTCTGTTCAACCCTTGTTGTCATGTACTAGAGACAGTAATGTAAGCTCACAGGACATTTATGACAATTTCTTGCCTCTTTTTAGTAGTGGAAGTTCAAATGTAAATTCTATTGAGAAAAATGTACAGCCTATGGGGATTTCTAAAAATATTACAGATCGGCCTATTATTGATGCAGATGTACATGATGTACTTGATGAGGAAAGGGCTGAGAATGAGTAGGCTAGAGGTATGCCTAAATGGATGGTACATACTTTGCATGCCAGCAAATTGGATGCACCTTTGTCTAGTCCTACTCATTCAGGTTCTCACCGTCCATCTTATGCATCAAATTGTTATGCTTTGGCTGTGTTTAGCTTACATGAAGTTGAGGAACCTCTGTCTTTTGATGAAGCAAAGAATTCGTAAAATTGGATGGCTGCCATGCAATTTGAATATGATGCACTTATAGAAAATGACACATGGACTTTATGTAATTTGCCGCCTGGCAAAAAGTCCATTGGTACGAAGTGGGTTTACGAGTTGAATCCCTATAAGGCTCAACTTGTTGCAAAGGGTTATGCACAAGATTGTGCAACGGTTGATAGCCGTTTTTTGGCTCTCTGTAATTGCCATAGTGAGCTACCTCACCCTATCAAAATCACTCAAACACTGTGGTTATCCTCACCCTTTCACTGTACATAGGCGTGTGTGAGTTAGGGGACTTTCTCCATATCTCCTTAAAACCCTCAGCTAGCTAGCAATTGGGCTAGTTGAACCAAAAAAATAAATTAAAATAAAAAATAAAAAATATTATGGCCCATTTGTTTGTAAGTATTTCATTGTATATAGGGCCTAAGTATAGGGATTTTTTATTATAATTATTTTGATATTTATTTAAATATTTCTGCTCAGGTGTGTGTTATTTACCTAAGTATGCTATGTACATTTACTCACCATTACCATGATCTTTCTTACCATGTACATCAGTTAGACATTGTTATTGCTTTCTTGAATGGTGACATATTTAAGGAAGTCTATGTAACACAGACTCGCGGTTTTGTCATGAAAGGAAAAGAGGATAAATTGTGCAGATGTAAGAAAGATTTGTATGGGTTGAAGCAATCTCCTCATGCTTGGTATGAGAAAGCTGATACTCATTTGGTCAAACGAGGCTTTTGTAACAGTCCAATAGAAAGCACATTGTATGTAAAGCGTGAGGGTGTTGTACTTCTCTATGTGGATCATTTGTTGATCAGTGGACCAAATGAGAGACATATTGCTGAATGTATTGCTGAATTGAATGCTACTTTCAAGATGAAAGATTTGGAGTTGTTGCATCATTACTTGGGCATACAATTTAAGCATAGTGATGGTGGTATTGCCTTGTGCCAGACAAGTTACATAGAGACATTGCTATAAAAGTTTGGACTTGAGGATCGCAAACCTTTTGCCACTCCCATGGAAACAGGTTTGAAATTGAGTCTTCATGATGTTGGTGATCCTACTGATGTCACTCTTTACCAAACTGTTATTGGTTGCCTTGTTTATGTATGCAACAAGAGGCGGAATATTTAGTTTTCAGTCTCACAGGTCAGCAGATTCATGCATAGCCAAGGATCTAAGCATTGGCAGGCTGTCAAGAGGATTTTTTGCTACTTGAGTGGCACTTTACATCTTGGCTTGTTTTATCCCAAGGGGGGATCTTTGCCGCCACACTTACATGATTTTTTGGGACTCATATTGGACTGGTTGTTTTGACACGCAAGTGTCCACAAGTGGTTTTTGTTTCATGCTCTACAGTTCATGTATCTCATGGTTGAGCAAGAAGCAACTTACTATGGCCACTTCTAGTTGTGAGCCTGAGTACATGGCAGGCTTCACAACTACGGTTGAGTGTGTATGGCTCCGACGCCTTATGGATTATTTGGGTGTTGGACAGGGCACTGCCAACACTATCTACACTGACAGTCAGAGCGCATTGGCAGTTGCGAGGTACCACTATGTCAAGGAGAGGCTCTCAACAGGAGAGGTCAGCTTGCCAACACAGGACAACCTTGCATATCTTTTCACAAAGGCATTGTCTCGTGAGAAGTTTGAAGCTTTCCACAAAGCATTGGGCTTACTCCCCTTTGTGAAATGATCATTTCCTCATGGCATGGCACTTCTCTAAACTCTATGTGCCAGCTTTTGTTCACCCCATCACTCCCAGGGGGGATTTGTTACCATATACATGTGGTAGTGATGTGTGTGAACACACTTAAGACCACTGGGGCATTTTTTCCCTCACTAGGAGGTTTTCCCCCTGGTGCATTGTATATACGCCCATCACTCTAGGGCTATCTATCTTTCCACTGCAAACTAAGTAATATACTCTTTGCTGTGTGCCTTGAGCTTCCTTCATCTTCTCCAAGCTGTGTGTGTTTTCCTGCAACCCTAATTCCAACAAATGTGCACCTTTCACCTTACTATTTAAGTGGGGCTTTTCTAATATAGAAACCATTTGTGATTATGTATGTATATTGGATAATATAAAGTTAAAATTCATGTGATTATAGACACTCGTTTAAACTTACTTCCCATAAATCTCATTCTCCCCTTAACTTAGCAAGCCTTCGTGCCTCTTCACCTTGTTTTTGCAAAACTCATAGCAGTGAGTGGATATATTAATCTAATTCAAAAAATACAAGGATAGTCTTGCTCATAGATCGAGCCACGGCATTAAAAAAATACCATAGACGCTAAGCCCACACTATAGCATCAAATACATCGGCTAACTAAGGGAGCCACCTTGAGATGAGCTTACCAACCGTACATAAAAGAAAATACGAGGATAGACCTGCTCATAGATCGAGCCAAGGCATTAAAAAGAATACCATAGACAAGCCCACACTATAGCACCAGATACATTGGCTAATGAAGGGAGTTTCCCTGAGATGAACTTACCAACCGTACCTAAGAGACACAACAGGACTGGGGGTTGCCACCAAGAAGCATGCACTGCCACTGCGGACTCCTTGACCACGGGACCATTGAGACATATAGAGTCGTAGGAAAAAAAGAAGCAACCGAATACTTCGAAAGGGCAGGGCCCATAAGTCCCCATCACCCGGAGAGATCTTGGGGTGCCACCAAGGAGAGATTGATGCCTCCAATGCTCTCTCTGCTCCGATAGACTCGTCCCAAATTATGCACACTCAAGCCAAACACCCGCATCAGATGCAGCCCTTCACATCCAGCAGTAACACCACCCAAGTAGAAGCGACAACAAGTCACATCACCAACCAAGAGCCAAGGCCAACATACAAAGAGGATCAATCACCTCCACACAACAATGCATCCTTCGGAGAAATTGCAAAAGCAAAAGCCATCCAAGGAACCACCAGCAGTAATACCACCCAAGTAGAAGCGACAACAAGTCACATCACCAACCGAGAGCCAAGGCCAACATACAAAGGAGATCAAGCACCTCCACACAACCATGCATCCTTCGGAGAAATTGCAAAAGCAAAAGCCATCCAAGGAACCACCAGGCAAGGCAAAGTGAACGAGTTTCCTTCCACCGAGAAGGGAGGCAACCGCCAAACCTTGGGAGAAAAAATAATGGCTTTGTTTGGACTCCTCACACCCCCAGGAGGGAAGCACATAGCCAAGAGCCCCCCCTCTCGGAGAAACTTCTCAGGTCGGGGTTGGGTCCTTCTCTGTCCCCATCCAAATGACGGGTCATACACTCAAGCCGAATACACATTACCAGAAAACCTCTACCCATCTGCTCATGTGATGGGCGGGTAAGCTTTACACATTGCTATGCCCAAGTGGTGATAATATAATAAAAGTGGCATCCACCTCTACGAAAATGCGCTTACCTTATTGGTAATGCCCTTTGTTTTATTTGGTGGGGCCCAAGGTTCAATCCCTATGCGTGAATGGGCGGGGGAGCTTGCTCGTTCATGGAGTTGTCCACCGCACATGTCACGGAGTAAATCATCTTTGGGCAGCTCGTTGCCAGGTCAGCTCACGCACCTGCTGCTCATATGATCTTCTCCGGCCTCAATTTCCAAACCACAAGAAGAAAATTTGTAGGGAAAATTATCAAAATACCCCTCTAATTTGTGGAAATTCCCAAAATACCCTCAATATTGTGTCATAAATTCCCAAAATGCCCTTCAAATTTCCAAAATTTCCAAAATACCCCTTGTTGTGAGATTAAATCTCTCAAAAAAAATAAAAACTTGTAGATTTTTCATAAGAAGACTGATTGTCTATCAATACAATATACTAAAACTGGAATTTGAGTTGGTTATCTAGGCTTTGGAGATGAATTGCTTCATTATTTTTAGAGATAATTTCTTTTTTGGTGAGATATTTGTGACAAATTACATGCTAAGCACTCCAAAAAGGATCTCAATTGTCAAAAAGAAATAAAGATTAGAAAATTTTGAATAATCCAATTAAAATAGATACAAGGGTATTTTGTAAATTTTTGAAAGTTAAGGGGTATTTTGAGAATTTCCACAAATTAGAGGGGTATTTACATTGTGAGCCTAAGAAGCTTTTCCTAAGCCGCTTGGCAGCATCGAGGCCATTGCCTTTCACTTGAATCTGATGGCAAGTAGCAAAACAAAACAGTGTTGCTCCTTTTGTTGAAAAGCAAGCATTGTCAGAAAAGCTCAAACAACACTAAAACAGCTAACAATATCATCACATTCCATTGTGGACACTTTTGTACTTAAAATTTCTATCAAGCAGGATGCCCTCTAGCCCCATTGTTGTTCACCATTGGCTCTCATCCTCTAGTTACAATGCTTGAAGCCAATGCAACAAGAGGGGAGATCTAAGGCCTGTCCTTAGCTAATAATGAACAAATCTTGGCAAATCTCTTTGCGAATGAATCCCTCTTGTTTTTGAAAGCTTGTCCTCAGGCGATTAGAAAGGCTTGGGAGATAGTACAAACGTTTACCACTGCATCTCTTTGCGAATGAATCCTTGTTTTTTTGGAAAGCTTGTCCTCAGGTGTTGTCCTCAGGTGATTAGAAAGGCTTTGGAGATAGTACAAACTTTTACCACTGCCTCGGGTTTGAAGTGCAATTTCAAGAAGTCAAGATTGATCTCACTTTATGAAAATAACTCATTCAACCCTTCTATGTGGTCGGGAGAGATTGTGTCAAAGGGAAGATATTTGACACCTGGGAGCCCCCCTTCGGAGTGGACACAATGCACAAGTAAAGATTCTAGTGGGTCTTAGATAAAGTAAGGTGCAATATTCGAAGGTGGGAGTTTGTGTTTCTTGCCTTTTCAAGCAAGGTTAAAGTGATCAAATTCGTTCATGCTCCCATATGTAGCCTTCACTGGCCCGATCCTCCAGATATCGAAATGCAAATGGAAAGAATTCCTAAAGACAACAAAAGATTCCCAAGGAAAAACAACACCAAAGACTCGATGCCCTAGTAGTGAGCCAAATGGGAGTCAATTGCAAGGCCACTTGAGCAAGGAGGTATCAAAATATTGAACCTACAGTCCATGAAAAATCCCAATGTGCCAAATTTGTGGTCCCAATCGGAAAGCAAGAATAGGCATGGGCAATTATGATGAAGGATATGATGACCAAGGATCATATATTCTCCAAAGGGGGCAATGGAAAGAGAGAGAATATTGCGACCAAGTACTCACCCCTAGATGGTCCAACTTAAGATTAGGTGGTACAACGGTGAGCTTGTGTGGAAGTGTGCCAAAACAACGGATGCTCTGGAGTGGGGAGAGTTAACCAAGTAATTTCTGAACTCCGTGTCACACTGGTCCACCTGGCTATCCAAAGTATGAGGTGTACTCCTAAACTCCTTCTAGAGTGAAATATCCAGAAAGGTGAGTAACAAAGGTCTCCGCCAATGGTTGGCCTAGTATTGGGATGACAATAGTAAGATTTGGAAAGAAGCAGACCAACTAGCTACCCAATTCATTCTGAGTGGCATTGAAAGACTATTGGTGAGCAGGATTATTGAAGAGCTAGAAAAGTGTATGATGCCTTTTTGCGAGTCAAACCTTGTGTGGAAAGCTTGGTGATGGCCTAAGCACATACAATTTTGTAATCCACAAACCAAGAGTGTCTACCGCACTTTAATATTTCAAGAGGATTGGTTTTCCCCCTTGAACAAATAATGGCGTTTGCAATGTCTAGAAACAAGATGGGTGACAATAGAAAAATATATATGGAATCCACAATGACCGTCTTATTGATAAAGTTACTCTTGTGGGGTTGCAAACAAGCAAGTGAGGACCTCCCCCACTTGTTCCAGGAGTGCTCTGCGATTAGTAGCCTTGCAAGGAAGCTATGCAAATGGGTTCAAAGAACATGGAAAATAGGGTTTTACAAGAAAGATTTGTTTTCTGGAGGGATGGTGATGAAAAGGAAGTGTTGTTAAGTTTTGTTACTTTCAACATGTATGGAAGGCCAGAAATCGTCGTATATTCAAAAATGACCTATCAATAGCTAGCTATACAGAGATTATCCAAGAAATCAGGGAAAGATTCTTGCCGTTAAAAAGAGAAGGAACTCGAGCGAGTGGAGTTGAGCCGTTTCCTCTCCCACAAGGAGTAAGTAATTATGGATGTTGGCTAGCTTTGGGCTGGCCCTTTGTATAATTTGGAGGGATCGAGAGACACCTCAAGGCTTTGTACGAGATTAAGGCTAATTTGTATAGTTCTTGATTTTAATACATTTTCCCACTCACTATTGTGAGGTTGGCAAAAAAAAAAAGTCTCGTGCCTTCTTTTTAAACTTTCTTTTTCCAGCAAACGCAAAAATTGTGAGCGAGAATTGAATTAAACCAAAAAAATTAGAGAACAACCATGCTCGCACCTAGCCATGGCACCTGAAGACCCTTTTAAAGGGGAATCTTTTTGACTATTTGTTTTAAAATAACATTTATAATTTGCAAATGAATCTTTCTAATTACTATCAAAGTGAGTCTTCACCTGGTTTGTTTTACAATGTCAATGTGACCCTTTGTCTTCTTCTTTGTTTAAAAAAATGCAAGTGATAAATTAGGAGGCCTACCATTTGAGGGTGAAAAATGTGGCACACAAAGAAAAAGAAAAGGCCCCAAAAAAATCACAAGCCCTTGTCAGCCTTGTGCCGGAGTCAACAAAGCCTCTATATTATACCGGCTTGCTCGAATCTCCCTCATACACACGACCACTCTAAACTATAGCAAAGAGCTTTCATTACTTTGGTCTTCCATACTCTGTGTGTGTGTGTGGCAGAGAGAGAGAGAGAGAGAGAGAGAGAGAGAGAGGGGGGGGGGGGGGGGGGGGGATGCCAACAAGGGAGAGACAAAGAGAATGTGATGTGTGTCGTGGGGAGATATATAAAGATACACACCCACACACACACATGTTTATATACACACTTAGGTATGCACACACATATTCACATGTTTAAGCTTGAGAAATTGTATAGGATTGTCTTGTTGGTAAAAGCAGGCGAGATGCATCGGAGGCGTAGGTATGTGCACACATACTCAAATGAGTGAACTTGAGAAATTGTATAGGAATGACCCCTTGGTAAAGCAAATGAGACCACTCGGAGGGAGGTTGCATGATCTTGTTGGTAGAAGAGAGAGAGGTGGACGGGGGAGATTCAAAGATTAAATTCCTTGCACCTCTTAATTTTTCATCTTTAGACAAATGCCCTACTTCTGTCAGGCTAGTTGTAAAGCTGTCATCTCCCTCTCTCTCTCTCTCTCTCTCTCTCTCTCTCTCTCTCTCTCTCTCTCTCAGATTTGACTTGAAACCCTACAGCCATGGGGTGCTCTCTTTGTCTATCTCTCTTTCATTTATCATGCAAGCTCATGTCAGGATTGTCATGCCATGACACCTTGTGACCCAGACTCAAAACTATCTATGCTATTTGATGACATCACATACAAAGTAGCTATTCTCAATATCTCAATCAACCCTCAGAGTTTCATGAGCCTCCATACTATAAGTTGTTCATGGTGTTAGGTTAGGAATGGCTCAAGAGCATGTTGGCAAAAGGCAATGTAGGGGTGCTTGTGAGGACAACGGCTCGACAAAGCACTATAGACTACATCCTAAAGATGGATGTGATATGTGAGATTGTGCTATCCATGAATGAGTTTCTTCCAAGCCCCTATGAAGTCGGGCATTGGTGGGCTAGATTACAGGGAGATGAAGGTGCAAGTATAACAGGCATAGTAGGGAGATCAGGTGGAGGAAGGCGTTTCTCTACAATTGCATGTGCTAGTAGTCTATACAATTTTAGTTTTGAAAAGACACACTAATGGCTTTTTAAAAATTAAACCACAACCCAAAGAGCAACCTATCACTACTGAATAGCATCATCAAGCTCCAATTGATCTGAGTGCTCTCTCTCTCTCTCTCTCTCTCTCTCTCTCTCTCTCTCTCTCTCTCAACCATTCGGCTTAGCTCCCATTCCCTTCGATGAGAGACAAGGCGTTGTGGCAATGGAGAAGAGTCAAATCGATTGTGCACATTATGCTCACTGGAAGTTCGAGAGTATGAGTATCACACACTACTAGAGTGCTCACCTTTTGGTCACATCCAAACTTGCTTCTCTCACATTTTCAGTCATGACTTAGACCTACATACTTTCCTCTCCCAATCTCACAGTGTGGACTCTCCATTGCGACCCTCATAATCACCACAATTTTGGAGCATCGAGAGTCACTCATAAGCCATACTCATACTACATCACATGTAACTTTGGTCCCATAGGTCATATTTGACCTCCGAGGATGATAATAAAATCTCTCTCTCTCTCTCTCTCTCTCTCTCTCTCTCTCTCTCTGCGCCATTCAGCTTAGCTCCCATTCCCTTTGATGCGAGACAAAGCATTGGGACAATGGAGAAGAGTCAAATTGACTGTGCACATTATATTCACTGGAAGTTTGAGAAGTATGAGTACCACACACTACTAGAGTGCTCAGCTTTTGGTCACATCCAAACTTGCTTCTCTCACATTTTTAGTCATGACTTAGACCTACATACTTTCCTCTCCCAGCCACAGTGTGGGCTCTCCATTGTGACCCTCATCACCACAATTTTGGAGCATCAACAGTCACTCATAAGCCATACTCATACTACATCACATGTAACTTTGGTCCCATAGGTCATATTTGACCTCCGAGGATGATAATAAAATATATATCTCTCTCTCTCTCTCTCAAATACACACAATTTCTGGAGGGTGTTGGTGATGGTGATGACAAAAATGTTGAAGATGGATGCGCTACCAATGTGGACTCAATAGGCGTCTTCACGCTGCATGGATAGCTACACTCTACATGCAACATGTTTATTCTAATGATGTCCTCATGAGATTGTTACCCTTATCAACCTTGCACCAGAGCTAGCAATTAGACCTACATCATAAGACATGCATCCAAATAAGTAGCTGTGATGAGAAGGAGTCCAAAAAGCAATAAGCCTTGGTATTGGTGGTCATGACTGGTGCTTCCATTAGGATTGGCCGCATGATCAAAGAAAAGCAACAATTGGGTGCGTGTTATAATCTTCAAGAACCCCTCTTGGAAGTGTGACATCAACAACAATATATTGTCCTCAACAGCACCCTACAGGTGCGCCAACATCAGCCTAGAGTCTTAATTAACAGATGTCAACTACTAAGAGTAGCCTTAAACAGACGTCAGTTGCCAGAACATCAGTGATTCTACAGAGGGCTGTTAATGCCAGTTGGTCTTTTGCTACTTCTCCTGAGCAATCCAATAAGCCCTATTTATTTATCAAATTTTGTCTCTGTTGCAGGAACCTCATCCCCATCAAAACATCTACCTGAACAACAAGAAGTTGCCCATCAAAAACCATTTCCCTAGAGGCAAACAACATCGTCAAAAACCAAAACCAACATTGAAAGAGCAGTGGTCGACATGTATGCCAAATGTGGCAGGCTAGGAAGCCCTGCACTGTTCTCAGTAGATGCAAAGTGAGGACATCGCTCCATATTCAATTACCTATGCTTGCTTCTGAGCATAGGTGATTGCATATGGCCTCGCGCAAATAAAAATAGAGCTTGCTTTTTCACTCATGCTGTAGTGGTGAAAAACTTCCGGAGGATTTGGCAGACCTAGAGGTCCAAACCCATGCTGATAGCCGCACTCAAAGACCATGAACTAGAAGCGGCAATTACCCTCCACTTGCAAATCTACAAGGAGTCTCGAGCAGCCACTATTGAAAAACAGCCACCCCAAGCAACACGGTTTCATCAACACAGGAGGGGCACCCAAAGAGAGATGCCTCTGTCTTCTTTTCCTGCAAGCTCTCTAGTTCATGGGCGCTTCATGAGGCCGACCAGATTTTGATCATGTCAGCATCCAGTCGCTGCTTCACGAGGAAATAGGTAGCCGTAGCATTTGCATCTCGATGCCGCTCACATGCCCCGACACAGGGCAACTCTACATCCGTAGCAACAACACCATGACCACGTCCTTCAGAGCAAGTGCTACAAACAACGTTGATGCACCTGATCCTCATCAGATCAGTCCCACTACTATTCCAATAGAGAAGCACTACTGTGCCTTCCTTGAAGAGGTCAAATTGCAAAGCACTCGGCAAGGCCCTTGCACTCCTGCTGCTTCCAATATCCTGCATGAGGACTCAATTCGCGCTTGTGTGCTCTTCTTCTCCTGCTTGCCCTAAGACGAGATGGTCATGCAGTCAATTCAAACCCTAGGACAAGATGAGTCGATTCAAACCCTATTGTTTCCCTCCAGCATCATACCATATGTCCTCCAGCTCATCTCCGCCCGTCTGCACTACCGTGAAGACATTGAATGTGCCAACATCATTTTCATCTCCGTCGACCAAGTAGGGATGGAGAATCCCCAAGTCTCACAGTCATTGGAATCCAACCTCGCCATATCTTCTTGCTGCAAATTAAATAAAGAGCTCGCCAGAGGCTTCATCTAGAGCTTTGAATCCATATAAGGCAAGCGCAGCTGGCTGCAGCACCAGCTGAGAAAATATATCACCAGTTCCTTCCGTCGACCACCTTCCTTGTGGGGGACATGGTAGCAGAGATCTTACATGCCGTCGCAAAAGAAGGAACTTACCTTGTTTTAGCGTTTTCATGAACATGTAGAAATTGCAAGATCTGATAATGGAGCAGAGGAAGAAAGATGAGTTATATAGAGAAGCCATCGTCACGGTTGATGCAGGAGTGAGGGTGCTGGTCACGAGTAAGGTGGTGTTGTGCCACGAGCAATCGATGGTGATAAGCATGTTGTGTAATGGAAATGGCCTATGAACTTTGAGAATAGCGGAATTAAGAGAATTAGAGTAAGCATTTTTGTGAGACTATTTTGAGAACATAAAAGGTGAACTTTATTAGTGGTAGCAACATAACCATAGTATTTAATTAACTTGACATGAACAATATTTTGGTAAGAGAGAGAGTTTAGAGAACTTAGCAACAATTGAGAATCGAATTTATGTAGAACCTGTCCTCCGGCTATACTCATTGGCAACGAAGATTCTTTCATGTACTTTAAGTAACAAGGGACTTTTAGGTCTTCTCTCTATGATTTCTAAAGGTGTTTTTCTCGTAGAAGTATGGAGAGTATTATTATAAACATACTCTACAAGGGATAAGTACTTTTTTCATTGTGAACGTTGATCTACTTCTGTAACATAAGTCTTTAGTAGATCGAGTATTGTAAGATTGGTTATCTCACTTTGGCCATTTGTTTGTGGGTGCTAGGTTGAAGAAAAATTCAATCTTGTACCTAGATTTTCAAAGAGACCTTTCCAGAAATTACTGATCATTCTAAGATCTCAATTTGACACGATGGATGTCGGTCAAATTGAGATCTTTGTACCTAGATTTTCAAAGAGACCTTTCCAGAAATTACTGATCATTCTAGGATCTCAATTTGACACGATGGATGTAGGTCAAATCCATGGTCTTTGAAAATGCGAGATATGAAAGAGAGTTGCCATTTGGTATGCCTTAATAGTCTTTTTGATAAGAATAAAGTGTGCTTGTTGCTAAACCTGTCGTCTATTGTCCATATTCTTGTATTCCCATGGATAGACTTGGGTAATCCAAAGATAAAATCCATGGATATACTCTCCCATGGTGAGTTAGAGATTGGCAAGGGCTAGAGTAATCCAAGTTGTTTCCCTCTATCGTACTTTCTCTTTTGGTATACCACACATTTTGAAACATACTCTTGTATGTCTACTTTCATGGTAGGCCAATAGAAGTACGTCTCTACTCCTCGAAGAGTAGGTTGAATACCTCTATGTCCCGCATAGGGAGGAGCATAGGATTCATACATGACTTTCTCATGCAAGGACTGAGTAACATATAGCCTATTGCCATGGAGAAGATAACTATCCTGCAAGGTAAATGCTTCTTCTTTCTTTCCCAAAGCAAGGGCTGACATTATGTCTTTAAAGTCAGAGTTAGTAGCATACTCATCTATCATAGAAGATAGATCATTGTGAGTTGCTATAGACACCGCAATGTGAGCAATATGAAAATAAAATTGCGAAAGAAAATTTGCCCACCTCATTTATTTGTCGAAAAGCTTGGTTTGCGTCATGAAGTACTTGAGACTTTGGTGTTCTGTTCGTAAAATGAATGGAGTTGCCAATAGATAGTGCTTCCATGTGTCTAGGGCATGTAGAATAGCTAAAATCTCTTTCTCATGAATGCCCAAGACCCGTTTATCCGTAATGAGCCTTCAGCTCTCATATGCTATGGCATGCCCTTCTTGAAGCAAGACTGCTCCAAGGCAATCACCACAAGCATCACATTGGACCTCAAATGGCTTTGAGAGATTCGAAAGCGTAAGGACTAGTTGGGAGGTAAGCTTCTCTTTGAGCTTGTCAAAACAATTTTGCTCTTTAGCAATCCATGAGTACTTAACGTTCTTCTTTGTTAAGTCATGTAATGGTCGTGCTATTTGAGAGAATTTTGCTATGAAGCATCTATAGTATGCAAACGTACCAATAAAGCTTCTTAGCTCATGTAGATTATTATCTCCAACTTCAATGGATCCATATGGATACCATCTTCGGAGATAGTACGACCTAAGTATTGAATCTCTTGAAGAAAAAATTTACTTTTCTTTTGATAAAAAGCTTGTTCTCCCTCAATGCTTGAAAAACCACTTGGAGATGTTGCGTGTGTTCCTCCAAGGACTCGAAGTAGATGATGATATCATCAAAGAACACTCTAGTGAATTTGCGGTAGGGTCTAAAGATTTTATCCATTAAACAATTGAACATAGATGATGCATTAGTCAAGCCAAAAGGCATGACTAGATATTTGTAAAGACCAAATGTTGTACGAAATGCAATCTTTAGGATATCTTCATTCACTATCCTTATTTGATGATAGCCACTTTTAAGGTCAATTCTAATAAAGTAGGTAGAGCCTTGTAGCTTATCAAACATACCTTCTACCTGAGGTACAGAAATCTGTTTTTGATAGTGATATGGTTTAGTGCTCGATAGTCCACACACATACGATACATACCATCTTTCTTTTGTACTAAAAGGACTGGATAACTGAAGGGAGAGGAGCTAGGCCTCACCATCCCTTACTCTACCAATTCTTGTCCTTGCCTCATGATCTCCTCTTGTTGAGCTTGGGAAAGTCGACAAGAAGGCTTGCTACATGGTGAGATTCCTAGTAGGAGCTCAATTTCATGGTCATCATCCCCTCGTTTTGGAGGTAAGTCCATAGGAATATCATCGATGAACATATCTTGGAATCCTTTTAGAAAATTAGACAAATCTAACTCTTCTTGATTCCTACCATTTACATTTGATAAAACATTAGGACCTTTTAGGGACTCTTTGACAAAAATCATGTACGCGAAAACTGAGCTTTTCATTGATTTGTCAAAAGCAGGAGAATTTACAAGTGGTATAGTACGATTGGACTCAATAGCATCTATATACATGCTCTTTTCCTGTAGGTGAAGTAGGTTCTCCTTTTAGGGAACTTCATGTTGGCAGCCATGCGGTTGAACCATGGTGCCCCTAGCATAACATCCTCATGTTGGAGAGGAGATATGAAAAAGTCTTCTTTGTCGACGTAGCTTTGGACATGAAGCTTCAACTTCCCAGTCAAGGGAGTAACAGAGGCTTGCTGTCCCTTGAAAGCTGTATCAGCAGTTACAATATCTTTCATATCAAAAGCTTGAATGCCCAACTTGGTGGCCAACTCCGTTGATATGAAGTTGTGAGTAGAGGGTCAAACAAGATGAAGGAATCATGCTCCTTTACCTTTTCCCAAGCATAGGAGAGAGGTGATTCTTTGTAATGAGCATCCTCTTTTCGAGCTTCAATAGTGGAAGCTCTAGGAGTCTCATTGCAGGTATTTCTCTTAGGGCAAGAATGATGGCCATGTCCTTGCTCCCCACACTTAAAACATTTGTGGTCCTTGCGAAAAGCTTCAAGGTCTTCAAGAGAGAATGACATTCCTTCTAGCCCCTTGTTGGAAATTGATGTGCAAAGCAACCATAGTGTGGTGGATTACTTCGGTGATAGAACCAGGCCGTTGAGAGTTGACAAATTTGGACTTCTGTCCAGGTAATCCCGCACAGAATTGTTGCTTTTGCTCAGCGAAGTCTGTCTTTTGAAAGACAATAGCCTTGAGATGTAAATCCCAAAACTTGTCCACATACTTGTGGATAGACTTACGGGAGAGAAGCTTCAAACTCCGCCATTCGGTAAGCACTTTGTCCTTTGCATCGCTTGCAAGGAATTGCTTCATGATGGAAACTCATAGATTTTTCCATGTCTTTGGGGCTTCGCCATTGCCACGAAGGCTAGCCCACCATTGACGAGCAGACTTTCGAAAGTGCATAGCTACATGGCGTAGTTTGGAGGACTCCGTGAAGCCCTCGTCTCCAAAGGCCGCATCAAACTGTTGGATGAAGGTCAATACTTTGTCGGTGGCACCAAAGTGCCATCATTCCATATCACTACAAGAGGTTCTTCATATTAGCGACGCTAGCAATGCAACGCTCAAATGCTTAAATCCACGTCGTCACTATACTACTTGTTAAATAGCGACGCGCATAGCGACGACCATAGCGACGCCGACAAGGGTAAAAAAATAAACCGAGAGCACCAAAAACTCAGATCTCATATTTGAGTTTTGGCACCCTAGCGAAACAGGTATATGCCCGCCTCTCTCTCTCTCTCTCTCCCCCTTTCCCCCCCTCACACACACACACACACACACACACACACACACACACACGAGGAGAGGAAGAGAGCCAGGTATGCTTCTTCCTTATTCTCTCTCTCATGTTCCCTTCCCCTCTTTCGCTCTCTCCCTCTCTCTCTCTCTCTCTCTCTCTCAGAGACACACTCACACACATTGTGTCTGAGAGAGAGAGAGAGAGAGAGAGAGAGAATATACACACATGCATAAACAAACAACACATACACACACACACACACACACACACATTGAATGTCCACACATGCATAAACAAAGGATGCATACTCACACACATTGACAGAGGAAAAGAGAGAGAGAGAGAGAGAGAGAGAGAGAAATAAAAAAAGTAGAGAAAATATGAAATGAAATGTTATATTAAGATTTAGGGTTAGGTTAGATTTAAGATTAGGCTAGATTACATTTATGTTTAGGTTAAATTTAAGATAAGGTTAGACTTAAGATTATGTTAGATTTAAATATTAAATTGTTACCATATACATGTGGTAGTGCTGTCTGTGAACACACAAGGACTGTAGGGGCATTTTTTCCCTCTTTAGGAGGTTTTTTCCCCCGAGCATTGTATAAACGCCCATCACTCTAGGGCTATCTATCTTTCCATTGCACACTATGTAACACACTCTCTATTGTGTGCCTTGAGCTTCCTTCGTCTTCTCCAAGCTGTGCGCGTTTCTCTGCAACCCTAATTCAAACAATTGGTATCAGAGCAGGTTGCGTCTCCCGGCTTAGTCGCCAACTGCTCCAGTACACGCCTGCTCACTTTATCCGATTTCAGTGAGCTTTGGTGAGCGTTTGCAGGTCGGCAAATTTCGGGCTCATTTGGGCCTCCATTTCCAATACAAGTAGTGCTGCACAGGCTATTTCGTCATTTTGTGCAGAGTTTCTATCAGTGTTGTTTTCCGCATAATAGGTGCCTTACAGTCTTCTATGGTTTGTGCTATATAGCACGTGTTGTTTCCGCTCCGTTTCTCCTATTTTCGAGCAATTTTCACATCAGGTGCAACATTTACCATGGCTAACAACAACACAGACATCTTCAAGATGTTTGTTGCTGAGGACAAGTTGGATGGGGACAATTACCCTATGTGGGCTTATATGATGCAACACGTTCTTGTGTCAAAGGGCGTCTGGAATATTGTGCAGGGCATTGATGTACGTCCTAGTTCGGAGGATGTAGGCGATGTTGAGGATGTTGCAGGTCTTGCTGCAAGGATTGCTGCTATTAGAGTTGTTTTGCCTACGGCAGAACAAGCTCGTTGGGATGTAAAGGATGCACAGGCTCATGCATTGATTGCATTGTCTGTGAAGCGCACCATTGTTCCTCACATCCGTTCAAAAAAATTTGCAAAACAACAAGCTTGGGATATTTTGTCTAGTCTTTATGCAAGCCGCAATGAGGCTAAAATTGCTTTGCTGCATAAAGAGCTGGAGTCGAAGATTATGCATGAGGAAGATGATATGGACACTTTCCTTGTTGGTGTCAAGGATATCAATGAGCAACTTATTTTTGCAGATGAAGTCATTTCAGACAGTTTCCTTGTGCAGACTGTTCTTGATGCCTTACCAGATTCCTACCAGACTTTTGCCAGTACTTGGAGACTGATGACCCAAGGAAATCCTGAAGTTGTCAAGTTTGATACATTATGCACATTGCTATTGTAAGAGTCACTTTCCAGAAGAAACAGAACTAGGTAGCGTGCAATTGAACAGGCTTTTCTTGCTTCTCAAAGAAAGGGTGGTAACAGCAATGCGGCCACTTCTTATGGTTCTGTTGCGAGTGGAAAAACTTCTGTTCCTAATGCTTCTGCTCGCAACAATTCGTCTGGAAATTCTGGTGATAAGGGCAAAAAGAAGATGCGTTGCCATTATTGTAAAGCTAATGATCACTTGATCAAGTGGTGTCCTAAGTTGAAGGCCAAAGAGGCTAAGAAGAAAGAGGGTGGTTCCACTGCAAATGCTGGTTCCACTACAAATGCAGCCATTGTTGAATCTTCTGTGAAAGGAGACTGTGTTGCTGATGTTGATGCAGAATGGGCTTTTAGCGCATAGTGCACTTACAATCCTACTGTCCATGATGCATGCTTGTCAGTTGCTGCAGATTCACATGTGTGGTATTTCGACAGTGGTGCTACAAAGCACATTACCTCACATCGTGAATCGTTTACCTCTCTCGAGTTTGTCCCTCATGGGAACTCAGTCACTTGTGCCAACAATGCCTCTTATCCGGTTCAAGGAGTTGGAAAGATTGTACTTCCTGTTGGAAATGGAAGTTCCTTCACACTTGTTGATGCACTTTATGTACCTGGGATCAAGAAAAATCTCTTGTCTATATCTGCACTTGCTAGACTTGGACTTGTAGTCAAATTTGTGGATGACAGATTTACAGTTCATGATCTTAGTTTTGATGATGAAATTGTTGCATCTGGCCTTTTGTGCCGTGGGCTGTATAAGCTCACTTTGTATGACAAGTGTGGAAATTTTTTTACAAATGTTGTTGCAGGTTCAAGGGCTATTTCAGATGCAAAACTTTGGCATGCACGTTTTGGTCATCTGAATTTAGCCAGTTTGGTGCGTTTGCAGAAATTTGATATGGTTCCTTCTTTGCTGCCTCTTGAAGCACCTGTCAAACATGTTTGTGAAGGCGGTATTTTGGGTAAGATGCAGCGTTCTAAGTTTCCAAAGGATGGTTCAGTTCGGGCCACATGCAGGTTGCAGCTTGTGCATAGTGATGTTTGTGGGCCCATGCAAACTCCGTCCTTGGGCAATTACCTTTACTTCGTGACTTTCATTGATGATTACTCCATGCATGCATGGGTATTTCCGCTTAAAGCGAAGTTCAAAGTTTTTATGTGCTTCAAACAATTTCTGGCTATGGCTGAAAATGTCTCACCCTCTGTTCCGATCGAGGGGGGGAGTATATGTCTCATGAATTTAATGCATTTCTGGCTAGTCGTGGGATAAAACACCAATATACAGTGCCTTATACACCTCAACAAAATGGTGTTGCTGAGAGGAAAAACAAGTCACTGACGGAAATGGCATGATGTATGGTCAAAAGTCAAGCTTTGCCGCATTGTTTTTGGCTTGAGGCCATCATGTGTGCCACTTATGTACTAAACAGGTGTCCTATGAAAGCTTTGCAGTCTATTACTCCATATGAAGCATGGCATGATAGAAAGCCTTCTATTGAGCACATGTGTGTTTTTGGCTGTTTGACATATGCTTTGGTGCCACAAACACAGTGCAAAAAATTGGATGATAAGGCTATCAAATGTATTTTTGTTGGTTATAGTGCTGAAAGCAAAGGTTACAGGTTATATCATCCGCAAACAAAGCGTATTCTGGTTTCACGGGATGTAGTGTTTGTGGAAGATTCTGTTCAGTCCTTGCTGTCATGTACTAGAGATAGTAATGTAAGCTCATAGCACATTTATGACACTTTGTTGCCTCTTTTCAGTGGTGGAAATACGACTATAATTTCCAATGAGGCAAATGTAAAGCCTATGGGGGTTTCTGAAAATGTTAATGATCAGCCTATTACTAATGCAAATGTACATGATGTACTTGATGAGGAAAGGGCTGAAAATGAGCAGGCTAGAGGTATGCCAAAATGGCTGGTGCACACTTTGTGTGACAGTAATTTGGATGCACCTTGTCTAGTCGTACTTGTTCAGGCTCTCGCCATGCATCTTATGCATCAAATTGTTATGCTTTGGCTATGTCTAGCTTACATGATGTTGAGGAGCCTCTGTCTTTTGATGAAGCACAGAATTCAGAAAATTGGATGGCTGCCATGCAATCAGAATATGATGCACTTATAGAAAATGACACATGGACTTTATGTGATTTGCCTCCTGGCAAAAAGGCCATTGGTACGAAGTGGGTTTACAAGTAGAAACGCAAGCCGGATGGTGAGATCGATTGATCGCCATAAGGCTCGACTTGTTGCAAAGGGTTATGCACAGCAAAAAGGCATAGATTATGAAGAGACTTTTGCTCCCACTTGTCGTATGACTACTGTGCGTTTTCTGTGTGCATTGGCAGCTCATTTTGGTAGGGATGTACATCAATCAGACATTGTTACTACTTTCTTGAATGGTGAAATATTTGAGGAAGTTTATGTAACGCAGCCTCGCGGTTTTGTCATAAAAGGACAAGAGGACAAAGTGTGCAGATGTAAGAAGGCTTTGTATGGGTTGAAGAAATCTCCTCGTGCTTGGTATGAAAAAGTTGACACTCATTTGGTTAAACGAGGCTTTCGTAACATTCCAACAGAAAGCACATTGTATGTAAAGCATGAGGGTGATGTACTTCTCATTGTGGTCTTTATGTCGATGATTTGCTGATCACTGGACCAAATGAGAGACATATTGCTGAATTTAAGGCTGATTTGAATGCTACTTTCAAGATGAAAGATTTGGGGTTGTTGCATCGTTACTTGGGCATACAATTTAAGCAGAGTGATGGTGGTATTGCCTTGTGCCAGACAAGTTACATAGAGACATACTATATAGGTTTGGACTTGAGGATTACAAACCTTTTGCCACTCCCATGGAAACAGATTTGAAATTGAGTCTTCATGATGCTCATGATCCTACCGATGTCACTCTTTACCAAACTGCTATTGGCTGCCTTGTTTATGTATGCACCAGGAGGCCGGATATGTTGTTTTCAGTCTCACAAGTTAGCAGATTCATGCATAGCCCAGGGTCTACGCATTGGCAGGCTGTCAAGAGGATTTTTCGCTACCTTAGTGGCACTTTACATCTTGGCTTGTTTTATCCCAAGGGGGGATCATTGCCGTCAGACTTACATGCTTTTTCGGACTCAAATTGGGTTGGTTGTTTTGACACGCGAGTGTCCACAAGTGGTTTTTGTTTCATGCTTGGCAGTTCATGTATATCATGGTTGAGCAAGAAGCAACCTACTGTGGCCACTTCGAGTTGGGAGGCTAAGTACAGGGCAGTCTTCACAGCTACGGTTGAGTGTGTATGGATCAGACGCCTTATGGCTGATTTGGGTGTTGGACAGGACACTACCAACACTATCTACACTGATAGTCACAGCGCATTGGAAGTTGCGAGGAACCCAGTTTTTCATGCTCGCACAAAGCACATTGAGGTGCATTACCACTATGTCATGGAGAGGCTCTCAGCAGGAGAGATCAGCTTGGCTTATGTGCCAACACAGGACAACCTTGCAGATCTTTTCACAAAGGCATTGTCTCGTGAGAAGATTGAAGCTTTCCGCAAAGCTTTGGGCTTACTCCCCTTTGTGGACTGATCATGTCCTCAAGGCATGGCACTTCCCTTTACTCATGTGCCAGCTCTCGTTCACCGCATCACTCCAGGGGGGATTTGTTACCATATACATGTGGTAGTGATATGTGTGAACACACTAGGACCGCTGGGGCATTTTTTCCCTCTTTAGGAGGTTTTTTCCCTCGAGCATTGTATATACGCCCATCACTCTACGACTATCTATCTTTCCATTGCACACTAAGTAACACACTCTCTATAGTGTGCCTTGAGCTTCCTTCGTCTTCTCCAAGTTGTGTGTGTTTCTCTGCAACCCTAATTCCAACATAGATTAGATTTAAGTTTATGCTAGATTTCAGATTAGGTTAAGATTTAAGCTAGATTACATTTAAATTTGATTTAAATTACAGTTAGGTTTAGATTAGATTTAAAATTAGATTAGGTTTAGGTTTATGTTATATTTAAAATTAGGTTAGATTTAAGATTATATTAGATTTAGGTTTATGTTAGATTAAATATTAGATCTACGTTAGATTTAAGATTAGGCTAGATGTAGGTTAGATTTAAGGCTAGATCTAGTTTACCTTCAGGATTACAGTTTAAATTTAGAGTTAGTCCAATGATGATCGCTCTCTTGCTCTCCACAGATGTGGCCACTTGGTGTAATCATATACATGCTACTTGTACTTATCTATTAGAGCTTTTAGGGCATGTCCCTCAAACAACTGTAAAGGAGCTGTTGTGAAGAGATGTTAAGCTGCTGTGAATTGCTACAGCTAAAGAAGAGGCAAAGGGGTTTTATCCACTACATGCATTGTTATGTAGACGTGCCCGACAAACAAACCGAAAGCCAACTATGATTAGGGTAAGTGATGGGTACTCTCAACTGAGATGCACTCTTGAAATATAAACCTACTCCCATAAGCCACACTATCCCTACAGTATTCTTTCCATATTCTGTACACGGATAAAGAGAACCAGTACCAGTACTGTAGAAGTCTTGTACCATCAAGATTATATAGCAGAGTCGAAGACCAATTTCATTCCAATAGGAACAATATCAAAATATCATAAATAAGAGATATAATCTGCATTTGTCAATGAATTTAATCGGCAAGTCAAGTTTTACCTATGTACATTCATGCCACCACATTCCTTTTCCCAAAACCAACCTGTAGAAGACCATACCTTCTCAAGTACCTGTAAATAGCACTGTGTTATTCTACTCAGTTAAAAAACCAGGTGGGATAATACGACAAGATTGGCTAGTCAGCCGATATAGACAGCAAACCCATCCAATGTATATGCAAAATTTCTTTTAATTAGCTAGGTGTGTTAAATTTTGACCCGTAATTCGAGCCAATCATGGCATGCGATAGGATATAATTAGGCAATTTCCAAGCCAGTAAAAGAATATGCAAATTAGCTTGTCTTTTCTCCTAAAATCATCAGAAACCAGAAAAGGAGTTATCATTCCTCTCCATATGGCCGTACATCCCAATACCAATAACCGGTAATGAATCGATCAGCATGTCCAACCGTAATCAGCCCAATCATATGCTTCAAATTTTTCGAAGAAAGCCAGAAGCAGCAATAAGAGAACATTTCTCAAAAATTCTCAATGTTTATGTTCAATAGATATTTTATAACCAGTACTAATCCATAGAGAACAGAACCAGTAGAATCATTACTAAGAGATCCATAGACCAGCAAAACAAGCTTCAACCATATGATGCTTATGCAACCAACTTACAGTTTCAATTCCCAGCCATAACATTCTATCAGTACCAAGTTCTACTCATCTCAGCAAAGAGGGTGGGGGAGACAAACCCGTAAAGATAAAGGCAAAAAAAATTTTATACCATGCAAGCTAGCTGCCCATAAGGACCAGCTAGCAAATCAATCCTCAGATTGCTGAGAAGACTCATACCAGAAGAGCATTGGCAAGAATTTACACCGTCAATTCCCAATGTCAAGCTCAGCAAGCCAAGCCATAACTAGATCCACCCAAATAGGAGCAGTAAGAGCAGCTTTCGCCGGTCATACCAACCCTTTTGTCATCAATGTCCATGGCACTGGCTCTCCAAAACAACCCAGAACCATCCCCAAAACGATTCCTAGTATTCAAATTATGCATGCTAGCAGATAGTGCATCATAATATGACCCGAGATACGAAAAGATCCCTTACAACGGTCTGTATACAGCAGTAGCTAATAGGTTATGCAAACCGTAATTGGTGCCAGCTTGGTTGGCAAATCTAACCCCATTAAAATGACTTCATGCAATAACAACTCACTCCAAATAGAATCTCCAAGAGCAGCAGTACGAGGTCGAAAACCCCTTCAATTTTTTATTTGTACATGCTTATTTTTTATCACCACCAGCCCATGCTGTGGCAGTAAATCCAAAAAACACTATGCCATACCCAAAATGATAAGAAGTATTTGAAGCAAACAAAATTTTCGCCCTTACCTCTGTTGAATCCACAATGTTCTTCTTGTTAGGAGCCATGCTATGGAGACCCTCAAGTGAAGCTTTGGACGATGAATATAGTATGCACACAATGAGAGAACACACACACACTTGCATAATGAAAACTAAGCGAGCTTAATGCTCACCTTATAAATCTTTCTGTTCCTCCTGCAATTGGCTGGCTACACGGTATAAAACCGGGAAGAAAACCACCTCGCCACATCCTTGGAGCCCACACAGGATGGCCTATATCTTGGAAGAAGGTCCACCGCGACAGAGCCTTCATCAAACTACACCATACCCCCACAATTCCGGGTGGCATTACAGGTAAAGCTTGCCCCAATAGCATGCGCCAGACTGGGGAGAAACCCTTCATTCCAAACCATTATTGCATTCAAGTCTCACCCGTCACACCTGGCTACAGTAAACCAGCTAAAAAAACAATAATAATAAAAAGAGATAATGAAAAAAATTCCTTTACAAGGCTACTTTAACCAAGAGGCCTTTCCCGCCTAATCAACCAATGTCATGGTTGGAAGCTCTATGAGAGCAAGACCTCAAACAGGTGAGATATTTTTGAGGCCACAAGATGCAGCCTCTGACAGCACGGAGGGTGATCATGCAGACCACTATCCCAACGAGGCTATGTTTGAGCCCAAGATTGATGAAATGATCAAGACGATCATGGATTCAGAAAGGCTTAGCTATGATGACATGAAAAGTGAAGGCGATACGCCATTGTATGGTGGATCACGTGTGTCTAGATTGAAGGCGCTCTTGGTTCTTCTCAACATGCACACAAAGTTTGGATGGAGTGACACTAACACAACAGCGCTTTTCACATGATCTACTACAATGTGTTTACTTCAATAGAAAACTATAGATGTATAATGATCCGATATATTACTTACACAAGTGTACTGTATTTTTTCCACTCTGTAGATTGCTCAAAGAGCACATACTGCCAGCTGATAAAGTGATGTCCAATTCCAGAGAGGAAGCAAGAAAGATCTTGCAAAAATAGGGGATGGATTACAATTTGATTCACGCCTGTCCTAACGATTGCATTCTTTTTAGAGGGGAATACATAGACATGGAGAAGTGTCCGAAATGTGATTCCGAGAGATATCGAGTAGATCTCCACGAACAAAAAATTCCATAAAAGGTTTTGCGACACTTTCCTCTCCTACCTCGCCTCAATCATTTCTTAGAATGTAAATCCATGACTGCCCTAGCATCATGGCATGAGGAGAAGAGATCTTTGGATGGTGTGCTACGGATTCCTGCAGATTGCGCAGCCTAGAAACATATAGATGACACATGGGCGAATTTTTCCATGGAAGCTCGAAATTTGTGCATCGACCTAGCCATGATGGCATATATCCATTTGGTCAGAGGTCAACATCTTACAGTGCATGGCCAGTTGTCATTGTCAACTACTACATTCCCCCGTGGTTGACTACCAAGAAGGGGCACCTGTTTCTAAGCTTGATGATGCCGGGGCGATATAAAGTGAAGAATATGGATGTGCATATTTGTCCACTATTGGAAGAGCTACAACAATTGTGGATTGGCATAGAAGTGGTGGATATGAGCCGACACACAGGTAGACCACAGCATATGCCAAACAACCAAAACTACACATGTGCTCAATAGAAGGCTTTCATTCATGCCATGCATCATTTGGAGTAATAGACTACAAAGATTTTATAGGACACATGTTAAGTACATAAGTGGCACACATGATGGCCTCAAGCCAAAACAAATGCGGCAAAGCTTGACTTTTGACCATACATCGTGCCATTTCCATAAGTGACCTGTTTTTCCTCTCAACAACATTTTGTTGAGGCGTATAAGGCACTATACATTGGTGTTTTATCCCATGACTAGCCAGAAATGCATTAAATTTATGAGACATATACTCCCCCCCTCGTATGGAACAGAGGGTGCCCATAGTACATTTCAAGACATTTTCAGCCATAGCCAAAAATTGCTTGAAGCACAAAAACACTTCAAACTTTGCCTTAAGCAAATACACCCATGCATGCCTAGAGTAATCATCAATGCAAGTCACGAAGTAAAGGTAATTTCTCAAAGACGCAGTTTCCATGGGCCCAAAAACATCAGTATGCACAAGCTACAACTTGCATGTGGCCCTAATTGAACCATCCTTTGGAAACTTTGAATGCTGCATCTTACCCAAAATATAGCCTTCACAAACATGTTTGGCAGGTGCTTCAAGAGGCGGCAAAGAAGAAACCATATCAAGTGTGAAAGAACTACCGTTTGCAGCAATAAGCACAATCTTTCCTACTCCCTGAACTGGATAAGAGGGATTGTTGGCACAAGTGACTGAATTCCCATGAGGGACAGACTCGAGAGAGGTAAACAAATCATGATGTGAAGTAATCTGCTTTGTAGCACCACTGTCAAAATACCACACATGTGAATCTACAGCAAACTGACATGCATGCATCATGGACATAAGGATCATAAGTGCACTCTGCATTAAAAGCCCATTCTGCATGAACATCAACATCACTGTCTCCTTTCACAGAGACTCAACAATAGCTACATTTGTAGTGGAACCAGCATTTGTAGTGGAACTAGCCTCTTTCTTCTTAGCCTCTTTGGCCTTCAACTTAGGACGCTGCTTGATCAAGTGATCATTAGCTTTACAATAATGGCAATACATCTTCTTTTTGCCCTTTTCACCAAAAGTCTCATATGAATTATTGCCAGCGGAAGTATTAGGAACATGTGATTTACCACTCGTAGAAGAACCATAAGAAGTGGCTGCATTGTTGTTACCACCTTTTCTTTGAGCAACAATAAAGGCATGTTCAACTCCACGCTGTTTAGTCCTATTTTTTGTGGAAAGAGACTCTTGCAACAACAATGTGCATAATGCATCAAACTTCACAACTTCAAGATTTCCTTGGGTTATAAGTCTCCAAGTACTAGCAAAAGTCTAGTAAGGATCTGGCAAGGCATCAAGAATAGTCTGCCCAAGGGAACTCTCTGACATGACTTCTCTTGCAGAAATAAGTTTCTCATTGATATCCTTGACACCATTAAGGAAAGTGTCAAATTCATCTTCCTCATGCATAATCTTTGACTCCAACTCTTTACGCAGCAATGCATTTTTTGACTCATTGTGACTTGCATAAAGACCTGCATAAAGACCAGCCAAAATATCCCAAGCCTGTTTTGCAGATTTTGTTGAACGAATGTGAGGATTAATGGTGCGCTTCATAGACAACATAATCAATGCATGAGCCTATGCATCCTGTACATCCCAACAAGCCTGCTTAGTTGTAGGCAAAACAAGTATAACAGCAGCAATCCTTGCAGCAAAGCCTGCAACATCCTCAACATCGCATGTATCCTCAGAACCAGGACAAACATCAATGCCCTGCACAATGTTCCAAACGTTGTTCGCCACAAGAACATGTTGCATCATATAAGCCCACAAAGGGTAATTGTCCCCATCCAATCTGTCCTCAGTAACATACATCTTGAACACATATGTGTTGTTGTTAGCCATGGTAAATGTTGCACCTGATGTGAAAACTTCCCAAAAATAGGAGAAGGAAAGCGAAAACAACACGTGATATATAGAACAACGCGTTGAAGATCGTAAGGACCTATTATGCAAAAAACGGGACTAACAAATTTTTTGCACAAAATGTTGAAATAGCATGTGAAGTAGTGCATGTAGTGGAAACAGAGGCCCGAATGAGCCCAAATCAAAATTTTGAGCAAAAATCGGAGAAAGTGAGCAGGCATGTGCTGAGTTGTTGGCGACTAACCTCGGGAGGACGCAACCTGCTCTAAAACCAATTATTTGAATTAGGGTTGCAGAAAAACACACACAGCTTGGAGAAGACAAAGGAAGCTCAAGGCACACAACAGAGAGTTTATTACTTAGTGTGCAATGGAAAGATAGATAGCCCTAGAATGATGGGCGTATATACAATGCACGGGGGGGGAAACCTCTTACTGAGGTGAAAAATGCCCCGACGGTCCTTAGTGTGTTCACACACATCACTACCACATATATATATATATATATATATATATATATGGTAACATCATCCACTATTCATTTGCAATCAATCGTCTCTTGCATTGCAGTCTCCTCAATTTCTAGTTTTGGTTCCAAGATAGGCTTCACCATTTGGAAGGGCATTATATCAAAATCTTCCTCATCACAAAAGTTTGTGGGTGTTAGCTCTTTTATGCACACATCTAGAGTAGCCAGCCCATCAAAAGGGTTCAAACAGGTCTTTAGGGAATGGCTCTTGAATGTATCTCTTATCCTCTACTAACCTCTCTAAGATGCAATCCTCTTTGCTCACGCTTCCACATTCGAACACTCTGCACATCCAGATATGTGTTTGATTTGTCAACCATGAAGGTAGTTGTTTGTCATGGACTATAGTCACATCAAAGTATTCCACCGGGGTTTGATTAACATCTCTATAACTAGGGTGCTCCCACTAGCCAAGGGGGTCAATGAAACCCTTGTTTGCTTAATTGGGCCCTTGGCCAAGTGTTGCATGAATTGCATAAGTATATCTCATAAGTCTTATTGACATTTTCATTCAAATGTTATAATTATACATGTTTGTAGTGCCCTAATTATTGGATGTCAAGCAATTTGGTGCTATCATTTGGCCTAATTTCCATGCGGGCACCCTCCATGAGAGTGGATGATTGCAAGGCAGCAACAACAGAACTGGAGCAAGATTCTCAAAATCAAAAGTAAGATGCATGTCTACATCCAAATCCATGGCATAACATGTTATAATTATACATGTTGGTAGTGCCCTAATTATTGGATGTCAAGCAATTTGGTGCTATCATTTGGCCTAATTTCCATGCGGGCACCCTCCATGAGAGTGGATGATTGCAAGGCAGCAACAACAGAACTAGAGCAAGATTCTCAAAATCAAAAGTAAGATGCATGTCTACATCCAAATCCATGGCGAGAGAGAGAGAGAGAGAGAGAGAGAGAGAGAGAGAGCTCAATTTTGAGCATGTTGACTACGCCCCTATCTCCCCTGTAAACAAGCGGTCGTTTTTGTGTGCTTCTCGGCTAAGACCTCCTCGTCTTCCCCACGGTTTCAAATGCAATATTTTCTAAGAATAGACCACACCCTAGCTTTTCCCAAGATAGCTTTGATACCAATGTGAGACCAGGGAGTCTGTAACGTATCTCACCCCCCAACCTCTTGCCCTTTTATAGGCAAACCCCTAAGATCAATTCATATTGGGCCTTGGGCTCTAGACCCCTTGCTTGACAAGGGTCCTACTCCATGCTCATCTCTACCTAGCCATACTCCTTTAATAGGCCCTTGGCCCTCCTACAAGAGACCCCTTGACATGCATGCGTAGTTTAGGACCTTGCCCTCCCTGGTCCTACCACAAGCTTGACACACGTAGTCAATTTAAGATTCATAAGATATATCTTGACATCTCTTGGGATTGTCCCTACACCATCTTAAAAGTTAGAGAGAGAGAGAGAGAGCTCCCACCCACCACTGACTTACAAACTCTTCTAAAATTCCAAAGGCCATGGACTATTAGCCCCCGAGCAAAGGACATTTGAAATTAGTAAAAATTGGCAAACTACCAACTTACAATCAATCTCCAATTGGCACACAAATGGTGAAAGAGGATCAAAATCAATTGACTACATGAAATGGGATTTTTACATCATCAAATCAACCAACTACATTGAAAAATTGGGGGGGGGGAGAGAGAGAGAGAGAGAGAGAGAGAGAGAGAGAGAGAGAGAGAGAGAGAGAGAAGGGGGGGGGGGGGGGGGGGGGGAGGGGGGGGAGAGGAGGAGGAAGAAGATTCTTGAACTCAAGAATTTACACGCATGCATACATACACAGGGAGAGAGAGGGAGGGTGGGGCGTAGGAATAATCACACTAGACTTTAAATACATCTCTATAACTCAAGCTACCTGCCCACATATTTACACAAAGAGAGAGAGAGAGAGAGAGAGAGAGAGAGAGAGAGAGAGGTGGGTGAGATTTTAATGATGTAAAAACTCGTGGTTTCAAAAGGACAACAGAGAAGAGACTTGGGTACATGTCAAGAGACAACATGAAGGAGAGGAAGGTCATCAAAAACTTTTTGTGCTTTTAAAAATAAGCATAATTCAAAGATCATCAATAACTTTTTGTGCTTTTAAAAGTAAGCGCAATTTGAGTAAGGGCAATCTAAACACTATCAAACATAAGCACAATCCAAGAGATGACATTCGAGGTCCAAAGCTCATCAACAACTCCGTGTGCTTCCAAAGGTACACGATACTTGGCGTACCAATCGCAAGATTGCACAGCACAATAACGTATTCATACAGCCCTTAAACAATAATCTCAACTCAAGTCTTTGTTTGTCCATGTCATGTCTTGCAAAACCAACAAGAAGGTTGTCAAGAACTTGTGCGTTCAAAAGGACACCACATTTGGCATGCATGTCAATCAAAGCATTGCAAAGCATGACATTGTTAAGAAGGTTGTCAAGAACTTGTGCGTTTAAAAGGACACCACATTTGGTATGCATGTCAATCAAAGCATTGCAAAGCATGACATATTTAAGACTAGCAATAATGGCAATGACATTGTTAAGACTTGATCATCCCTTGACTAGCAACCTCATCATTATTTCCTTTACCCAAGAGAGCCTCTTGCATAATGCCAACCTTACAAATGGAAGCACAAACAAAATATTCTCAAGCTTTCAAAAGTACTCCAAATTGAAAAACATGTCCATCGAAGCTCTCAATCAACAATCTTATTTCATGATTTATTTTACCCACACTAATGCTCGCATAAAGTCAAAACACAAGCATAGGCAAACACATATGACCAAAAGCCTTAGCTTGCAACAATTGCTGAAAATAGCCAAAAGCTTCTTGGCCTAGCCTTGTTGGACTTATCTTGAAGTACATGCAATCCACAACAGAAACTTGTTCTTTCAAAAGGAAACCACGTCTGGCATACATGCCAATCAAAGCATTGCAAATTACCGAACTAACAATCTCATCATGATTTTTTTTGCCCGCACCGGCCTCTTGCATAATGCTTTCCATGCTATAAAACACTCCACATCATTGTGCCCTTGCTTGACTCGGGGAAAACCTGCACTCACTCATTCTTAGAGGTCGCATCACATACCTTCTTCATCCTACCCTTGTTAGTCCTACCTTGCAAAAGAAACAGTTTGAAAATGACATCTTCAATCAATAGCTACTCAAAAGTGGACCATTTGGTATACATAGCACTCATCCAGCATCTCTCTCTCTCTCTCTCTCTCTCTCTCTCTCTCTCTCTCTCTCTCTCTCTCTCTCACACACACACACACACACACACACACAATGTGTATATGTTGTGCGGTTAGCCCCAAGGCAACCACTTAGACTCATATAAGCAAATGGAACCTTCTCCTCGCACACAAGCAAGGAAATCAGCCTCTAAGGAGAAGCACTCGACAACACCTTTTTCTTTTTCAGCATTGTAGGTAGTTGTAGGCTACTCTTATGACTTCTCGCCGCTCCAAATGGGAGTGAACGCACTGCACCATGAAGGGGGGGGGGGGGCCTTCATCCTGATAGGGTCGTTCATAGAGGTGATTGTAGAGGTAGGGGCATGGTGGGCTTGCTGCACTGTTTCCTCCTTTCTACTAGGTTTTCAACCCACCGACTGCATGTGCACAGACTAAGATTTGGTAGTCGCAGTAGATCTCTCGGAGCACAAGAGACAAGGGTAGAAAATTGAGCCGAAGGCAGGCAACAATGCCCATGTGGGAAGGAGTAATCGGAGAAATTCATCCATATGTAGAAAGGAGCATACATGTATGGCAAGAGGCTCCTGGAAGATTGGATGCGTGAATGCCTCCATCACTTGACTTTTTTTCAAGCTCTTTAACACTAGTTCCATACTCAAACACTCAAGTGTCTTGAGACAATAAAGTGTCTTGTTTTTCCCCAGCAACTTGTCATAGTACTTTGGTGAAGCTAGAAAAAAAATTATAGGTCATGTTCATACCTTAGGTCAGCTATGAGGTGAAGAACATAGCCAAATTTTATTTTGACAAAATTTATACCAATTTAAGATTATGGTGATAAGTTTTGAGATGAAAAAATCATAAAAATCTAGTGTAATTTTAACAAAATTTCCACAAATTGAATGTAATGTCTCATCAAAATAAGATTTTGCATAGATTTCAAGGTGTATGGATAGAAGAACAATTGTTATAACAAGAAATAGAGCTCCATAACTTTATTATGAGATTACTTTTTTGCTATAATATAAAAACCCAAATCTTGAAAATGTTCACAAAGAGGAAAGTTTTGGTCCAAGGCCTCTTTCAGTAACATGATAAGGTTATGGGCAAAACTTAAGGTCTATAATGTATCTATAGGCAATGTCCATCAACTAAGCATGTTTTGAGATTTTAAACTCATAGGCATCTTGTAATTTGAGCTCATTTACAAGTTTATAGTGCATAACTTCTTGCAAAAAAACTTTGCTATGAAAAAATTAATGAAAGTGTGTATATAAATTCCCCAATTGTATCCTTATGAGGTGTTTGTATAGAAATAAATGAGATGAATCAAAAAAATCCAAAAGTGGACTTTATTTTAAGGATAATCTTTTATAAGTAAAAAATAAGAATTACAAAATGTAAATTTTTTGGGATATGACATAAATCACCAAATGTGTCTTGCATAACCATCAAATAGTATCACTTTAAGTAATGGAGTCATAGATCTAGTATATATGCATCATCAAACATTGCAAATTTAGATGAAGTTAATTTTTTATGTGGTCATTTGTTGAATTCGAAAATGTTGTATATTTGACCCACATGACTTTCTATATTTAATACTAGTCATGATGAATTTTTTTCCATGACAATTGCAAAAATGCAAACACATATATAAGTAGTTACCACGGATTATTGCATGCATCCTGGTCATTTTTTTCTTACACTAGAGTACAAGTTTTAGTGAAACATCGAGACTGTTGTTTTGCATAGGTGCTTTTCATGATTGTAGCTACTATTGAGGCTTGGTTCACATCATATCGGTGGAAAACATGGCATTTTATGAGCTCTTTCAAGTGGAAAAGCTTCAAAATGTTCTCTTCTCCCACCCATGTGTTCACATTGATGGTGGAAGAAAATGTGAGACAATTTTCTTCCATTGCATACTGTGAACAAGTGTGGACAAAGGGGTGGGAGGGTTACATTAATGTGATTGGTGCCAACATGGCACTTTTTGCCAAGTGGAGGGTGGAAGAAAGAACTTCCAAGGGGGGGGTTAGAACAAATTTCCTTTTTTTCTTCCATAATGTGGCACTCTCTATCTCACTTTTGCGCTGCCCTGCAAAGTCCACAAGGCACTTTTTTTTTTTTTGCAAGCTTGTCCAATTTCTTCCACCGCCCTATGTGAACCCAGCCTGAGGTTGTGTACAAAGGGGACGGATTATAATTTTTATGAGTACTTTGGATAATATTTTATAAGTTTGCAAAAGAATTTCTTGAGATGGTTTTTAGATTTCGTGTACCATTGTATTTAAATTCATGAAAAAAGGACACTACATTGTCCTTTTTGGTACCAAACCGGTGTTAAGTTTCTATACTATTGTAAAAGCCCCCCCCCCCCCCCCTCGGACATGTCTTGACATCTCCTCCATCCGATTGCCCCTTTGGAGTGTGTGTTCTACAACCTTGAGGTTGCACATGAGACATCACGCAAGACACACACACTCACACATGCCACTTTCACTTGTAGCTTATTGTCCTGAGAATGGATATTTGTTGATATTTAACACTACATGGATGGTAAGTAGAAGTTAAAAAGGTTTTAAGTAGGAAATGGATAAAAACTAATAGGTTTGCTGACACCTATACTACGTATTCAAGGCTAATGAATCTATTGTCTTGTTTATATGGATGCAAGTGAGGACTGTATCTTTACTTAAGATCTTTTTGGCTAAGTTGTTGTCCATCATTGTCGACCCTGGCCTCTTTCACTTCAAAGTAACTTGTTCTTGACTATCCTATATACAAAACACTAGAATGATACCTCATTCTCACTATGATGTACAAAAATGAATCAAAGACCGAGTTGCTTTTGTATTGATCATTGTCCTTTGTCCAAAGCCAATTGTCTTTTGAACTGTTATGTTCTTTTGTGTATAAGTATAAGTTTAAAAGCAACAACACACACGTCCTAAACACAAGGTTCTCCAAAAAAGCTGGGAAACCAGGACGTTGGCTTTGGAGATTTCTGTCTATAAGCTTTGATGGACCCACTATTTGTAATTCCTTGTTAGGTTGGTCTTTCCTTGTTTATAGATCTGATTCCTGCTCACATCTCTCAGACTTGACATGCCTTTGCTCTCCTCCCCACCATTTCTCTCTCTTTTTAGGGCTTCACGATCACTTACTATTTGTTGACAGTCAAGATGAAAAAATATGTCTGCATTAAATAAAGAATCTAGCCCTTCTTAAAGAAAAGAATGCATTTTTATATACAAAGAGTTATTGTAGAGGAAAGCTAGAATCTGAATCAACATCAAAATCATCAGAACTAATATGAGAAAGAGTCTATGGATTTCCATAGCAACCACAGAGTTCTTGAAGAAGTTGATAAAAATCTACAAGTTCCTAAAGGTCAACAATTGCAGCCATTGGAGAAGAATTTGAAGAGTGATGCTATAGGAGTAGAAGGTGATACAAGTTCCAAAACATGTACAAGGTCAGAAGAAGAACTTCTATTGTTTCCATGCTTGTATTTTGCTTCTACGTCTGCAAATACTTTCACAATAATACTCTTACATGGCTTTGATATCTCCAAGCATCATAATTTCATCCTCTTCACTCCACATATTTTACAATCTCCCATCAAACATTCCCTTTCTATTGGAAACCTCAATCTGGTTGCTTTGGACAGAGAACTGACTCCCATATTTGTGTGACAACTTTGAACATGAGATATAACGCCTCGCAACCCGTGCTAATGTTGTCATAGGTTGCACAGGAATTGCATACAGTGTTGCAACCTACTTCATGCAGGCCAAAAGCACAAGAGAGCATGTGGTTGAATGCATCCTTTAGAAAGGACAATTGCACATGGTATTCGCAACAACATGTGTATCTATCCTTTGGCCGCCTACAAAAGAATGGCTTCAGCATCTCAAACATTCTCATGCCAATCTTGCAATCTGGAAGCTTCTCTTTGAACCTGTACAACAAATCAACCTGCAATATCCATAAATGGTCAACTTATGCTCCCAGAATGCTAGTTGCAATATACAATATATGTTAGCTTGCATACCCAATATGCTAACTAGCATACCCAATATGCTAGCTAGCATAGACAATGTGTTAACCACCATACCCAAAATGCTAGCTAGCATACAAGGTATGTTAACAAGTAAACCCAGTATGCTAACTAGCCTTTTTGAATGATCACTAGCATACAAAGTGTGTTAGCTTGCATACCCAATATGCTAACTCGTTAGCATACTAGGTATGTACTGGGTATGCAAACTAGCATAGACAATGTTCCTACTAGCATACCTAGAATGCTAATTAGCATACCAGGTATGTTAACAAGCATACCCAATATGCTAGTGAGCATCTTTTAATGATCACTAGCACACAAAGTGTATTAGCTTGCATATCCAATATGCTAACTAGCATACCAGGTATGCTAAGTAGCATAAACAATGTTCACACCAGCAAACTTAGAATGCTAGCTAGCATATCAGGAATGTTAACAAGCATACTCAATATGCTAGTGAGCATCTTTAAATGATCACTAGCATACTAAGAGTGTTAGCTTGCTTACCCCATATACTTATGAGCATGTTGGGTATGCTAACTAGCATACCTAATATGCTAGTGATAATATTTGAATGATCACTGGCATACAAAGTTTGTTAGCTTGCATACCCAATGGGATAACTAGCATACAAGGTATGCTAGTTAGCATACTGGGTTTGTATTGTTAGCATACCCAGTATGCTAGCTAGCATAGATAGTGTTCCAACTAGCATACCCAGAATGCTAACCAGCATACCAAGTATGTTAACAAGCATACCCAGTATGCTAACTAGCATAGATAGAGTTCCAACCAGTATACCCAAAATGCTAACCAATATACCAAGTATGTTAACAAGCATACCCAGTATGCTAGTGAGCATCTTTGAATGATCACTAGCATACAAAGTGTGTTAGCTTGCATACCCAATATGCTCACTAGCATACATGGTATGCTAACTAGAGTAGACTATTTTGATCGCCATACCAGAATGCCTACTAGCATACCATGTATGTTAACAAGATACCCAATATGCTAGTGAGCATCTTTTCATGATTGCTACCATACAAACTGTGTTAGCTTGCATACCTAATATGATAATGAGCATACTTGGTATGCTAACTAGCATATTTAGTATGCTCGCTAGCATAGACCAGAATTGAATTGGCTTGATCACTTGAGGCTCGTCCAAAAGGTACACATGGTGTTTTATGTAGCTTTTCCTCCTCATTTTCTGACTTCTTGTTGGGGGAAACGCGAGTCTCCTCTCTCCAAAATGTGTAGACCAATTCCTTAATTTCGTATGTGATACTGCTATGATGGTGTTGCTTGTGACATGCGGCCAATGAGAACAATCCACCATTGATGTCAGGCTTTCTCGTGATTTTGCCTTGTACAAGGGGCGATGACCGACTTTAAGGACCCTTGAGATTTTTGCAATATGCATGTTATCCTGTGAATTCAACATCATCTGCAACACTAAATTCTTCAAAAACAACTCCTTTTTAGAACTTGGCTGCTTAACAGTAGCCAATGTGTTGCGGACATTGGAGACGATTGAGTTATATACAGTAGCCTCCTCCACTGAAGAATGACGGTGGATTGCCTGAACAACAAGATAGTCAGCAACTAGATTTCAGATTTCCCATTTCACTTCTGTACCAAAACCTTCAATCCTCCTCTTGAAAACTATCACTGTCTCGGAGGAGATTTTCTTTTTCTCCTCATCATTGAGGGCATGATGTCCTCGCTCACCCTGCATATGTTCCCTTTGTTTCCTCTTTCCTTCTCTCTCATATTTCCTGATCACAGAAAGACATGGATCTTGGGAGTTGTGATTAATCACCTGTAATGGCTCCCTTCTGCAAGTTTCTCTTGAGGATTGCAAAATTACATAAAACATTAATTACTTCGAATCTGTTAAATGTCATATATGCCTGCATCATAAGTTTTAAGATAGATAGTCCTAGAATGATGGGCGTATATACAATGCACGGGGGTTAAAAACCTCCTAAAGAGGGAAAAAAATGCCCCGGCAGTCCTAGTGTGTTCACACACATCACTACCACATGTATATGTGGTAACAAATCCCCCCTGGAGTGATGCCGTGAACGAGAGCTGGCACATGAGTAAAGGGAAGTGCCATGCCCTGAGGACATGACGAGTCCACAAAGGGGAGTAAGCCCAAAGCTTTGCGGAAAGCTTTGATCTTCTCACGAGACAATGCCTTTGTGAAAAGATGTGCAAGGTTGTACTGAGTTGGCACATAAGCCAAGCTGATCTCTCCTATTGAGAGCCTCTCCCTGACATAGTGGTAATGCACCTCAATGTGCTTTGTGCGAGCATGAAATATTGGGTTCCTCGCAACTGCCAATGCGCTCTGACTGTCAGTGTAGATAGTGTTGGCAGTGTCCTGTCCAACACCCAAATCAGCCATAAGGCGTCTGAGCCATACACACTCAACCCTAGCTGTGAAGATTGCCCTGTACTCAGTCCCTGGGGGATTCACTCTATATACAAAACAAGACGCCACCTGCGAGCGGACAACTTTGATAAAACCTCTATATACAACTCATATTAGGGAATATGAGCCCCTTTTCTACGCTTATAAGACAATCAATGTAGAAAACTATCATACCCCTATCTTACATATAAAATTTAGGTCTCACATGATCTAACTGAGTAAAACTAGTCAAAGAGCATGCAACATAGAGATTGGACACGTACTAAGGAACCATTTCTATTGATAACTAGATGTACCCTCAATGTGTCTTAATTTGACTTTCAAACTATGTGCCCCTCTAGCCTGCACTCTAGCTACTCGTCCAATTTTGACCCATCTAAATTACTCAAAAAACATGGTTATAAAGTTGTGTTAGGTTCTCCATGTAAATTTGCATCTATACAAACTCTTTATAGCTTTCATCCCTCAACAAATGAACTATAATCAGAAAACAAGAAATTGATACAAAGCAGTGTTAGTTCTTGCATGTATCTTTGCAACTATTGACTAACAAGTTTGAGGAAAACTGTTTTGGAAATCATTTTGAAACACAAAAACTTTCTCTCATTTTCCCCTTTTCTTATCCCCCCCCCCCGGCCCAATAAATATGATACCCCCTCCCTTATTTTTAAGCTTGGGAGATAAATTATTGGGGTCTACCCCTAACTTATATGCTTATATAACTTGTAAAAGAACCCCCCTCCCCTGCACTTACGTGGTGCGGTAAGTTTTTCATGGTGAATCCCCCGGGACTCAGCCTCACAACTCCAAGTGGCCACAGTAGGTTGCTTCTTGCTCAACCATGATATACATGAACTGCCAAGCATGAAACAAAAACCACTTGTGGACACTCGCGTGTCAAAACAACCAGCCCAATCTGAGTCCAAAAAAGCATGTAAGTCTGGCGGCAATGATCCCCCCTTGGGATAAAACAAGCCAAGATGTAAAGTGCCACTAAGGTAGCAAAAAATCCTCTTGACAGCCTACCAATGCTTAGACCCTGGGGCATCCAATAGCATTTTGGTAAAAAGTGACATCTGCAGGATCACCAGCATCATGAAGACTCAATTGCAAACATGTTTCCATGGGAGTGGCAATAGGTTTGCAATCCTCAAGTCCAAACTTACATAGCAATGTCTCTATGTAACTTTTCTGACACAAGGTAATACCACCATCACATTGCTTAAACTGTATACCCAAGTAATGATGCAACAGCCCTAATCTTTCATCTTGAAAGTAGCATTCAAATCAGCCTTAAATTCAGCAATATGTCTCTCATTTGGTCTAGTGATTAGCAAATTATTGCCATAAAGAACCACAATGAGAAGTACATCACCCTCACGCTTTACATACAATGTGCTTTCCGTTGGACTGTTACGAAATCCTTGTTTGACCAAATGAGTGTCAGCTTTCTCATACCAAGCACGAGGAGATTGCTTTAATCCATACAAAGCCTTCTTACATCTGCACACTTTGTCCTCTTGTCCTTTCTTGACAAGACCGCGAGGCTGCGTTACATAAACTTCCTCAAATATTTCACCATTCAAGAAAGCAGTAACAATGTCTGATTGATGTACATCCCAACCAAAATGAGCTACCAATGCACATAGAAAACGCACAGTAGTCATACGACAAGTGGGAGCAAAAGTCTCTTCATAATCTATGCCTTTTTGCTATGCATAACCCTTTGCAACAAGTCGAGCCTTATGGCAATCGATCTCACCATCCGGCTTGCGTTTCAACTTGTACACCCACTTCGTACCAATTGCCTTTTGCCAGGAGGCAAATCACATAAAGTCCATGTGTCATTTTCTATAAGTGCATCATATTCTGATTGCATGGCAGCCATCAAATTTTTTGAATTATGTGCTTCATCAAAAGACAGAGGTTCCTCAACATCATGTAAGCTAGACACAACCAAAGCATAACAATCTAATGCATAAGATGCATGGCTAGAGCCTGAACGAGTACGACTAGACAAAGGTGCATCCAATTTACTATCACGCAATGTATGCACAGCCATTTTGGCATACCTCTAGCCTGCTCATTTTCAACCCTTTCCTCATCAAGTACATCATGTACATCTGCATCAGTAATAGGCTGATCTGTAACATTTTCAAAAACCCCCATAGGCTGTACATTTGCGTCATTGGAATTTACATTTGTATTTCCACCACTGAAAAGAGACAACAAAGTGTCATAAATGTCATGTGAGTTTACATTACTGTCTCTAGTACATGACAGCAAGGGCTGAACAGAATCTTCCACAAAGCTTACATCTCGTGAAACCAGAATACGCTTTGTGTGTGTAATATACAACCTGAAACCTTTGCTTTCAACACCTGACAGCCTTATCATCCAAGTTTTTGCGCTATGTTTGTGTCACCAAAGCATATGCCAAACAACCAAAAACATGCATGTGCTCAATAGAAGGCTTTCTATCATGCCATGCTTCATATGGAGTAATAGACTGCGAAGCTTTTGTAGGACACCTGTTTAGTACATAAGTGTCACACATGATGGCCTCAAGCCAAAAAGAATGCGGCAAAGCTTGAGTTTTGACCATACATCGTGCGATTTCCGTAAGTGACCTGTTTTTCTTCTCAGCACTATACATTGGTGTTTTATCCCATGACTAGCCAGAAATGCATTAAATTCATGAGACATATACTCCCCCCCTCGATCGGAATGGAGGGTGCCCATAGTAGATTTCTAGACATTTTCAGCCATAGCCAGAAATTGTTTGAAGCACATAAAAACTTCCGAATTCGGTTTAAGCGGAAATACCCATGCTTGCCTGGAGTAATCATCCATGAAAGTGACGAAGTAAAGGTAATTGCCCAAGGACGGAGTAAAGGTAATTGCCCAAGGACGGAGTTTGCATGGGCCCACAAACATCACTATGCACAAGTTGCAACCTGCATGTGGCCCTAATTGAACCATCCTTTGGAAACTTCAAACGCTACATCTTACCCAAAATATAGCCTTCACAAACATGTTTGACAGGTGCTTCAAGAGCCGGCAAAGAAGCAACCATATCAGATTTCTGCAAACGCAGCAAACTGGAAAAATTCAGATGACCAAAACGTTCATGCCAAAGTTTTGCATCTGAAATAGCCCTTGAATCAGCAAGTGCATTTGCAAAATTTTGGCCACACTTGTCCTACAAAGTGAGCTTATACAGCCCACGACACAAAAGCCAAGATGCAACAATTTCATCACCAAAACTAAGATCATGAACTGTACATCTGTCATCCACAAATTTGACTACAAGTCCAAGTCTAGCAAGTGCAGATACAGACAAAAGATTCTTCTTGATCCCAAGTACATAAAGTGCATCAACAAGTGTGAAAGGACTGCCATTTGCAGCAGTAAGCACAATCATTCCAACTCCCTGAACTGGATAAGAGGCATTGTTGGCACAAGTGACTGAATTCCCATGAGGGACAGACTTGAGAGAGGTGAACAATTCACGATGTGAGGTAATGTGCTTTGTAACACCACTGTCGAATTACCACACATGTGAATCTGTAGCAACTGACATGCATGGATCATGGATAGCAGGATTGTAAGTGGACTCCACCCATTCTGCATCAACATCAGCATCACAGTCTCCTTTCATAGAAGACTCAGCAATGGCTGCATTTGTAATGGAACCAGCATTTGCAGTGGAACCACCCTCTTTCTTCTTAGCCTCTTTGGCCTTCAACTTAGGACACTGCTTGATCAAGTGATCATTAGCTTTACAATAATGACAACGCATCTTCTTTTTGCCCTTATCACCAGAATTGCCATACGAACTGTTGCCAGCAAAAGCATTGGGAACAAAAGTTTTGCCACTCGCAACAGAACCATAAGAAGTGGCTGCATTGTTGTTACCACCCTTTCTTAGAGACGAAGTAAAAGCATGTTCAATTGCACGCTGTCTAAGCCTGTTTTTTCTAAAAAGTGACTCTTGCAACAGCAATGTGCTCTTTATGCAGCAAAGCAATTTTAGCCTCATTGCGATTTGCATAAAGACCAGCCAAAATATCACAAGCCTGTTTTGCAGATTTTGTTGAACGAATGTGAGGAACAATGGTGCGCTTCACAGACAATGCAATCACTGCATGAGTCTGTGCATCCTTTACATCCCAACGAGATAGTTCTGCCGTAGGCAAAACAACTCTAATAGCAGCAATTCTTGCAGCAAGACCTTCAACATCCTCAACATCGCTTGCATCCTCAGAACCAGGACGTACATCAATGCCCTGCACAATATTCCGGATGCCCTTTGACACAAGAACATGTTGCGTCATGTAAGCCCACATAGAGTAATTGTCCCCATCCAATCTGTCCTCAGCAGCAAACATCTTGAACACATCCGTGTTGTTGTCAACCATGGTAAATGCTGCACCTGATGTGAAAACTACCCGAAAAGAGGAGAAATGGAGTGGGTACAACACGTGCTATATAGCACAAACCGTAGAATATTGTAAGGTACCTATTATGCAGAAAACGGCACTGACAAAAAATTTGCACAAAATGACGAAATAGCCTCTGCAATACTGTCCATAGTAGAAACGAAGGCTGAAATGAGCTCGAATCAGAAATCTAAATAGACTTAGCTCTATGAGCTGACCCAAAATATTTGTCGACCTGCAAACGCTCGCCAAAGCTCACTGAAATCGAAGAAAATGAGCAGGCGTGTGCTAGAACTGCTGGCAACTAAGCGCGTGAGGACGAAACCTGCTCTGATACGAATTGTTGGAATTAGGGTTGCAGGAAAACACACACAGCTTGGAGAAGACGAAACAATCTCAAGGCACACAATAGAGAGTGTGTTTCTTAGTGTGCAATAGAAAGATAAACAGCCCTAGAATGATGGGTGTATATACAATGCACGGGGGAAGAAACCTCCTAAAGAGGGAAAAAAGGTAGCATGAAACTTGGCTTCATTGAAATGCACATCATTGCTACGAATAACTTTTCTGGACTCGGGATCCTAAAGCCGGTAACCCATCTCGCCCGATTCTCCATAGCCAAGAAATATACACTTCTTGCTCTTTGGTTCTAACTTATTCCTGAACTCCTTAGGAATATGGCTATAAGCTTCACAACCAAAGACTCTGAGATGCTTATACGAAGGTGCCTTGCCTGTCCATAGCATCTCGGCCACTTCACTCTTATCCATAACCATACTAGGAGACCTGTTGATCAAATGGACTGTTGTAGCCATTGCTTTCGCCCAAAATCCATCAGGCAACTCAGCATTTGACAACATGCTTCTGACCTTCTCTTGTATGGTCCTATGCATACGTTCTGCAACTCCATTTTGTGAAAGATTGTATGGTGCAGTAAGTTCCCACTTTATCCCTTTTGCTTCACAAAAGTCTTGAAAAGCTTTGGAAACGTCCTCTCCACCATTGTCAGTCCTCAAGCACTTCAGCTTCTGACCACTCTGATTCTCCACAAGCTGCAAGAATGTCTTAAAGACCTTGAGCACCTCATCCCTGTGCTTCAAGAAGTAAACCCATACTTTGCGAGAATAGTCATCTATAAATGTACAAAAGTATGATGCTCCCCCTAGTGACAAACTAGGCATTGGTCCGCATAGATCACTGTGCACAAGAGCTAACCGTTCGTCCCTACGATTCCTCTTTGATATGTGCGGTTCCTGTGTTTGCTTACAATAAACACAATGCTCACAAAACTCGAAATCTTGAAATGAAAAGCCATGCAAATAACCACGAGAAAGTACTTCCATTCCTCTTTTTGACATATGTCCCAGCTACGATGCCACAGTGACACACTTGGCTGCTCAATCACATTAATTACATGGTTTTTAACCTCTGAAACATGTAAAGTGTACAGAGTTCCTGACTTGCTACCATGTGTTTTAGTCATCGAACCTTTGGAGATCTTCCAAGCGTTGTTCCCAAAAACTGTCACATAACCCGCATCATCCAACTTCCCTGTACTGATCAAGCTCTTTCGGATGGCTAAAACATGTCTGACATTATTGAGCCATAAAGAAGAGCCATTCTGAAACTTCCAACTGCACATCTCCCACTCCAAGTATGTCACAAACCTGCTCATTGCCAAGTCTAACATAATCTTTAGTAGTCACTATGATGTAAACCACTCTTTGTGCAGAGAAACATGTAAAGATGCCCCTGAGTCGAATATCCAATCACTCATAGCATGTCCATCCTCTGCAGTCAAGAAAACAGAATCAAGATTGCTTGTGTCACCAGCTGTTATACCAGAATCACTGTCTGAACCAGTTCCTGTGACATTCACTTCTTCAATCTTCACTGAACTCTTCTTTTCATCTTGCTCACAACTCTTTGTTTTGCCTTTTTCTTGTTTCCACTTCATACAGTCTCTCTTCATGTGACCCTTCTTGCCACAATGCTGACCAGTGACAAATCTAAAAATCTCTGTAATATGCTATCCTGTAAGCCTACACTGTCTCCTGTCTGGGCGATCACAGAACCTGTATATGTCTCAAAACTGAACCCTGAACAATGCCTCAATGGCCTGACGCATAAGATGCAATCCAGTGTCTACACAAAGTCGTACATCCTATGGGATAAAAGTCGTCGAAGAGGATGCGTGTAGAGGGGAACTCCAGCAACCTAATCCACCTCACACTGGGTAACCCAGCCCCCAATGCTTGGTATCAAAAAAACCTCACACACGACCCTCTCAGATGGCTCAACAAACTGCCCAGAACTAGCATACATCCTACAATAGACCAATCACTATCCTATGACCGATACGGCAGTCTGTCTGCTAGCGTGACTCACAACTAGCATACCCACAATCACAGTACATCAATCTGCAATACATGCCAGTGGTGTCAAGCCGTCGTATGGCCACAGCTCCCCTAGAACCTGGCAAGAACAAGAAGTAGCAATGGAGACTGCAATATATATATATATATCTAATGATATATATGTGTACCTGGTCTATAGATGATGCTTTGAAGACTAATGAGTGATGTATGTCGATGCCGATATTGATGCCGACCACCTCCTGCTTACCAATCTACACAAGACGAGTTTCTTTGCGGCTGAAACCTATCTTCTGATGTAGTGCTCAGAACAAAATTCTGAGGGCATAAACAGCTTCGAAAGGGGGGTAAAACCCTAGGTCACTTGATGGAAATGCTCCCGGAACGCCAAGTGTTTTCCAAGCTCTGGATCCAGAATCTGCCTGAAAAGTGTGCGCGCACGATTACACAAAAACGCATTGAACCTCACTCTGATACCAATTGAAGTCGCGGAGTGGAGCTTAGATCGGCGCACACACACACACACACACACACACACACACACACACACACACACACGCACAGATACACAGACAGAGAGCTTACACAGTACGCAGAGAATTCGTTGAAGGGTTATCTCACAAATCTTATTATTCACACAAGTATATGTGAGTATATACAAAGAGTTAGTGATAAGTGAGTTAGGCGGCCGACCGGCCATATCTATTTAAGAGACTACTTGGGCTTTAATCCCAACGAGAGAGAGGGAGAGAGAGAGAGAGAGAGAGCTCATCCTGGACATCTCATCGGCTTGGACACAGCAGACGATTCAGAATACCTGAGAGAGAGAGAGAGAGAGAGAGAGAGAGAAAGAGAGAGAGAGAGACTCCATGACCCCACGACTCCACTGATCGGAAAAAATGCCTCATTTGAACGGATCATAATTGTTTATGGACATTTTAATTTGAAAATGGACATTGTCTTCGGTTTTCAACATATGCTAACAAGCACTACTACCTAGCATTGTCCCAGACAGCATTTTCAGACACATGTTAACATGCTTTCACCAATTTCAAAATTTCAACAGAAAAAAACAAGAAGAACTTGAAATTGTCTAACCTTATCGCCCATTTGTGGCCAGTTCTCTTGAAATCCAAAAGCAAGAGCTTGCTTGAGAGTGGATTGCAGAGTACGTTTTTGCAGTGTTGTCTAAATCCAACTCATAACCATGGATTTTGATATATGTAGAGTATTGTATGTACTATTTAACCCCCCTAGCTTGGTCAATGCCGCCACCAGACAAAAGACATTCAGACATGTTGCAAAATCCTCCCAAGTTCGTATGTTGATAGCATATTCAAAAATTTGAACGCTTTTATGCAATATGCATAAAATTGAAGCCTTGCTTCACATAAAGGCATATCGTAAGAATAAAACATGATGAAGCTTTTGTGCTCATAGCTATTGCATGCTTCTGTCAACATGTACATGCCATGGCAAAGGAAAATCGACCTTGTCAATCATTTACAAATAATTGACCTTGTACGTCATATTGAGAATCATAAAAGTACCTTAGATTGCCCAATGTTGATAGGAGATAGCAAAGGAAGCTTAGCTATCAAGCTTCATTTGACTCCAAAACCTTTCTTGATAGAAGAAACTTTTGCTTGCCAAGTTTGCATTGTAGAGAATCCTCCAAGATTCAATCAGTTTAGAACTTTAAAACTTTAAACTTAGCTAGCCTACCAACTATGCAAAATCCCGCTCCTAGTCACTCGGATGCTTGTTGAATGATGCATGGTCTCTTCTTGTCACCCCCATCAGACATTCCCCTCGAGAAGAACCAGTACCCAAGGGCTTTACAAGGGCCCTTACCCACTTACAAACCATACAAGCTATGAGGGAGCCACCTTGTAGTCATAACAAAAAGAAACCTCATACCAACATAAAGCCGTTGTAAGGGAGGAGACTTCAGTTTCCATCTCCTTGAAGGGAAACTCCGCAATCCATATCCAAAAGGAGAGAGGAGTTTCAGGCTTTTGTGGAGAGCCAAGTACCATCAAGAAGAGGAATCACCATGGGCTCTCAAGGGGAGCATCACCCAATCCACAATGTTCCCCCATGGGACGGGTAGGAGGTTGATCTTCCCTTTCTAAGAAAATGCTACCCCTCAAGCCCGCATCCCTTTCCCCAATGCCTTACAAGATCAAGCTAGTGTAGATGGATTTTTGCCCTATAGCAAAAGGGGTCTTGTAGGCACACCTCCATCTCATGTTGTGGCGTGACATTTTTTTGTTGTGCCACAACGCGACATAGAGGGTACTCTATTTAGGGTCTATGGTTGCTTCACATTGTACCCGTGACAATTAATTTGTCATAGCACAACGCGAGGGATTAGAGTTGGTTTAGCAGGCATACATCCTTATCGTATTGTGATGTCACATTATTTTGTCATGTTGGGGAGGGCAGTCTTTTTAGGTCTATAGTTGTTTCTTGTTGTGGCACGACTACTACTTTATTGTGCCACAACGCGACAGAATGGAGGAGATCTATCAAGTATACCCCTTCTCACGTTGTGATATAACTTAACAATGCCTTTCACATCATCACCAAGAACAAAAAAAAATGCAACATTGAGGCATAGAGAAAGGAATAAGATGTGGTAAAACAAGTTTTCTGTAATGGATGCTCATGTAAAGCAGGTGAGTTTGTTGAACCAACAGACACTAACAATGGTATACAAGGATGTAGCGCATGTGTCACGACGCTCCCAATGGAGGTGGAGTTCAAGACAATGCGGAAATGGCTTGGAATCACCAAGTTGGAGAGAATCCTACATCAACATCATTGGCGGCCTCCTCATCCTCTGTAAACAATAGCTCTCTTGACCTATAGCCCAAGAAGATGCAAATCAAAAGGTATGTTTCTATGCAGATAAATCTTTTCTTTCATGTTGTTAGTGCATATATGAAGACTTTCATGTGTATCTACCAACACTTGGTTTTAATTTTTGATAGCTCGTTGTCTACGATGATAAGTTCATTCTTGGTCCCTATGTATGAGGCAAGGAAAACCTGGGAAAGAATTCATCCCTTACATAGTACTTGAAAACTTTGATCTATCCAAATTTTCAACTTCCAATCCAACTTCTTTGAGGATGAGGTTGAGTTTCCTCTTTTTTCAATGAGACACTTTCAAAATATTTAGGAGGTGTGGCTGCCGGACAGAATGCAGAGTCATATAGACCCAATCCAATTGCCACACTACCAAAAACACGATCTGCTTTCTACCACGTACTAAAGGTTGCTTGTCAAAGATTCACTCAATCATACATTTGCCCAATAAAAATAGGAAAACCTCTCTCTCTCTCTCTCTCTCTCTCTCTCTCTCTCTTCACACACACAATATACGGTATTCACAACAATGAAATATCAACAAAAACACTATGAAGCAGCGCATTTGTCAAGATTCCACAACAAACCACGTAAAATGTCATTAGTCTGTATCTCAAGCTTGAATCGGCAAAGCTAGGTTTCTCAACCTAATCCAAATATTTCCTTCTCATGTAAAGCGCACACGTCCAATTCAAGGTTTTGCAAGGATAGTATCGCTTTCTTTTGAGTGGTCAGCTTCATCGCCCTACCGTTCAAATTCAAATTTGATTACAATTGGATACTAGCAATTGGACAAGATGTTTAGAACATATAAAAGCATAGTAAACTAAATACTGCCTTTAGTACCACTAATCAACCTTAGTACTCCTAGACATTCATCTCATTAGGCGTTTAATCCTTGCAATCAACCTCTCCCTCTCTCTCTCACACACAAGTGCCCCCATCTTGCCAAAAACAATACTTCAATGTCTGACATTAATCCTTGCCTCCCACACCTCACATATAGAAAGGAGCATGGCACCGGGCAGGGAAAAAAGGGGCGAAAAAATTGGGGTGGGGTGGGGTGGGGTGGGGTGGGGACCTTGCCTGGTAAAAGTTTGCAGCTCTGTTTGTCGCGCATAAAACAAAGTGCCTTCTGCACACACTAAATAGCAATGATGCAGCAAAACCCCCAAAAAAAAGGAAGGCATAAATGTGCTTTTTAGAGCAGCAAATTCAAAACCGCCAATGTTCCATACATCAGTTCTTTAGGGACTTACGAGTATAATAATATGAAGTCTAGTCTGTTGACATCACTTACATTAAACTAAGACTCCCTACATTAAACCCTTATCCTCCCTGAAGCAAAACCGCTCGAATGTAACTATCCATTATAGCTGATAATGCTGCTATGAATCCAGACTCGCTGGTTCCAGGTAAGACACTGTTTTCTGCATCTTCTAGCATTTTTTCAATTGCAGACATCTTATTTAGAGACTCCCGACACAGTATGGATCCAATTTTGAAAGGAGTGAGTCCAGCAGCTGCTCCTTTCTTTAATAACATGGTTCCCACACGAAGCACCCTAGCACAATCTTCAGATAGAGTCCACCCATGCTTCTGCAAGAGCAAGACATCTGCATCCGCATCGAGGGACGATATATACTTCAGCGTTTCTGGTTCAAAAGGAAGTTTAGATTGAGGCCAATACAGCCATTCAAATGTACAATCTTCAAACTGCAAACAAACAGGGGACAAACTTAGTGGTTCTTAAACAAAGCATGTAGGCTAGAAAGCAGCTTGCAGGTTAACTGCCTACTTTATCAGGCAAACAATAGCCATGATCGATAGGTACAAGGCTCCATTCTGAATCATCCGCTTCCTTGCAAGCCAATATGTTTGCACCATTTCTGTCGGTATTAGCAAGTCGTATGTCGAGAACAGCAATCTTGTGCACTTCGTGTACAGGAAACTGAGCCGGGCCCATGTCTTCACAATTGCTTCGAGCATGTACATACATTTGAAGCGACCCTACTTTTGGAAGGGTTGATGTAGTTTTTACAGTTTTTGACTGGCCGAAAGATTCATGGTAGCATTTCACCAAAACAGTCGGGGGGACTCCTGCAAAACCAGTGAGCTTTTCACTTGTTTCACCATCAGCAGTATGATCTAAAATAAATGCTGCCACCTCGCGCAAGGCACCCTCGCCAACTTTGGTTCCTCTTTTGAGACCTTCTCCATTCTTAGATACAGGCAGACCCTTAGGGTTATTTACAGCCATAGGTTCCTCGTCTGCAGGTTTGAAGACCCCAACAATGGAAGACCCAAATTCATCCTGCATAAAATATACACCTCCAGACCCATCACGAGCTAAAAAAGGAGCGTGTCCCTGTTCCAGACCAGTTTTAACACGCTCCATAAGATCTAACATCACTGATGATATGCTACATTTTGAGAAGCTTTCAACACCAACGCCACTTTTTGTCAGATAAAGATTGTCAAAGTTTGCTTCTACTTTGCTTGAGGGAAGCCAATCCACATCATTTTGCCGTGCGACATTAAGTTGCTTGCCCCTCACTTTTTGACAAATTGCTAATAACTCTATGTCAGCCCCAACATCATGACTTATTACTTTGACACTGTTGCTTAAAAATAAGTGCACTACAGCATCATCCCCCACTGACAATTGCTCAATTAGCATGTCGTCCTTGAGATTCTGACCTTTCAGCACCAGCTGTTGCTTGTCAGCTGCAAATCCAGCTATTGATAACCTGTATTTCAAGTCACGAACGCTCTTCATTCTGTCGATTCTGAAAGTATGCTCCTTGCCACTATCTGTCCTGATTGTCACTACCTGTAATTCTGAAACTTTCACAACCAAATGCACGCACTTCCCATTTGTCAGACCATAATCCTTCACTAAAGCATCTTGACGATAAAGCTCACGGCCTCCATATACCAGTCTCTGGTTCTTTACATAAAAGCCCTGGCAAGCTTGAATCCGCATTTTTACAGAAGCAATTGTATCAGCACTGCCAATCTTCAAAGGAATGACTGCTGCATTTCGCCCAGATGTTGTTAAATAGATTTGAATGTCCTCCATTGCATCCAATCCCTGAGCTAGTGATGGAGGTGTGATGCCGTGTGCATCAGGAGGCTGCAATACAATTGCCGACGAAGCCATAGCAACAGAACCTTTACCACTAGGAGAGTATAGAAATGATATGCTGTAATTGGTAACCGTTACTGCACCATCATCATTGTGCTCCAAAGACGACTCTCATCAATCCTGAGTGAGAAACTGGATGAATGGAAAACTGTACAACTTAGAAACAATTATGCATGTATCGAAGCCTTAAGATAAGTAGTCAAGAAATATAACCTTAAGAGGCATAGCAAGACACATCTAAAGACTGTTATTTTACAAGCTTTTCAAAAAACTTTAGTACTTAGATGAAGTTCCGTATTGTCCATCCTTATCAACAAATATTAGGGGCATCAACAAAGGGAGGTGAAGACAGACATGCACTGAATAATGTTAGACTTACACCATTCTGCTGCTTCACAGGTCTAGGGCATGCATGTACGGCTAGTGTGCCTCCGGGCTGGCCACCCATAGCATATGCGTATAGGCTGCACTTGTGTCCGGCCGCCCAGGTTTTGGGGGGCCGCCTGCCCAGTATGGACTCCCTTGGGGACTCATATATATGGGGCCAGGGGGGTACCCATTTCATAGTCTGACATACGGTTGTATTGGGTCTTCTGCTCATGGTAGTCATGGGGGGCTGATCGCCCCCTCTTCCTGCATCTAGCGTTTGTGGTCTCTCTCTCTCTCTCTCTCTCTCTCTCTCTCTCTCTCTCTCTCTTCCACACTTGCACTCTCACCAATAAAGCCAAAACATTAGGAGCTCAAGCAACACCTTAGACATAGGCCACTAGAGTTCAAAGCTACCAAAACAATTGTGCACACTGCAGCCACCAGGTGAAGGCTGTCGATGTCCATCGTGAACATTAGGACCAGAAAGCCACTTATGAACAGCACAGGCCACCACCAAAATAGACTGTTAAGCTATCAGAGTTCAAAGCTACCAAAACAATTGTGCAAGCCACCTGGTGAGGGCTGTTGATGTCCATCATGAACTTTAGGACCAAAAAGCCACTTATGAATAGCACAGGGCCACAAAAATAGACTGTTTAAGTGCGAAGAGAAACTCAAGTTTATGGAAAACATATCACAGGATCCAACATCATATGCCCTAAACAACACGTTCTGCACTTTACAATAGTGTCACAACTGCTTCCTTGAGCCACTCGCAATAGCTTGTTGTATTCTATCTTGGTCTTTGCCGATAAAAATAACAATGCTGCAAGGAGCAACCTCAAACACAACCGAAAGGTGTTTTTGAGGACAGTCTTTGACTAAATAGATTTCAAATAGTATCGATACCTATTTACCAGCTACATGAGTTGAATTCAAGGGAAATTAGTTTTTGTAATCTCACACCCTCCACTTTTGATTGACCGTGCACATCTTTAGTGTTGAATGTGGATTGCAATTGTAGATCAGCATCAACTTCCAATCAGGTAGAGCAGAGCGATGAAGAGAGTCAGCATGGACCATAGTGGACCTATATCTGCACGTTTTAGAATACAACACCAGCAAGAACAAAAGCAGTTTAGCTCAGGAACAGAAGAGAAGCAACCCACTACCTCAACGCAGTGGCAACTCGACCTTAGGCAGAAGAGGATGTCATGCACACGATGTATATGTGCTCTCAGAACTTGATGATGTGGCAGAGGCTCAACCCGATAGACACCTGTTCACCGAAAGAGACCAGCAAAGCAAAGCCCAGCCACCACAAATCATGGTGCTGACTGCGGCAAATAATTCTCAGGACGGTATGAATTTTCTGTTGTGGCAAGCAATATGCGTTAAGAGTTCAGATTCCTGTCCGGTGGTGGCTCCATTATCTCCCAGGAGCCGTTTAGGGAGTGAGGGCTGTTTTGTGGCTGTGCTCCCGTATGCGAGGTAGACATACATTTTCTCGGGGATCCACTCCACGCTGTTGCCCACCCAGTAGGCTGCCATGAGGCGGGACCCATGTTCCTAGAATTACCCGGGGTCAAAGTCTTTAGTGTTCTGCATTTTCGCTACTAAATGTATGTTGCAGGTCACTTTCAGCGAGTTTACAGATTTATTAGCATTTTAGCCATTTTTTAGGATCGTGGGGTTTTTATGCTGGGTAGGGCAGCAAAGATTCCAACGTTTTGGCACACCCTTTCTCTAGAGTTTTGTGTGTGCGGCCTATCTCTCTCTCTTGCAGTTTCTCTCCACCATCGATCTCTCTCTCTCCAACGCTTTTGCCTGCGATGCCTCTCCCTCTCTTTAGCGGTCCACTTCCCCTCCACATTGAACCCCTACATGCATGCATGCACTTGAATATTGCTACCCATACCCCTTCGATGGGCGGTACACGATAGGAGTTCCTCTACAAGGAGATCCGTCGCGATACATCGGAGATTCGTTGGCTGCCCATTCCCAAGAGGAGGTTTGCTCGTGGTTGCAGACAAGATCATCACTCTTTTCCGTTGCGTCTTTGACATGGTATCAGAGCCACGGCGTGCTCTCGAATCGAACTGTGATCTGTGCAAGTTTCTGGTGCTGAATTTCCGCGTCAAAAATAGATGGTTTGCTGGTTTTTCTGCTTCTCACTCATTTGAGGCTGATTTTGGCTGTAGTGGGCAGATTTGAAGATTTTCCTTCTTCTACCTCAACGTAGCCTCGTCACATGCCCATCGAGAGAAGTGATAATTCTGACATGAATTCAATATGTGATGAAAAAGTACAACCTGAGGTACCTACTGGCGGTGGTGGTGAACAACCCGTCAACGAGGAGTGGGGAGATTGGTCCCAATTAAACTCCGGCGCAGGTGATCAACCAATCAAGATACCTACCCTCCCTACCCTCGGATCGGCAATCGAATGGCGACTATGCCATTTGGAAAGCGACCATGATGGCGGTCTTGGACTCTTACGAGCTTGGAGGCATTGATACGAGCACACATAGATCACTATCTAGCCATCTCATCCTTTCGGAACTCTTAATACACTAAGATCAATATCCAGTCATCTCATCCAAATAGAAGTCTAGAATCACATTCCTGACTTATTTAGCCATCACATCCAAATCTCACGCATCTCTAGCACATATCTAGATGCACAAAATTTATCAGATAAATCACCAAAGAAAATGCTGCAAACATTTATCTTGTCGACATATACTCCAACAATACAAACATGGAAGAGCACATGTAAACAAGTTCAATCTAGGAAATTTCCAATTCAATGTACATCCTTTCATAAAGTCATTCAATAAACTACTATCAATCTATCAATAACCCTACCCCTGAACTCTCATGGAGAAATTAGTGACTTAATTCAATCTAGCTTATCTATGACAAAGGAGTGGAGTGGCTCCCCTCTTATGCAAGAGGCACCGCACCAAATTCAGCCTGGTGATTCGACGTCCACTTCAGGAATAAAAATTCCGAAAGCCTCGAGGTACACCTCTAAAATTGAGGAGAATCTACGAAGTCCTCCTCCATCCACTTTGCATCGAGAGCCGAAAAGTACCTGCCCGTGACCAAATTATTAATGAACCTAGCTTACCCTTCTATTATATGTTCTTGTATCTTAGAATCGGATGGTTGTTATCCTAGCTCCCTAGCCACTGGCACCATAGAAACAAGGGAACAAGGGACGGCACCCTAGGGTCAGGGAACGGGGGGACGAGAAAGAGGACGCGGACGACCAAGAACAGCAAGGGACGGACAAAGCCAAGCCTTTCACAAGGCTGGCCATTTGGAACAGCGTTCCGGAACGACAATCGATCAAGCACGGCAAGGGGACATCCAACAGAAAGAAACGGCTAGTGTCACCTGACACATCCAACCCTATGCATCCATGGACAAGCTACAGCATGATCAGGGTTCAATTCAGTCAAGTCAATCTAGAATAGGAAGTGATCTAGCACTTTTGTGAGTCTGTTCGCAGACCGTGCATGTCCAGACACTTAGAATAGATGCATATCCTCTGGTTGCACACAACATGATCATCAGATTTCCATCAAAACCCAGCAAGAGCATTTTTATAGTGCATAGACCTATTTTCCCTATTTTTGACATTTTTCACTTATTATTTTAAGTGACTTTTGTTGGGAACTAGGTAGCGCAATTTTGCTAGGATAATATATAAGCAAACCACAGCTAGCACTTTCTGGCACAAGAGGCAACACGAGCATTGCTCAACTGGCACCTTCTCAGCAGGACACCCAACAGCATGGCCTAGCGTTTTTGCAACTCAACATCAAGCTAGCGTTTTTGCAAGGACAGATCAGCCTTGGCAATTTTGCATTGCAGAGGAGCTACGGCATTGGCAGACACAACAGAACCACTTCACGACAGCAAATCAGCCCTAGCGTTAGTAAATTTTCCCCCAGCAGCAGAATTCAACCCTAGCGTTTTTGGAGCAGGAGGCGGCCTAGCGTTTTGCAGTTCCTTCGCGACGGAATCCACAGTAGCACCAACGTTTTCAGTTTTCAGCATTCAGTACCCGCAGTAGAACCCCCAAACCTCGCAGATCTCACCTTCCCGCAGCAGATCCTCGCCGCACGGTTAGATTCCGCGAAGTTTGCCTCAGCCCGGAAAACGCAGATTTCAGCATCTACGTTTTCAGCGCGTCGTCGTTGCATCGTTGCCATCGACATCGTCACTGACATAGAGTCAAAATTCAGCAGAAAAAGATTTGCAGATTTCAGCCCTTAGCATTTTCAGATTTCAGCCCGTCTCGTCGTCGTCGACATCGTCGGCAAGTCCAAGCATTGTAGAGATTTGTGCAATCAATAGTAGACCGCTCTCACCATAGAGAGTGGGGCCCTTGGAGGAGGGTTTGACAACATCTCTGGTGTCGTATTCTCTTCTCTCTCTATCTCTTAGTCTCATGCACTTCCATTCACAGTGTTCATTCACTTTGTTTATGTCCATTGCACTCTCTCACTAAAGGAACGGAAGGCTCTCCCTTCCGTAAGTAAAAGGAACCCTTGAGCACAGTTCGGAGCACTCATCTTGAGCAAAGTTCAACATTCATTCCGCTGCACCTTACAGCTAGTTCAAAAACGAGCAAAAAACAGCTGGTTTCTTGGGAACTTTGGGGACCTTTTACACAAGGTTTAGGGACTCTTTTGGAGACCTTTAAAAGAAGGCCTCCTCAATGCATTATGCACATTGCAATACTTAAGCCTCAAGCTCAAGCTTTATGCTTGAGCCTTTTAGCTCAAGCCTAAAGCCTCACTTCCTCCCTCCCCTCTCGCAACTTGCAAGCTCTCCATAGTCGAGCTCCCTCTACTCTCTCAAGCATCAAGCTCCCAAGGCTTAACCTCTCTAATATCCATCTACTCTCTACCTAGTATTTAGATTCTACTCTCATGTTTCTTGTCTTTCTTGGTGCAGTTCAATGCTCAAAGTGTTCTTCGCAATATGGTACATACATCGAGAAAAATTTGAAAAGATCGCAGTTCGGAGACTCGACCCCGACCCCATTCCCGCTCCCCATACCATGTTTCTATAACAAGCACATCACTTTGAAACTTCGAGCTCTTTGATGACCATCAGTTGTTTCCTTTTGTTAATTTTTTGGACACTTCGCGAAGACGTGCCCATGTTCACCAAAACCATAACACTTTCTCTCTTTGAAGTACTCAACACGATACTCCTCTATCAAGTTGGAAAAGTCAAGGAGCCTACAATCCGCCCTTTGTGTGTCCCATAAACTTCTGAATGCTCTTGGACTTTTGCTATAAACAGTACCGCCGGATCTCTTTCAATAGCCCGCAACAAAACCTCTCCATCTGCTCTAGAAAAGGGATCTCCCGAAAAGAAGCTCGCAAAAAGGTATTCTCAAACATGACAATACGGCTGTACAAACTTGGACACTCCAAGTCAAGATTCTACCACGACACAGCAGAGATCCACTTTAAAACAATTCACAATTGATTCGACACGGCCCGACCGAGTTCCGTGGCTAGAGATATTGGCCCCAAAGACTGGCGCCCCTTTCGGTATTTCTTTTTGTATTAATCTATGTTCAAAATACAAGAGAGTGGGAGGGTTCTCACTCTCAGACTCTGCGTCCAGATGCTCTAAGAAGCGAGGGCCCTGCCCACTTATTAATAAGTTACAAGGGATGCTCAAAAGCAGAGCCCCAAAAGCTCTAAGTGAAAAGCCTTCAAAAAATAAAGCAACTTATTCCCAAAAGCTGCAGCCAACGCAATAAGCTGATTTCCGTACACTCTCAGCGTGAAAAACGGAGATCCATACGACAGGCCACGTCAGCAATGTAAACGTGAAATCCGACGCAATTTCCGGGATTGCAGTACAGCTGCCACGTGTCCTCTGTTGGGCAGATTCGAGGTGTCCGGGTCTGCTGCCTCATTGTATGAGTGTGTCCCCGGGACCTTGCCACGTCACCCATTTGTGACATACCCCCCTCTTGAAAGCATTGTAATCACCCTCGATTACGCCTGCAAAACAGACAAAGGCCATAAACTGTCTTAGCAGACACTGACTGTTAGTACCGACGCACTAGGAACAACACATCACATGTACCAATCGACAGTCACATCACAGGACATCACTTGACATCACACGACATCACATGACAAATCACATTTAAAAATCATTCCAATCTCAGACCATGATTAATCGGCAACGTATTTAGCAATTGCATTTAGATCCAGTCGGGACCTCTCAGATGCCCGATTAAATAATCCTTATTGCAATCATGTCTATAGAGATTTTATCAGACCAAAATGCTGCAGTCATTTCGTCTATCAGTTCCTGCACTTAAATAAGTCAAGTACAAATCGGTATGATATTATCAAAAATTCCAAATCTTAAAGTCATTACAGCAGAACACTGTCAGCCCACAGTATCCCCGAAACCCAATAGGGACATCAATGACTCTAGTATCAAAAATCGGAGCAATCTGTTAACAAAGGAGCAGAGTGACTCACCTCTTGTGCAAGCCCGCTGCACCAAATTCCGCCCATGCTGAAAATAGGGTTCTATCGGAGTAGACTATGCTAAACCGAATGCTTCAAGGTAAAGGTTCACAATCTGAGGAGTATCTACCAGGTCCTCCTCCTCCATCCACTTCGCATCCAATGCGGGATAGTTCTTGAATTTAACCAAGAACCGCCTTATTGTTTTACCTTTTATCTTTCTATCTTTATGTGCCAATATCTATTCTGGAACGTGTATCTCCTCGCTTTCCTCCACTTCGGGTTGCTCATCTGGCTCCCCATCATCGGCCACATCGCCTCTAAAAGGTTTCAAGAGACTTACATGAAAAGCATTGTGAATTCTCCAAGTATCGGGCAGCTTCAGTGTAAAGGATTTATCTTTTCTTTTATCTGGAAAGGTCCATAGTATCTCATGCGAAGCTTTGGAGAAAGCCGCTCCTTTCCCTTTTTCGTTCTCAGGCTTGCCTTCTACTCGGCTCACACGATAAGGTGGCAGATTCGCTGGCGTGCTTCCAGGTATCAAATCAATGGTTTGATCTTCAGGCCATCTGAAAAGCAATCGGCATGAGTGTGGAGAAAAATCTTGGCGTTCTTTTGCTCAGGTCAAAACATATTCAACCTTTATCCAGCGTTCAATTCTCTCCCAAAAGAATGAGTAAAAAACTGAAGTTCATCAAGTACAATCTCTAAGCCCTTCATTTATCAAAGTCGCTTTCTCGGCCCAGTAGTCAACCACGGCGTAGTTCTTGTGGTACCAAGGGATCTTGAGTAGAACGTCACTCGCGTGCCCTGAACACCCCTGTCATTGCAAACGAAGTTTGCCAATGCTCAGTGTAATGGCAACATCCCATCCGGGTGCCGGTCGAACTACCTCCGCATGTGGCGTCAGTCTGTCGGGCGTAATTCCAAATCGAGCCACCAATTCCAAGTGAAAAGAAGTTGGCCTTGGCTCCTTCAAAAGAGCTTCCTAATCCTTCACTTTGCCCCAAAAGCGGCAAAGTTTGTACTTTCATTCATTAGATTCGATGCAGGTTCCATGCCATGTGGTACCACTTCTGTTTTTCTATCTGCCTTTTCTGCCACGTTCCTGAGCTGCTCTCGAACTCTCAGGCTTGTCGTCGTCTTTATCATTTTGTTCTTTCTGTGCCTTTTTAGGACACTTCGCGGAGATATGTCCATGTTCCCCGCATCCAAAGCACTTCCCCTCTCTGATGAAGCGAGCTCTCTCCTCAGGAGTAAGCTTGGGTCGTGCATCCTTTTTCTCTGGGTTGCTCTTTTTCTTTCTACTTTCATTCCCATAAGTCTGTTCGGCTCGTTGTGTCATGGCCTCATCTGTGGGGTGGGTCAGACTGCCAGAGTGAATGGCAAAGCCCCGCTTCGCATGACTCATCAACTCCTGAATAGAAGCTGACTTCTGTTCCAAGTAGTGATCTCGGATCTCTGTAGGTAGACCCAAGGTAAACCGCTCAATCTGTTCTCTGAACGAGATCTTCTTGAATGAAGAGGCGGGTAGAAAAGAGCTCCAGAATCTTTCACAATAAGCATTGATTGTATCTTTCTTGGTCATCCGAAGATGGTTCCAAGCAGCTCGTACATCTCGTTCATATTCTTGCGTCAACTAAGAAGAAATAAAAAGCTTCTTAAATTTCAGCCATTTAACTGGCGCAGTCTTGTTTAAAAGAAGCGTGGACCACCAAGTACGAGCATTCCCCTCAAGGTAAGAGGTACCTCTCCGAATCTTGGAGTGCTCTGAATAGCGTCCTCCCGCGAAAGCGATGTCAAACTGCAGTATAAAAGACAAAGCCTTCGAAGCATCTGAGTATCCTGAGAAAGTATCCAACTTGATCGAGTGGCCACCTTCCTTAAACTCTCGGACTTTCTTGCTTTTATCTTCGAGAAAGTCATACTGGTTGGCTTTGTAAAAATTCTTCTTGTTCGCATAAAAGTTTCCGTCATCGGAATCTGAGCTGTCTGTACACGAGTCCTCGGTAGAACTGTTAGTCTCTGGGCGAGATGTAGCCTTCTTTGCCTTTTTCTTGCCCTTTCCGAAGCTTTGTTTCTTGCTTCGCTTTTTGCTTTTTCTGTCTTCTTGGCTCGAGTCTGAAGAGCTAGAAGAACTGTCAGAAGAAGAAGAAGAAGAAGAAGAACTGGGTACTCCTTCAAATCGAACACACTTCTTCTGTTTCTTTGCCTTGTCAAAAGCCGACTGACGACCCAAATAACCAAGAAAGTCAGTGCTTTTCTTCTGCTTTTTGCCGTGCTTTTTGGCTTTCTTTTGCGCGTCAAAAAGCTGAGCAATCCGTGCATCAACCACGTTCTCCAATTCCTTCTCCGTATATTTCTTGGAGGCAGAAGGTTTCTTGAGAGCGGGTTTCGGGAGTGGTGGTGTGGTTCTTTGCCACTCCATCTGTACCTCTTCCAAAGAGGTGTGGTTCATATATTTTGCCATCTTCGGGTCCTTGGCAAAATTGAGCATCATCTTTGTTGCATCGCCAATCAATTGACGACGCTCCATCTCTCGTTGCTCCGCTTGAGTAGGCCGAGGCGGGCCATACTCTCTGTTTGAATCTTCGTTGTGATCCCAGCCTGCATCTCCAAATGCAAAGGGAGTCGACTGATCATTGCCTGAAGCCATAGGTGCCGCGGGAAAAAAAAATCGGGGATCGGATTTCTCGTAGAAGAGAAATCGGCCGTGCTCTGATACCACTGTAACAGACTTGGACACTCCAAGTCAAGAATCAACCGCGACAGCACCAAATAACCACTTCAAAACAATTCACAGATCACAATAGATTTGCACTGGCCCGAAGGAGGTCCGTGCCTAGAGATATTGGCCCCAAAGACTCGCGCCCCTTTCGGTATATCTTTTTATATTAATCAGATCAAAGTACAAGAGTGTGGCTAGGGTTTCACTCTCAGACTCTGCGTCCAGATGCTCTGAGAAGTGAGGCCCTCACCACTTATTTAAAGATACAAGGGATGCCCAAAAGCACAACCCCAAAAGCTTTTAAAATAAAAAGCATCAGTTCTCTCTCTCTTAGAGAGTCTTTTCTCTTTTTTTTTTTAATAAAAATAAGCAAAATTCGCGTCGCTCATCATTTCAAAATAAATAAATAAATTTTTAGGCTCCGCAATTTTCGAAAATTAGGGTTTCTTGCAGAAATTAGGATTTGCAAGAATTTTAGGGTTTCTGGCAAAAATTAGGGTTTCTATTGTCCGCCACGTCATCACTTTGTGACAGACATCCCCTCCTTTTCAAAGTGAGGTGGTACCTAACTGTATGGCGTCGAGGGAGGTCGCCAACAGCGTCTAAAATCGTGGAAAGGACTCTTCGCCGGCCCACTCTAATGTGTGGATCATGCGATACTTGAACTTCACAAAGGTCTGCAACGCTTGCTTCTTTGGGCCGCGCCGAAAGCGACACAAAGTCATCTGTGGCTCCTTCAATGCTTCAACTTCGTCTATGGTCGTAGGTCCACCTTCTTCAAGAATCTCCGAGAATGAAAATTCTTGAAACTACTTTCAACACAAAAACATGAACATATCCATTCCATGTAAAATGACTCGAAAAATTTTAGTCTTCTTTGAAGACTGTGCATGCAATGTAAATGAACATATAGACGGAGTGCCGAACCGTTCATCAAACACACGCAAACAATGGAATCGAAACTTGTTTTTTTTATCTAAATCTATCAACTCTAGCAAATCACAATATACGGAACCCGCTGCTCGTTGTTGCTACCGCGCCTACCCTCTCGCCATCGTTGCCCCCCCCCCCCCCCCCCCCCCCCCCCCCTCCCCGGGCCTTCGCGTGCCATCGTTGCCCCCTGCCCTCGCCGCCTGCCCTCTACCCGCCTATCACCATGCCCTCTGCCCGCCCGCTACCCTTTGCCCGCATGTCACCCTGCCCGGTCTTCGCCGCTGCCCTACCCGCCTACTGCCCCGCTTTTTGCCTCAGCCCGCAAGCCACACCTCGCATCCCCGGCCTCCGTTCGTCAACGACTTTTCGCTCTTTCTTCACAACAACACACATATGGAGACTCCTCCGAAGTCCCCTCACCCGACCCCGCTGAGCCCACCATTCGGCTTGCTCTTTCACTGACAAAGCAAGCGAGCGTAGCCGCAAAGGTAGAGCGCTTGCAGGCGACTTCTGTCATCTGCACGATTCTCGGCACCAGACCAAGCAGAGGAGAGTTGTGTGACCTTCTCCAAGTTCTCACAGAGGTGGGCAAGATCTTGGACATTCAAATTCTCGGACGAGGCTACTATCAGATCGAGTTTGAGACCTCCCAGATGGCATCCAAGGTCATCGCCATGAGCCCCTTGACCATCCGAGCAGCTCGAGCCCACTTTCAACAGTGGAGACATGGTTTTGACCCTGCTTCAAATGTCTTGGTAGAGGAGGTAGACATTCCCATCTCCGTCTGCTTTCCTAGTTTGTGGAGGGAGTACCTACCACTTTTGTCTAGGATAGGCTCAACGATTGGGACTGTCCTGGAGACACCTCGCACAGCAGCTTCAATAGCTGCCAAGGCGGCCGGCAATCCCTCAGTTCATGTTCTGGTTAGGGACACTCATACTTTCCCGAAGGTCATCCTTCTTCCTCGGGTGAGTGGGGGTTGGTTTAGAGAGAGCGTGGAGTACTCAGTCCTCCTGAACCAGTGCTTCATTTGTCGACAGATGGGCCATCTTGCGAAGGCCTGTCCACAGAGGAGGCCCCGACCTACACCACAGACTCAGCCCCAGCCTGCAAGGGCTGGCCAGGAGCCACAGGCAGAGACAGAGCACACAGGCAGAGACACCATCTGAGCCTGGGGCTCCAGCGGAGGAGGGACGACAGCAGGTTCATGGTCGACGACGACAAGGGCCACAGTGACAGCCTGGCACTCAGGGTGGTCCTCAGGCGCCTGCCCAGCAACAGCAGTGGGTGCCCACGAAGAACCGATTCGGTCCTCTGAAGCATGATGAGGTCCCTGCTCCAGCCCCCACTTCAGCTTCACCCTCAACAGGCCCCCCTCCTCCCGAGTCCCCCCCCCCCCCCCCCCTCATCAAACCCCCCCCCCTAGCCGCCTCTCCTCCTCGCCCCTTTACCTTTGTCGATCACCCTCGCCCCTCTTCTCCCCCACCTCCCCCTGCTCCTACTCCCCCCCCTCCCGCTCCAGTTCCACAGTCGCCCCAAGAGGCAGGGCCATCCCCGGCTGCTGGGAGATCTCTTGGCAGCACCTTTGCCAAGCGACTCTGCTGGGAGATCTCTTGGCAGCACCTTTGCCAAGAGTCGCTTGGCAACAAAGGAACAACCTTTCTTGCGACCCCCTTTACAGGTAAAGACGTCTCCCTTTGCAACAGCCCCTCGTGGTCTGACGAGCTTTGACATTCGGCGTTGATGGGACTTCTTTGACTATGAACTTTACACGCTTTCTCGGCGACTCCTCAGCAGACCATGAGGCAGCCTCCTTCAGGATTCATATTCTATTCCTTGCAGCTAGGGAGATAGAGGCCTTGGACTCAACGGTTGGCTTCTCTTTTCCCCTTTGTGGTAGGGACAAGACTGAGTGGACTCTCGACTCAGTGTTGGAGTGGTTGCATACACAGGCCCTAGAGTTCTCTCACCACATGGGAGACCTAGGAGTTACAAACATGCTGCAGACTCTGTGGTGATTGGCCAAGTGCGGTGACCCCTCCAGATGCAGCAAGATGTAGACACATTGTGGTTCACTTCTTTGCTAATACGCAGTGCTCGCCATGCTATGTACACATTCATGAGGACTCCTGGATAGAGGAGGTTGCTTTACGTACGGCTCGGTCTACTTGGGCTTGGATCGGGCACTCTTTGCAATCATGCCTATCTAGAAAACGCTTGGATGCGGATTACTCCCAATCCAAGCCAGCCTCGAAGATAGCACGTTAAACTGTTGCGGCAGCATCTATTCTCTCTTGCTCCCCATGAGGATCATCTCATGGAACGTGCAGGGTCTAGGTGGGCCCCAGTTTCAATGTCAGAGGCGCCGACTGCGTCGGAGAGACGTTGTGGTCAGCTCTTGCGTGAACGATATGATACTTTTTGGTCAGCCGCTTTGGGACTTGGAGGCATCCAGGGTGGGGTATGTATGACTATTGCGGATTCTTTGCAGCAAGCCATTGTGGACAGAAGGATTATTGTGCCAGGCAGCGCTCAGTGGATCACTATGCAGGTTCAGGGTTGCCTTGTGGGCTTCCTGAACATATATGCACCCAATGTGGCAAGTGCACAAGCAGAGTTTCGGTCACAGATTGTTGAGTCTCTGCCACAGCAGAACAGTAGTGCATAGGTGGTGACTTCAACATGTTGGAGGATTCTTCTGACACGATTGGCGGTAGCCATGCTATTGAGCATGGAGTTGAGTTGGTAGCTTGGGAGAGGTTTTGTGTGACTTTGAGGGTTTCGGATGTGTGGCAGCACTCTAGCTTTGTGAGGCCCCCAGATAGCGTAGCCTTCTCTCGTTCGGACCGCAGAGTGGAAGGAGTGAATCTATCGCGCATAGATCGCTTCTACACTAGTGACCATTTCTGTGACTTGGGTGGGACAGTTGGCATTTTGGCAGGGACTTCCTTCTCGAACCATGCACCAGTGATCCTCACAATGGCAAATAGACGGAGGAGGGGGAGCACGATGCTTTGCATCCCTGAGAGGGTCTTGCTGGACTCTGTACTCAGAGAGCGAGTAGAGGCTCTCTGGACAGAGAGCTTGGACATGCAAGATTCTCCTGCTGACAGAGTGGCCTCAAGACTAGCTCAGCTTAGTCGTTTCTTTCTCCAAGAGTTGTTGGCTCGCCTGGCTGCAGCAAGAGAGGAGGAGCAGCGTCTCAGACGGGGCGTTGCTTCCTTGCAGAGGATGCAGGAGCAACATCGAGACAGTCCTTGGTTGCAGGAGCAGTTACAGCAGGCTCGCCAGGAGCTTGTTAGCACAGAGGAGCAGCACCATGAGTTCGCTTTCCATCGACATGCATCTCAATGGACACAGGTGGGTTGACAGAGTCTGGTCCTTTCTTCGAGGCAGTGGAACCTCGGCATACGCATGCCAAGATCAATCAGTTGAGCAGACCTGACGAGTGAGTTGCTTCTGAGCCAGAGGACATGCGTGCAGTTGCTACTGACTTTTACCGTGAGTTACTGTTTGCGACTCTGCAGAGCCTCAGTCAAAGCATCACGATGCATGCAGGGAGCAGGTGTGGGCACAGATGCCTTGCCTTGTGACTGTGGAGATGCGTCAGAGGCTTGAGCTGCCACTTCAGCTTGAGGAGTTGCACACGGCTCTTAGTGCACTCCCCCGTGGTAGCTGTCCAGGTGAGGATGGCTTGACTCCCAGTTTTTACTTGGAGTACTGGGACTTGCTTGGCCCAGATCTCTGTAGTGCTTTTCAATACATCTTGCACACAGGAGAGATGCCTGACAGCATGAGTGAGGGTCTCATCTACCTCATTCCCAAGGAGGGTGGCTCCTTGGATGAGATTCAACAGTGGCTCCCCATCACCATCCTCAACTCAGCCTACAAAATTCTTGCCAAGGCTCAAAGTTTGAGAATCCAACCACTTCTAGAGAGCCTTATACATGGGACTCAGACAGGTTTTGTCAAGGAGCGCAGTATCCTTGACAACATCTTTACTTTTTGGGAGGCTTCTGCCCTAGCGCGGCTCTGTGGTGAGGATCTGGTGATTCTTCTTCTCGATTTTGAGAAGGCCTACGACAGAGTTGACTTGGACTTTCTGGAGGGCACTCTACACAGGATGGGCTTCTCAGATGCTTGGATCAGAGGGGTGTCAGCTTTGTACAGATAGGCACACAGTCAAGGTACTCATCATGGACTCTAACTAGCCATCAATCTCATCATTGCAATTGTGCTTTAAGATATATCACATGTCCTCATGGACTCACGGTTATCTACTTTGTTCCAATAAGAAGCGACACAAGCTTACGAAGTCTTTATGCTTTCTTGATTGAGGCACAATTAGTCACCTGTTTTGTCAACGTTCGACAACATTGAGACTGATTTTCCAGCAACCTGCCATCGCCATCATTGGTAACATCATGGACCCTTGTAGCAACTCCAACTGGCTGTCAATCTCCTCATTGCAATCGCTTGCCTTAAGATATACCACATATCCTCAAAGAGAAACAAGTTTATATACTTTGTTCAAATAAGAAGCGACACGAGCTTACGAAGTCTTTACGCTTTCATTTGAATCGCGAGCACTTCCTATATATCCTACAAAAAATTTCAACTTTGCAACCTTCAACCACGTGAAAACTAATGGTTATGGTTCATGACAATACATAGGCTTGAACTCACTATAACTGGTTGCCATATGCTTATAAGTTATAAATGAATACAATGTGTGAAAGGTAACATTCCCACTCATTCTGACTCACTCCGACAGCGGTAGACATACGCCTTTAACATGTCTTCCATCACCTAATCGTGCATTTTCTCTATTCATCAATCGTTGGATCCAAGGAAAACATCACCTAGTTCGTGCATTTCCTCTTTTCATCAATCGTTGGTGCCAAGGAAAGCATGTACAAGTTGATTGCCAACTTCTAAAAAATCGTTTCGATGTGAGCACCAAACGTCGAGGTCATGATTGTTGACTATCTCCACAAGCAACCCACAAGAGTAACTAAAATGTTTTACGAAAAGTTGAATGACTCCTACACATTTTGGTAGGAGAGCTCCATAGAGCTAGCAATGTGCATAGTTTGCAACAATTGCAGCTAGTGGAATTCAACTCGCCAACACAAAAAACTAATAAAATTCATATCATATTCATAAATGATTAGCAAACTCAACAATATAAAGATTTGTATTTGCTATAGAAATAAATGTAGACGTACAAGAACTGAGGAATTATTTAAATAACGAATTTACTAGTACAAAAATAGTATTGAGTGAGAATTTCAACCTACAGATTTTAACAAACCTACACTATTTGGTTGGCAAGACAATAACAAAAAACAAATTTGAAATAGTACAAAGAGGGCTGACACAACCTTTCCATAAATAGAAAGCTCTTTCGGTCACTAATCATACTTCCATTCTTAGAGTTTCTGACATGATAAAACACCATTTAAGTTGCATTTTGAGGTATATTATGATAACTATAATACTTATGTTTCTTTGTTCTTTTCACTACCTCATTTGGTTCTCTTGCTCTTCTCAGTCCTCGTAAACATTCAATTTGTGGTAACTTACATAGTACACCTTCAAGCCGCTATTTGCAGAACCTTCAAACAAGAAGCTAGTATCTCTACAGGCTCATGCCTCAGCCTACATCTTCCTTGTGACTCTCTATCAACTCTCACACCCCTAACTCTCCATCATTCCCACTCTTTTGTACTTTCAGAATGACAAGCCATTGTGCACCACATCAGGGTTTTCTTGATTTTGCACCTTTCCTTTTACATCAAGCGTACTTCTCTAATCGTCTAAGCAGTGTATTGTGGTATATTGTGCATTTTGTACCAAGCAGCAGTACAGGCATTTTTCCCACCTTCCATACTTTCCCGGCCTGAGGAGATGGGTGGGTTCCATGATTTCACTGCAGAGCGAGCCCACAGATCCAGCCAATGGAGAAAGCTTGTTGAAGCTTCTATACAAGTCTTAAATCACCTTACACAATCAGTCGAGGCGCATCAAAAAACTGATAGAACCCTTATGAAAAATGTATGCATCTAAGAGGGGTCTATTTGGTGGCGTGTGTTTGTGTGGTTGTTTTGTGTGTGTGTGTGTGTGACCCCCGGCGGGGGGGGGGGGGGGGGGGATGGATCTGGCGTCTGAGAACATCAAAGACAAGATTTTGCAAAACAGAGTACAGATCGCGGCCAATCGCGCACACACGCGATGCACATTCTTGTGCCTACATGAGAGAGAGAGAGAGAGAGAGAGAGAGAGAAAGAGAGAGAGCTCTTACCCAGAGAGCCCGGCGGTGGCTAAAGCTTTGCTCTGCAAACGGGCGTTTTCCTCTCTTGTAAAACTGTAGAGGGAAGGGGAGAGACAAATATCGTTTTCCTGAAAAATTTTGAACCTCGAGCCTATTGCCGGTGGGACGCATGGAAATGTCAAAGAATTTAGGGAAAATTACCATAATACCCCTCTAATTTATGGAAACTAGTGTGAAGCCGCCTCTCTCTCTCTCTCTCTCTCTCTCTCTCTCTCTCACAGCGGCAGGTTGCAGTGCGCACACCTCCGGAGCTGGCCGGTTGAAGCTGCTCACGACACGTGGCAGGGGGGGGGGGGGGGGGGGGCGGAATCCCCTCCCCTTTTATCTATTAGTATAGATTCCCAAAATACCCCTCAAATTTCAAAAATTCCCAAAGAACCCCCAATATTTTGTCATAAATTCCCAAACTGCCCTTCAAATTTTTTGAAATTCCCAAAATACCCCTGGTCTTGAGATTAAATTTCTCTAAAGATAATTTTTTTCGCAGCTTTTTATAAGAAGAGTGAGTGTCTATCATCAACACGAGATGCTAAAACTAGAATTTGAGTTGGTTATGTAGGCTTTGGAGATAATAGATCCATTATTTTTAGACATGATCGCCTTTTTTGGGAGGGAATTTGTGACAAATTACATGCTAAGCACTCAAAAATGGATCTCACTTGTCAAAAAGGAATAAAGATTAGAAAATCTTGAACAATCTGACCCCCAAGAATTTAAGATTGCCTATCGAAACATAATAAACAAGGTCGTCTATAGTAGACGAAGGCACTGCCTTTCTCTCCGGTTAACGAGAGAGAGAGAGAGAGAGAGAGAGAGGATAGATCCATGTTCATACTTAGCAAGATGCAATATAATGTAAAATAACGGCTGTGTGTGTGTGTGTGTGTGTGTGTGTGTGTGAGAGAGAGAGAGAGAGTATAGATTGAAGAGGTAGGAAAATAAAACTTTCACTATGGTGGAGAGAGTGAAAGAGTAGATTAAAGAGAAAATTAAAACATACCCGTAAAAATTTCACCGGTACTCTGTTGTACATTGAGATTTGGCAAAGATGCTTCAAACAAACAATCATTCACGTTGGCAACATAGCGTTTTAGTTCATTTGTAGATTTGCATAAGCAAGCAAAACTAGTTGAGGTAATTCTCTCCCCCTCTCTCTCATACAATATTTGGTTTGTGACATAACAAGATAGCCATGCGGAGACATTGAGATAGACAAAACAGCTTGTAGATTACAGCTTGTGGGGGCAATGACATGTGTTTGTGTGAGTAGAGTTGCAAGCTTCGGCTTCCATGATACTATGGAGTCACTGTAACATCCTTCTGTCATGCATACAGTTGTGGCTGAGGATATATTTCGAGCGCTCCGATGTCTTATGCCATGGTAGCTACTTTTCCAAGCTAGAGATGAGAAGCAGGCTTGTATGATAGTACCCACGTTTGCAAGAGGCCGTCTCGATTCCCACAAAAAAGGTTGCCACTATATAAGCTAGAGAGAGTGATCCTAGAGAGAGAAAGAAACCAATTTACAAGGGCTGGCTAAAGGTACTTTCCCTAACTAAGGAAAAGAAGGGCATAGTCAAAATTCTTGGGGGTTTTACATTAAAGTTTGAAGAGTTTACAGGATTTACACAAACTTGTGAAATTTTGCCAGTTTCTGTAAGCTCATAATCTAATCTGAATTTTTTTTTGTCTTGTATAGAGATAGAACTTCTATTTTATGAAAAAATTTACAAATCATAAGCCCCAAAGGTAGCGAGAGGGGCAATTCCAAGAAGGACGTAAACGGGTTGCTCATAGAAAAAATGTCAGTATTTGGTCAATATTTGCATGATGATGTTTGAGGGAATTTTGAGCAAGTGGTGTACGCATCTTTTTTTCCCCAAAACTCACAAAATGTGAGTGAGAAATGTACTAAAAACCTAAAAAATTACAAGAAAAGCCATGCTCAAAACGAGCCATGGCATCAAACAACAATCCTCAGTTCTCATGATCATTTCAAAAGGATACATCAGGTGTTGAAGGGAGCAACCCTCGAGCTCCATGTGTCCAAAAATAATTTCAAGGGATCAGAGGGCTAATAGGGGAGCCACCCCACTAGAATTATCAAGAACATAAGCTCGAGGGTTCAGAGTAGGTATTACTGCAATATGGGGGAGCCTGGAAGCTCCATCACCAAAGGAGGCAGAAGCCCATCCACCACTCATACAAAGTCGTATCCAATAGTACATCATAAAACCACATTCAACAGGCTTTTAAGGTACCCCCTTTCACGAAGACACCACATGGCACCTCCAAATTCTAGCCGAACAAGGTGAACTCCACCACACGAAGCAGAACCAGCAAAGAAGGACAATAACATCATACCAGCAAAAGCCACATTATCCTAGCTCACACTTCATTGACCCTCCAAGAGGAGCAGGTTCGCTATAGGTAGGAGAAGGACGACTGCCCAACCCTTGGCACAAAAATAAATCCTTATCTAAGAGAGCAACATGGCGACCATGCAAGTAAGGGCAATCAGGGGTCCATTTCCTGGACCACCCTTGTCCATCGGCCAGAGACCAAGCTTCCATAGCCAGCCTGTCCGACGTGCAATCCATCATACTCCCGGCCTCCTTTGAAGCCCCTCTCCTTTGAGGCCCCTCTCATCGGTGTGCGACCACCAGAGCTGGTGCCCTCTCCCAGAGATAGAGCATGCCCTCCCTTACTCCTGGCACACAGAGCAAGCAACTCGATTAAGTGGTATAAGCATCTTAAATAAAACGTTGCTTTGAGGATTATTATGCATATAGGCAAGTGTTTTTATGTTTGTATACTCTCTAGGTGAGAAGGCTTCGAAGCCCCAAGGTATTTTGAACCTTAAAGACAAAGATACAGGTTTGAGAATCTACCAACTTTTGCCAAGGCCAAGCAAACGGCTACTCAAAAGTTTGGTTAAGTGTCTGCAAAACTCCAATCGTGTCCTTTATCTTTCAAATAAGAGTTTTAAGCTTCCACTCGAACCTTTTCCTCTACGGAGTCATTATAAAACCATTTGCCTTATAATACAACAAACAATATTCTTTCTTTCATGCCTTTGTGGTTGTTAGAGCAATTTTGTTCTATGCACAAGATTTTGTATAAAGAAGTAAAACTTGAGTAGCAAATTTTCACTGTGTGTAGCAAATTTATGCATCTTTTTATTCGTTGGTCATAGCCTAGCAGTGTAAGTGTTAGTGGTAGACCTGGCTAGAAAGTCCCAACGTTAAACCAGCTTAAGGAATTTCAAAGGATATTTGTAGGTTGTCAAATTGCCTGATATGAATCACAATGGTAATTTACAACTCAAATCGAAGCAAAAGTTTTTCCTGCTCAAAGAACTTTGGTAGCAATACTAAGATTGTCTATTCACCAACAAAGACCCACCCCACCCTTACAACCATTCACAATAGTGCAATTCATGGTATACACTAATTGAAAGGAGCAAAGAACAAACAAAGGACTGCAGCTTAAGCCATTAGGTGTAGGCGCAAGGTTGAATCTTTGGCATTGTTTCTTTGACCCAAAACGGACTCATCTAGCCACAATTAGGTTGAAGGAAGCTCTCTAGAGAGCTGTGATCTATCAACTTTGATGGAGATTAATTAAAAGGCAATGGCGGTCCCAACTGACAACGCACAACATCAATGACAAGATTGCACTTAAACAATAGATTCATGTTTTATATGTTATGAAAGAATTGTACATTGCTTGAAAACAAAAGCAACAAGCTATTGAGCTCTTATCTGCATAAACTGCAGAAAAGCTTCAAAGTAAGCAACAATGCTAAGCTAAGCTAGTCATCTCTTGGAGTAAAGTGCACTACTTGTAGCATGTTGCAAGAATGCATGTCATATCAGGATCTATGTGTAATATACCACACTACACTTTTTTTTTAATTAGAGAGAGCCATGTGCACATAACATCAGGGAATATAGCAGGCTAACAAGGGAAGATTTTCCTCTCTTTTGAGAGCATTGAAATGAAATTCTTCTCTTTGATAGTGGCCCTTTTGCAACAGCATCCATCGTGTATGTTCAAGGTTGTTACATCGCTAGACATCTGTCAATAGAGCAGGTGGGGAGTAAAGTGAGGGTTATGTTGATGTGTGTGTATGAGAGAGGCAAATTAAAATTCCACAGCGAGAAGCAACAAGTTGTTGATCCCAACTTGACTCTGAGAATGAAAAATCCGAATGCATCCATCCTTCTCTCAATACACCACTTGGGGCTGCGCTGACTACAATCCATGGATGCACAAGCACTTCCTTCAAAGGAAGCCTCTATGTGGGCGCTTTTGCCAGTAGCTGCAAAAAATATAGAAAACCTCTCCAGTCAATGGATGTTAAGGCCACATGCAATCCACAAAGTTGCATATATTAACACAAATGTGCACTCTATCAAGATCCAAGAATGCTTACTTACAAAGCTTGAAACATTAAATAAATGCAGAATCTTGCAGATTTATAGGCATGTGCATACAAGTTATATTCATAAGCTCCATGTGTCCATGCCATGCCAGCATGCAAATAGTCGGAACGCATACATAAATAAAATCTGCAAGCGGACATCACCACTTACTTTAGAGATGAGATCCGTTGTTTCTAGAGGTGATATCAATGGCTAGGGAGGGAACTTGAGATCAACCTTGACAATTCTGGTCACTGCAAAAGCTCAATTAGCAGCCAAAAGCACTACCATTGCTATAGTCGTAAGACTTGTAAGAAAACTCCTTCGGTATTGTTGAGCGTGTAACGCGTGTACGGAGTGTGTACACATCAGGGAGTTTGGGTTAGTGGAGAGGAAAGTGAGAGAGTTGTCAACTCTCTCCCTTTATCTCCCTATATTCATTTAGGTGAAAGTATAAACAGGGGCGGTTTCCCACGGCCACCTGGCCTACACCCCAACAACCTCCCACTTGAAGGTCACGGTGGCCAATAGTGGCATTAGTATAGTTAGTCTATACAAAGTTGATGAAGCATTGCCGAGGCTTCATCCTACACCCATAAGTTCTATACAATGTGTAAATCGCTCCGAGGCTAGGCTCTTTTTGAGAGCATCTGCGGGGTTGTCGTCAGTGTGAACCTTGACAAGCTCGATACGTTTGCCAGCCAATGCATCTCGTATGACATGGTATCTGACCTCTATGGGTTTCGACTTTGAGTGAAACACCGGATTCTTTGCCAAAGCAATGGCACTCTGACTATCACAATGTAGTACTGGAACCTCGTGAATGCCCAAATCTTCCACTAGACAAGCCAACCATATGGCTTCCTTGCTGGCGTTAGACGCAGCAACATATTCTGCCTCAGTGGTAGATGAAGACGTGCAATCTTGGAGAAACGATCTCTAAGAGATAGCTGCTCCAACAAACATGAACACATAGCCAGATGTGGATCTTCTACGATCCACGCAACCCGCATAATCCGCATCCGTGTAACCTACAATAGATGCATCATTGTTTCCGAAGCATAAACACTTGCTAGCTAACTGCATGTGCAATGTCTAGTCTTGTGGCTACCATAGCGTACATCAAACTGCCAACTGCTGAAGAATATGGTACTTTCGCCATTTCCTCTTTCTCAGCCACTATCTTGGGAGAGTCTTCCTTGCTAAGTTTGGAGTATGCTTGCATTGGGATACTCAATGACTTCCCCCCCTGCATACTAAAACGGTGCAAGACTTTGTGAATGTACTTTTCTTGAGATAATTCGAGAATTCCATGTTGTCTGTCTCTCTTGATGTGCATACCAAGAAAGTGATTGGCATCTCCCAAATCTTTCATGGAAAACTGAGTGCTTAGCATCTTTTTCAACTGATTGATCTCATCAATTGATTTGCCTGCGACGATAAGCATATCATCTACATACAAGATCAAGATGATTAAAGAACCATCGTTCAATCTTTTTGTGTATAAGCAGTGATCCTCTTGACTTCTTATGTAACCCTGAGACTGCATGAATTTGTCGAATTTTTGATACCATTGCCTTGAACCTTGCTTGAGGCCATAGAGTGCCTTTTTAAGTCTACAAACCAATTCTGTCCTCGTTGGTTTTTGGGTTTCACATACGAATCGCTCTGGTTGTTTCATGTAGACATCTTCATCTAGATCCCCGTGAAGAAATGCCGTGTTCACATCCATTTGGACAAGTTCCATGTCCTGGATTGCAACCAAGCCAAGCATGGTGCGAAGTGTAGTCATCTTGACTACTGGAGAGAAAATCTCATCAAAATCCACACCTTTTTGCTGCTTGAAACCCTCGGCGACTAGACGAGCCTTGTATCTAGGCTCGGTATCTTCTGATGTATACTTCTTCTTGTATACCCACTTGCAAGGTAAAGCATTTTTGCCGTTTGGTAATTCAACCAAATCCCATGTTTCATTAGCCACAATCGAATTATATTCTGATTGCATAGCGTGCTCCCACTTAACGCTATCATCCATTTGTATAGCTTCTTTGTAGCAGGTTGGCTCTCCACTGTCAGTGACCAAAATGTGGTGTATACCCGGTTCAAACCGCTCGAGTGCACATGATACTCTCTCAGAGCGTCTCAATGCCTGACTGCTAGACTCTGCTCTCTCCAGAGCAATAGTAGTATCTTGCACTTGAGGAGTAGGTGCAACACTACTGAACTGAGTTGGTTCGGAGGCTACATCCTCAAAACGAACACGTCGGTACTCAACATCTTTGATGGGCTTCTTGTGCATTTTTTAATTAATTGAAAATGACATGTGAACTACGAATGACTTTGTTTGATTCTGGGTGCCAGAGGCGATATCCCATCTCTCCGTTTGCACCATAGCCTATGAAAATGCATTTGTGTGATCTGGGATCTAACTTTCGACGAAGTTCTTTGGGCACATGTGCATATGCCTCACATCCAAATACACGTAAATGCTCATAGCTTGGCCTTTTGCCAATCCATAATTCCTCTGGAATTTTGAAATCCAAAGGAGAACTAGGTGACATGTTGATGATGTGCACTGCTGTTAGAACAGCTTCCCCCCAAAACTCTGGAGTAAGCTTCTCCATAGACATCATAGAGACAAATCGCTCTTCAATCGTACGATTCATTCTTTCAGCTATCCCATTTTGTACAGGTGTGTATGGAGTAGTAAACTGCCGCCGAATGCCTCTTCCATTGCAAAAAACCTTGAACTCTGTGGAGAGGTATTCTCCACCATTGTCCGTGCGAAAAGCTTTGAGCTTTTTTCCTGATTGGTTCTCAACCATGGTGAGGAATTTTTGGAATGTCGAAAAGACTTCTTCCTTACGCTTAAGGAGATACACCCACACCTTTCTGGTAGAATCATCTATGAACGAGAGAAAGTATTGGCCCCCCCTAGAGTTTTATGTGGCATTGGACCACACAAATCACTGTGCACCAAGTCTAGAGGTTCGCCTAGTTTCTTATTCAATTGCGAAGATGTCAATCTAGTCTGTTTGCCATATAGACAATGCTTACACAATGGAAAGTCCGTGTAATCTAACACAGGTAAGTAGCCAAAACGCTGAAGTGTTTTCATTCCCTTTTGGCTAATATGCCCTAGCCGGCTATGCCACAACTCAGGAGACGGCAGCTCGGCAACATAGATAGAGTGTTCGTCGACACTCGAAACAAACAAAGAGTACAGGGATCCGTTTTTATTACCTTTCATCATGATAAGGTTGTTCTTGAGGATCATCCAAGAACGATTACCAAAAACTGTAGTGTAGCCAAGATCATCCAATTGCCCTATAGAAAGCAAGCTTTTTGTAAGCTTGGGCACATGTCTGACATTCTGCAGGACAAAAGTAGTGCCATTATGCATCTGAAGTTTCACATCACCAATGCCAATAATGTCAAGCTCATAGGAATCACCAAGCTTGACTATTCCATGCATGGATGCATAAGAGGAAAACCACTCTCTATGTGGTGTGACATGAAAACTTGCACCACAATCAAGAATCCAATTCTATGCATAACCCTCATCCTGTGCAACCAAAGCATCTGGAGTGAGATCTGAAGTGAAAATGAGAACATCTGAGGCATCTGCTGTCACCTTGGCATGAATCTCTGTGGGCATAATGAGCATCACTGGAGGAGGAGCATCCTCTATTGCAGTGGTAGGTATGGGAGACTCAACAATATTGAGCTACTCAATCTTTACTGTTTTTTGCCTTTGCCAGAATTATTCTTTTGCATGTTTTTTTGATCTCTTAGGAAACTGCAACAATCCTTTTTGTAATGACTCTTCTTGTGGCAATAGTAACACTCGACATTTCTGGCATTGCGGTCTCTACTTTGGTTCCTGTGTCTGCTAGGACTATGAGGATTTCGCTCCCTACTTTTACTTTTGTATTTGTTCCTGTCACGGCCTCTTGCCTTTGTTGAGCTGCCAGCCATATATGCATCTCCATGACTAGCATTATCGAGAGATTAACGACGAATCTCTTCAGTGAGCAACGCATCTGTGAGACAGCATTGAACTCTAACTTGCCATTCGGGGCTGAATTGCTAATGGCTGTGCAAAAGATATCCCATGAACTGGGTAGAGAGCATATAAAGAAGATAAACTTGAGTTCATCGTCAAACTCCTTAAAACCTTGAGATGTCAGCTGACTAAATAAGGAGTTGAACTCATTTAAGTGACCGGAAACTGTGCTACCTTCTTTCATGTTGAGCTTTATAAGCTTTTTCATGAGAAAAACTTTGTTGGATGCACTTTTTCTCTCCCATGCTGAACATAAGCTATCCCAAAGTTCCTTGGTTGTTTTCTTCCCTATGATAGTGAAGAAGACTGACTCGGCTAGATGTAGACGTATCGTAGCCATGGCTTTTGCATCCAAAAGCTCCCATTGAGCTTGTGCAAAATCATCATCCTCTGCGCGCTCTTTCAATGGTTCTGAGAGGCCTTTGTTTATCAAAACATCTTTCATGCGCTCTTTCCACATGGTGAAGTTGTTGCCATCGAACTTCCGAATGAAATGCTCCTCCTTTTCTGAAGAAGAAGCCATCGCTGAGAAGAGGGTTTGAGAGGTGTCAAACTATGGCGAGAAGCTGTAGAAATTTGGGTAGAGTAACCTTTGTATCGGGAGTAAAATCTCAACCAAAATAGACTCAAAAGTGCCAACAATGAAAGTCACGACTCGCGGGAAGGAAATCCAGCAGAGTCTCCTTTGTATGAGGAGTCAAAACTCAACTCAAAATACATATAAATGTGCCAACTGCCCTAACTGGGCATCTGCTGCACAAAACCACTGCTATGTGAGTGCCAACTCGGCGTCAAAAGCATAAATAACCGTCCAGATACATATCCTATGGCGAGGGTACCGTAAATGGGAACTCCAGCTACTTGTATCACCGAAAGTGTCTCAACATTCGAGCACACCCTAGCTCAAAGAAAACCTGATGCTACCGACCCTCCAAAGGCTAATGCAGATACAAATGGACTAACCACAGTCTCAGAAAGGGCTCTTCCGGTCCGAGTCTCAGAAACGGCCAGGAAAAAGTGCCAAAATAGCAAAAAATGGCTCCACACGTAGTACAGTGGGCAGTGTCCGCAACTCAACGTACATGAGTAAAATCGAGCTCAAACAGGCGCCAAGAATTGCTGCATGCAGTGAAAGTGATCCCTGTGGGGATATCTGCTCTCAAAAGAGCTCAGTAGCACTAGGTGTGCTCACAACAAAATGCATCTGTCAACGCATGTGTCCGCACAGAATCTGCTGTCGAAATGACTGCCAAATCGCCTCTAAAAGCGTTGTGTTTGGTAACCTGGAGAATCAATGAGTGAATGAGCTGAAAAACCCCCCTATAACCTGTAATGTGCGTGTCGGTGTCGCTATGTGTCGATTTCTGCCGCCGGGCAGAAATATGCTAGTCGAATAGCCGCCAAAGGTGTCGTATCCGAAAACTGTGTCGTACAGGGTGATCGGTGCGCTCGGTGCCGATGTCGGGTGTCACTCCTCTATGACAGAGGTACCTCACCCGCGCATGTCGCAAGCACGGTCGTCGATCGCGGGAACGCGCTCGTCTAAGGAAAAGCCCGGTGTTTGGGTCGGATGTCGGAGATCCGCCACAATGAGCAGTGTCGAGCCGGTGCGCATGAGCGGTGTCGATGTCGGTGTCGCCTTCTGTCACACCGGGCGGAAGTAGCTAGCCAAGTAGTCGTAAAATGCCAATGCTCGAAGCCGGTATCGAACGGTCAAAGGCCGAGTCGGATCGGTATTGATCGCAGATCTCGCTCGATTTGTCAAGATCGCTCTCAGTCTTGTCGGACTCGGTGTGTGGACGTCAAAGTCGGGTGACGATGTCGAAGAAGTCGATGTCGAAATCGGAAAATCACTGATGTCGAGATGAGACTCTGGTCTCACTCGCTCACTCGTTCTGTGTGTTGCTTGGGCTCGCTTGCAAGCGCGGTGTCAAGCTCACTTTGTTAGCAACTCAGGGTTCAACAATGGGAACGGGAGCTTGCACACACAAAGTGTGTGGGCTTAAAGTTTTAAAAAAAAAACTTTTAATTACTTCTGATGCATTGCCGAATGCTGCAGGTATCGAAGTCGCTGCCAGATGCCCCCCAAAGCTCATGAGTGTATGCGTGTGTGTGTGTGTGTGTGTGTGTGTGTGAGCAACACCATTTCAAACTCGCACTCTCTCTCTATCAGTTTTGTTGCTTGACCTGCACTGCCCACTCTGCTCGGTATTGTTTGCTCGATTGCTCGCTGCAGCGCCCCTAATGTGCTCGATGCCAGTAGCGCTGCTTGATTTTGGTGCTCACACACTGTGTGTGTGTGTGTGTGTGTGTGTGTGTGTGACTTTGCAAGGATGTCAAGCAACTCAGTGTTGCCCTGATCTATCTCCTTATGCCCCCGAAATGCTCAATGTCGAACCAACCCGATTGTCAATGTCCTCTGTTGTTGCACCCAATTCCCCTTCGCTTGGCCTGCTCCTTCAATTGCTTGTGTGTGTGTGTGTGTGTGTGTGTATGTGCTTGTGTGTGTGTGTGTGTGTGTGTGCTTACACACACACATACACCTTGCTTTGTTTGTTAGTTGGAGCCTTCACGGTTGCCTCTGCTGCCTACCGGCGCCTGCAATTACCTCTAGCCAATTGCAATCAATCCAAACTATCCCCCGGCTTGTGCTCTCCTTGACTGAAAACCCCCGGATGCCTTCAATTTGTCGGGCTTGCTTCACCGATTGCACGCTTTTGTCTGTGTGCGCTTGGCACAATTGTTGTCTTCACACAGGCACCTTCAATTGCTCACTCAATTGACCGGAACAAGGTTCCCGCTCGTCTTCAATCGCAATGATTGACTCTGTGTGTGTGTGTGTGTGTGCGTGTGTGTGCGTGTGTGCTACACACACCACTCAATTGACTCCAAGACTAAGCTTCCATTAAAATACACAGCATGATTCCAATTGCTTCAATTGTGCAATGATTCCCCCAATCATGAGCTCCATGAGTGTGTGCAAGTGGTCGCCTCCATGCCGAAGGCTCCGAGCTCAGCGACTCCTCCTAATCCATTCAATCAAGCTTCCATGGCTTATCTGCAACCTCCGATCCACTCAAGCTTCCATAGCTCTGATACCAGTTGTTGAGCGTGTAATGAGTGTACGGAGTGTGTGCAAGAGAGGGGAACAAGAGAATGGGGAAGGGGATGAAGCACAGTACACAGTACACAGCAGGGAGTTTGGGTTAGTGGAGAGGAAAGTGAGAGAGTGGTCAACTCTCTCCCTTTCTCTCCCCATATTCATTTAGGTGAAAGTATAAACAGGGGCGGTTTCCCACGGCCACCTGGCCTACACCCCAACAGGTACATATCTGCCTCAAATGGAGTAGTTCCATACAAGAACTCATAACATTTAAGCACCCCAAGCTTCAGATATCAAACACACCAACATCATATTCATTGTTTTCAACTACCATCAGCTGCCCATGGCAATGATAATGATCAATCCTATGGTTTCCATGCATGTTGTTGAAGGGTAAATACAAAGTCGGATATGTAGTCGGATATTGGATGTATTGTCTGATTGTTAGTAGCTAGTCGGATATTGTAAGCTTGATCGGATATTGTTAGTGTATGCCAAGAATTAGGCAGTTCTAACTGAATTCAGGGAGCAACTTTATATTTGGGAATGCGGAACTTTGGGAGTCGGGATTGTATTGGGTCTTGTTTAGGAACTTGTACTGGGGATTTTCTTGATATACAATGTCTAATGTTTTGTCTGAGTCTCTCTCGTTCTCTCACTGTCTCTCTGATTTCCTGATTCTATCTCACACATAGTACTACTTAGCCCTGAATTAATCAGAACTCAATCTCTTGGAGATTATTTATTGCTTGTGTGTTTATTCAACAACACGTTTGGCGATCGTGTTGTTTGCAGACCTCTCATTGAGGCTGTAATTCAGGTTCTAAGGGTCGTACTATGCTTTGTGTATTATTTAGAGATTATGCATGTCCGAGAGGGGTAGGAGAAGGTTGAGGGTGTACTATACCCGTGCTCAGACTCAAGTAGGAAATATATATCCTTTTCATAATGATTATGTCAGTGATGATAATGCACCTACTTCACCACCTGAAGTTCCATTGTTGAATCAAGGACAGGAGAGTGAAGGAGCATCAGAGGAAAGGTCTGCGAGGCAATTCTTGGGGGCACTACTCTTGGCAAGAAGACCAATTAGAAGTAGACGTCAACTAAGCTTTGACCCACTGTTGTTAGCTGCCAGGCAAAGACCTGGGAGGCTCCAACAACCTATTTTGATGGCTCAACCACCCCCTAATCCACAGATCAAATCAGCAAAGTTCAAAGGCAGGTCTAACGAAGATGCAGATTGCCATGTGGCTCAGTTTGAAACAAGGTGGCAGGCTAGTGGATATCAGGGTATCTTCCCTGATAATATCAAATTACAACAATTTGTAGCAACTTTGGAAGGTAAGGCTATGAGTTGGTTTAGCCAATATGGTGTTGCTCACTTTACAACTTATGATGAGTTGAAGGTTTCTTTCTTGCAAAGATTTAGAAAGGAGAAAACTTCTACTGATGTTCTGAGTAAACTCAAAAGAATTAAATAGGGTTCAATGTTGGTGAAAGATTTTGCCCAAAAATTCAGGATTTTGGTTGAAAGACTTCAAGGTAATGAGAGGCCCACTAATGAAATGTTGGCAGGGTACTTTCTCAAAGGGTTAAGGACAGGTTTGAAGAATGTTGTGGCAAGTATTGATATTGTGGGGCGTTTTGACAATTTGGTGATGGCTGCATCTAGAGTTGAGAAAATATTGGGCATGACTAAGTCCAGAAGCAGGAGGAGTTCTGGTTCCAGTGGTGATTCTGCATCAACTGAACACTCAGAGTTGGATTCTCAGTCTGAAGTTTCATCTGATTGTGACAATAGCAAAAGTAAGGTGAGGAAGAAAAAGGGGTCTCCAAGCAGTGATAAGAAAAAGGATAAGAAGGATGCTGAAGATGAATTGGTGCAGAAATTGAAGGGTATAGGTTATTCTATTCTGGCTCCTAGTGACAAGAGGTTTTGTGAAAAGGATGGGCATACCATTGCTCAATGCTGATACAATCCAAAGCAGAGAAATAAACCACCTCCCAATGTGGGTAGGGGTAGGGCTATGGCTGATGTAAATCAGGTGGCTCCTTTCAGGGGAAGACCACCATTTCAGGGACCTCCTAGACAGCTTGGCAGAAATCATGATAATAATCAAAGGAGACCACAGGGGGTCAGGCCTTGTGTGTATTATGGAGATCCTAATCATTTTGTAGGAATCCAATGTGACTTATGGGTCAAACACAGAGAAGAAAGGGGGATACATGTTGTACCTTATAATCAGGACAATCAGCAGGCAAGACCACAACCAGGTCCTCAGAATCCGCCTCAAGCTCAGGCTAATGTTATCATTATTAACATTCCAATTTTTATAGCACCTGTACATGGACCAGCTTCCTCTATGATTATTGAGGAGATACCTGATGAGGATGCAGGTAACAGTTATTCAGATTTGAGCTTTGAGGGAATTGAGGTTTTGACAGTAATTAGGTCCAAGGCCAAGGGTCCTATTGATTGGGAACAACAAAAAGGGATTAGAGATAGGGTACACCAACAGGTGGAAAAGGAACAAAGACATCAGGTTTTGGATAATGGAGTTTCAGAGTTAGCAGAATCTTCCTCTCTTAAAAGGGAGGAAGTGCAGGTTTTAGGTGAAGCAAGGGATTGGTTTGAAGAACCGACCAACTCTCCTTTACAATTATCTTTAGACCAGATGTTGTGTTTGGTTCCAGCTTTTAGGGAAAGATTGTTGGATCGAGGAGCTGAATTGTCCTCACAACCCATTATTGAACCAGGTGTTCACTCTTTACACCCTTCTGATGTTGATTTTGTAGTACCAGTGATTAAGGTGACTTTTCAAGGAAGATTGTTTGAAGAAGTGTTGCTTGATGGAGGATCTGGAGTTAACATATTACCTGAATCTGTGTATCTTGCTATGAATTTGGGGAAATTAGAACCAGCACCTTTCCAGGTTAAGATGGATGATCAAACAAGGGTGCAACCAGTTGGAATTTTGAGACAGACTCCTGTGCTAATATTAGGTATGCAATTTCTGGTGAACTTTGTGGTACTCGGGATGAGAGAAGGACATAGTTCGTATGAGATGTTGCTAGGCAGACCTTGGTTTAGATTAGCCAAGGTGAAACAGGATTGGGGTGAGAATCAGGTGGTTCTTACCAAAGGTAAACAAGTTCTTACTATTCCTATGCTTGGGAGGAAGCAAATTTCAGGCAAGGAGAGACCGATGTTTGCCCAATCAATTAACTTAGCAGATGAAGTTGAGGATGATGAGGAAGACGCATTCTTGCAGGCTAATCCTACAATTGTACCAATGTTTGAAGTGGATGTTGAGAGTATTTTGCAGAAAGATGAAGGATCAGAGTCTGGGGAAGAAGCACCTGTTTCAGGTCAGGAAATTCAGGGAGCTGATGTATTAAGAATGATGGATCAGAGTGTGGCTTCTAGCTCTAAGGAGGTAAGTCCGCAGGAAGAACAGGAGGCTAAAGATATGGTGGAGAAATTGTACAACAAAAGGTTTGGGCAATCCAAGAGAGTTGAACAGGATGAGTTGAAGGAGCTTAACTTGGGCACTCAAGAGGATCCAGAAATGGTGAAGGTTAGTGTACATGTGGATGGTCAGTTTTTGCAGGACTTGTTGCATTTGTTACAAGAATTTAAGAATGTATTTGCTTGGGATTATTCTTATCTTAAAGAGATTGATCCTGATTTGCATCAACATCATATCAACCTCAAGGAGGATGCAATACCTATTGTTCAACAAAGGTACAGAATGAACCCTAATTTTGTTGCTTAAGTGAAACAAGAAATTGACAAGTTGTTAGCTGTTGGGTTTATCCGACCTATCCATGAAGTCACCTGGTTGTCTCCTATTATTGTGGTTCACAAAAAGAATGGGAAAATCAGGGTTTGTGTTGACTATAGGAAATTAAATGCAGCAACCATTACTGATCCTTTCCCTATGCCGTTTTGTGATGCTATTTTGGATGCATAAGCTGGACAAGAAATGTATAGTTTTTTGGATGGGTTTTCAGGGTACAACCAGATTCAGGTGGCTGAGGAAGATCAACACAAAACAGCTTTTATAATAGAATGGGAGGCTTATGCTTCTACTGTCATGAATTTTGGGCTGAAGAATGGTCCACCATCCTTCAATTGCACAGCTTATAAGACTTTTGAGCCCTATTTGCAGGATTTCATGAGGGTGTTTGTGGATGATTTTTCTGTTTTTGGCAAAAAGGACTTACATTTGCAGCATTTGAGGTTATGCTTTGAAAGATGTAGGATGTTCAGAATGTGTCTGAATCCTTACAAAAGTGTGATTGCAGTTAAAGAGTGGTATTCTTTTGGGTCATGTGGTATCTCCTCAGGGGATGTCCATTGATGATAAGAAGATTGAAGTGATTCAAGCAGCAAAGGCTCCTACAAATGTTAAGGAGTTGGGTAGATTTTTTGGCCATGTTAAGTGGCATAGCAGGTATATCATGTGTTTAGCCAATGTGTGCATGCCTCTTACTCATTTGACTAAGAAGCATGTACCTTTTGTGTGGTCTGATGCTCAAGAAAGATCCTTCCAGCTATTGAAGAAGATGATATCAATTACTCCTATTTTACAGGCTCCTGATTGGAATTTACCTTTCCATGTTTTTGTGGATGCTTCAGATGTGGCTGTTGGAGCTGTATTGATGCAAGAAGGTGTCAGGGGTTGGTTTAGACCTGTATATTGTGCTTCTCGTGTGTTAACCTCTGCTAAGAAATTATGCAGCGACTGAGAGGGAAGCTTTGGGCACGGTGTATGCTTTGACCAAATTCAGGCATTACTTGTTGTGCAACAGGGTGATCTTTCATGCAGCTCATCAGGCTTTGCTTTACTTGATCGAAAAACCATTGCTTACAAGGAGGTTGGCTAGATGGATGTTATTATTGCAAGAGTTTGATTTTGTTATTATTCATACACCAGGCAAGGAGCATGCTATTGCAGATTTCTTAAGTCGGATTGAGACAGGTGAAAAACCTACAGGTGTTATAGATGATCTTCCTGATGCTCAATTGTTTGATGTTCAAACTGTCAATTCTAATTATTGGTATGATCAGATGTTAGTGTTTTTGATGGATGGTACAATGCCATCAGACTTTTCTACAGATCAGAGAATAAAGTTTGCACTAAAAAGTAGACCTTTCTTGGTTATTGTTGGAGCTTTATGTAAGAAAGGAATCGATCAGGTCATCAGAAGATGTGTCCCTGATTTTGAACAATCAGCTGTTTTACAGGAAGCACATTATGGGGTTGCTAGAGGACATTTTTCAGGAGATATTACTGGAAATAAAGTTTTACAAGCAGGATTATGGTGGCCCACTGTGTTGAAGGATGCTCACAATTATGCTAAGAGTTGTGTGATATGTCAGAAGATGGGTCAGCCTAATTCTACAGAAAGAATGAATGATCATCCAATTTTGCCTCTAGAACCTTTTCAAAAATGGGGTCTCGATTTTGTGGGACCATTGAAGCCAACTACTAGCAGATGATGCAAGTACATATTTGTGGCTACTGATTATTGTACAAAATGGGTGGAGGCTGTAGCATTGAAAGACAATAGAGCTGCTAGTGTGGCAAGGTTTCTTTATCATAATATCATGACCAGGTTTGGTTGTCCTGTGGAGTTGGTAAGTGATAGAGGATCTCATTTTCTAAATGTTGTTATTGCTGAGCTTACTAAAACTCATATGATCATGCACAAAAAATCCAGAGCTTATCATCCTCAAGCCAATGGTCAAGCCAAGAGTACCAACAAGATATTGATTAGGGTTTTGAAGAAGATTGTGCAGGACACTAAGAAGGATTGGGATGAAAAGTTAGATTCAGCTTTGTGGTCCTTTAGGACAGCTTTCAAAGTGACTACAAGTATGACTCCATTCAGGTTAGTTTATGGGCTGGAAGCACTTGTCCCTATGGAATTTGTGGTACCTAGTCTCAGGGTGAGCGCTGAGAAAATGACTCCCAAAATGTCAGTTCAACATAGAAGCAGGTATTTGTTGCAGATGGAAGAAGATAGGTATGTCAGTTTTTATATAACTGAAATAATTCAGAGGAGGAGAAAAGCTTGGGTGAATCAGAATATCAAGTTCAAAGTTTTTCAGGTGGGAGATTGGGTTATGCTTGATAACTCTAGATTGGGACCACATCCTAGCAAATTAACTTTAAGATACAAGGGACCATATCATATTATTGAGGATAGGGGTAAGGGTACTTTTATTGTTGCTGATGTGTATGGGACAAGAGTGGATTCTCCAGTTAATGGTTTCAGATTGAAAAAGTTTGTTGGTAAACCACCTTATTTAGATTGGCCTCTAGCAGCAGTTGTCCAAGTAGATGAGTTGATGGATGAAGCAGTGTGCAAAGAGACTGATAATTAGAGGGAAGATATTCAAGTCTTGGGAAATCAGGTGCACTTTGGTGGAGATGTCGTAATTTGGAAATTGTATGATTTTCGGATCGGATTATTGGAGGTCGGATATTTTTTTACTGCAGCTTTTCAAAATTTTCTTGAGAAGAGTGATGATTGTCCACTAAGGTCTATTTTTAATGAGTGCCTTGAAAATTGTAAGGTGCACTTAAGTGACGTTTCCAGCGTGCGAGTTGAGAGTATCTCACATTTCCAAATTCTATTTCCTTCCTCGTCGTGTTTCCTTTGCAAGCACTGAGTACGGGATGATTCTCTTCATCTGTGCCGTTCTATTCTTCAGCCCTCTACTCTCTTTCATCATTCTCTTGCATGCACGATGGGCAAACCAAAAGGAGGACCTGCTGCCCGACCAACGTTTGATGAAGAAGAGCCAAGCAGCAAGTGGCCAAAGAGAAAGCAAGTGTCCATGAGGATAGACGTGAGAAGTCCTGAGCGTGAAGACCAACCTTCTGGAGAAGAAGAGCCCGACAATCCATCGGCAATGACACCTATCAAGTTGTATCAAACCTTGATGGAGCCCTATGTGGATTTCAGAGTGGACCTTGACTGTTCTGCAGAGGTACATTCACTATGGTTAAAGAAGATAGGTTTATATGATTTTGTTGTTTTGCCATGGCAAGAGTGGAAAGGAAACATGTATGCTAAGTCTCAAGTGGAGATTGTCAGAAAGGCAAAGGGTATGTTGTCTACCAATGTAGCTTTGAGTCCTCAATTGATTGCTGAAGTATTTAAACTTCCAATCAATGGAACTTCTCAGATTCCTAAGTGCTCTGATTTTTTGTTGAAGAAGGAGTTTGGAGCCAAAGAGGGTGGAAAAAATTATTACATGTTGAAGAATGTCAAAACTGTTAGAAGAGAGCAGTTGAAGTGGTATCTAGAGAAAATCTGTTTCCTAGTTAAATTTGATTACATGTCTAAGGATAATTTTTCTCCTCTCTGTTTTGTTGAGCAAGGAGGAAGTGTTAATTGGGCTTATCTACTTTATGAGAGGATCAATGGGGAGATTAATATGTCTGACAGGAGGAAAGCTTCTACAAACAGTAGGCTGTGTGCCTACTTGGTAGCCTTGTTTTCTTATGTTCAAAAGTTGGACAGTGGTGATGTTTCTTTGACAACTGTAGGCAGGGTAGAAGGGTATACACAACCACACCCTAATATTCGTGGGGTGCAAGTACCTGCAGAGCTACTCAATGATCAGGTGAAGGCAGAGACTTATGTGTTCATGATTAAAGCAGGTTATAATCACAGTGAAGCTCTCAAAAGCGTGCATACTCTTGAAGTTGTACACTCTTTGAAGGACATGGATATTTCATAAAAGAAGCCTGATACAGGGACATCAAATCAGGTCAAGCTTGGCAAGGTTTTCACTTTATCCAAGAAGAGAAAAGCAGAGGTGGAACCTATAGTCAAACAACTAAACTTTGATGATTTGTCTTCTCCAAAGACTTTCAAGCCAACAGATGCTGGAATGGCAGAGAAGATGCTTTTAGGTGTCAAAGAGTTTATTCATCAACAGCAGCAGGATATGGAAGTACAGTTACAATCTGTGGCTGATTCTAGTGTTTCAAAAATAATGTTGCATGATCAAACTGTCAATGTTAATGCCTTGCAGAAAGAGTTAGAGAATGTCAAAGTTACACATTAGAAGGAGATTCAGGATCTGATGGTGGCACATCAGAATGAGTTAGCCAAAGAAAAGCTTTCTTTGCAGATGTTTAAAGACTGGACAACGGATTTGGAAACAAAAGTCCAATCAGAATTGCAACAGTTGGCCACTGTCAATAAAAAGTTGCAGGTGGAGAATTAGATCTTGAATCAGAGAATTCCTTTGGAGCAATTGGAGAAACAGGTGTTGGGAGAAGAGGAAGTAGATGTCAATGGTGTTCTTATGTCTGAAGGGACATGTCAGTCCTTAGGCAACATTTGGAAACAGGTATGCAGGAAGTATGGACAACCTTCAGAGAAAAGATGGGTTCCCTTATCAAGTATCCTTATGAGAAGATCATATCAGGGTTTGTCAGTAAACATGAAGTTGATTTACTAAAGGAGATGGAACGATTAAAGAAAGACAGAGATTTGTACAAAAAAAAAGTTCAAGATTATAAAGGAAAGAGTATTGCACAATCTGCATTTGCTGAGAAGAAGATATCAGTTGATCCAATTTCAAGGGATATGGGTACTGGTGAAGGTTGTCTCCAATTCAAAGATCACACGAGCAGGAGATCACTATTTTGCCAGATAATGAAGTGGTTGTTGGTGCTAATGTTGGATCAGTGATGGTTTCTGAACCTATTGTGCTTGTTCTAGATTACTTGTTAGATTCTGAAGTATTTACCAATGAACCCATTGTCTGATATGATGTAATCATGGTTTTTTTTTTTTTTTTGCTTTGGTCTTTACTGATCAAGGGATGTGTGGATCTGAGTCAGATTTTATCAAATCCACCACCGGGACGTGCTATGTGTTGAAGGGTAAATACAAAGTCGGATATGTAGTCGGATATCGGATGTATTGTCTGATTGTTAGTAGCTAGTCGGATATTGTAAGCCTGATCGAATATTGTTAGTATATACCAAGAATTAGGCAGTTCTAACTGAATTTAGGGCGCAACTTTATATTTGGGAATGGGGAACTTTGGGAGTCGGGATTGTATTGGGTCTTGTTTAGGAACTTGTACTGGGGATTTTCTTGATATACAATCTCTGATGTTTTGTCTGAGTCTCTCTCGTTCTCTCACTGTTTCTCTGATTTCCTGATTCTATCTCACACACAGTACTACTTAGCCCTGAATTAATCAGAACTCAATCTCTTGGAGATTATTTATTGCTTGTGTGTTTATTCAACAACACATGTTCTGGCACAAGGCTTACCAAAAAAACATTTACAGCACAGGGGTGTATATTTAAAAGCACAATTATCAAAGCTATTGACAGGTTTGTCTTCCTAACTAGACAAACACCTTAGTGACAGAGATTACTCCAGATGCCATCTTCACAAGTTAAAAAAGTGTGAAGTGTAATGTCAATTATGGTTTGACATGATCCAAGATAGTGGGTTAGCAGATTCCTACATGCAATGATTGAATGCTAGTCCAGTATGATTCTGAAAGGACAAGCAAGAATACCATCAAGTAAAATGGAACAAATACTTGGAGACCATGTAAATGTGGAGTTTCGTTACGAAAATTCCAGCAATCTTTTGAGCCATGTTTCTCTCTCTGCTCATCGTCTCATTTGTCAACGAAGCAATCATGGAAGCAAGTCATTAACGACCACTTAAGAATAACATCAACTTAATTGTTGTGTGGGTGTCCTAGTGATTACATAACTTTGCCACATTGCAATTACTAAAGGAATAGTTATGCAAGCCAAGTAGGTAGCTCGTGTATGAGACCTTCAAAGAGCACTGTTCTCAATTGGATGATAGGACAAAAGTTTCAAAAGCACTACAAGAGTAATATTCCAATGGTCAGAGGACATGTGTCAAGGTATGGCCAAAGGATGAGGATGACTACAAGTGGAAAAAGGTGGCTAATGCACCCTAAATCACCAAACATACAAGGTTCTCATCATGTGGGTAATGACCCCTTGAATCTAAGATTGGATACTCACCCACTTGAAGAAGTATCGAGTGCCTTTTGTGACAAAGTGATAACAATCATGGAGACATTGTAATGGGAGGGCACCACGTGCCAACGGAAAAGAGCAGATTGAACAACTTTAAGCACTTCAAATAATAATTGAACTGAAAGAGGTGCACGACACACAAGACTCGAAGTGGTGGAGTTCCACCCCAAGAGAGCACTAGCCCCAAACTCTGGTGCCCCTTGCGATAGTTCTTTATATTGCTCGAACTCAGTACAACAACGACGTCATGTATCTGCGACGCGATTTCTGGGCAAGCAGTTTCTGGCGAGCGTTTTTTAAGAATCGGGCAAGCGGATTCCCAAAAGAAGGGACAATCTACCCATCTCTCTCTCTCTCTTTTGTTTCCTCTCTCTCTCTCTCTCTCTCTCTCTCTCTCTCTCTCCAACTAAAATTTGATTGTCATTTCACGACCAACTTACATTCAAACAAAAAACACCTTGGAATCATTCAATACACTATTAATAAGAGAAAGTTCCTTACACACAATTACGGTCTATTTCAAATAGCAAACCTCAAATCTATGAGTTCCATTGCATCCAAAGTAAATACATATGGGGGTTGATACATCATGGGTGACGTGGAGGAAAGAAGGGCGGTGGGGGGCCATATCCTCTGGGAGGAAACAAAGGTCGTGCCAATGCCTGAGATTGTTGGGTATCCTGTGTGCCTAACGGAGGTACTTCTTGTGAGGTAGTAACATTCACCTCATCAATTGCACCAGTATTTTTTGTTTGGTTTCTTGTTCTCATGGTTGGAAGAAAGAAAAATAATGTATAAGAAATAGATATAGGATGATGTATGAGAATTTGTAGGTTGGAAGTTTGAGATGTGAACTTGAGACGGAGAGAGAGAGACAGGAGCTCTGTGTAGCACAAGAGAATAGAGAAGAAGAAAAATGAAGAAGAGAAGGTCACTTTATAAAGTTTTTAATTTTTTAATTTTTAATTTTTATAAAATGACTGAGTGTGTGTTTTGCCATGTCCGCACGTGTGTGCGTGTGCTTTCGTGTGTACGTGCAGCGTGTGTGTGTATGTGTATGTGCAACGTGTGTGCGTGTGTGTGCGCGTGCACGTGTGCGTGCAGCGTGTGTGTGTGTGCGCGCGTGCACATGCGTGTGTACGTGTGTGTGCACGCGCACACACACACACACGCTGCGCGCAGGCGCACGTGTGTGTGCGCCACACACACACACGCTGCATTGAGGCGTGTGTGTGGTGCACACACGCACGCCAGCGTGTGTGTGTGCACGTTTAAGTTGGTGTGTGTGTTCACACACACACACACACACACACGTGGCTAGCCACGTGGACACCCACGTAGGTGGCCGTTGCGTGTCCACGTGGTCTGGCCACGTGTACCGTCGCCAACCGACGATACACGTGGCTCGCCACACGGTCACCCGCACTGCCACGGAGGCGCCACGTGCCGTGCCACGTGTATTGTCGCCCAGCGATAGTACACGTGGCAGGTTACGTGGCCACGTTACTGCCTCCGTGGCAAGGCACGTGACCACGTGGCGAGCCACGTGTACCGTCAGTTGGCGATGGTACACGTGGCCAGACCACGTGGACACGCAACAGCCACCTACATTGCGTGCCCACGTGGACGCGCGTGGGCCCGCGGGCGCCTCCGCCTCTGGCCACGCGTTGGCCAGAGGCGGACACACGCTCGACACACGCTCGGCGTGTGCCCGCCTCTGGCCAACGCGTGGCCAGAGACAGAGGTGCCCATGGGCGCCCACGGCCAGCGCGTTGGCCATGGGAGGGCACACGCTCCCGTGTGGAGCGTGTGCCCGCCCATGGCCAACGCGCACGGGATGGGCGAGTCCGCTCCTCCCCCTCCCCCCCTCATCCCGCCTCCGCTCTTGCGCCCACGGGCACCCCCCCCCCCCCCCCCCCCAAAACCCAACCTGCGGCCCCCGCCCGCCTCCGCCTCCGCTCCTGTGCCCACGGCCCCCCCCCCCCCAAACCCAACCTACGGCCTCCGCCCGCCCCCGTCTCATCCCGCCCCCTCAAGTTTTCCAACCAGTAGATGGATTTCATAAATAAAGTTGCCTAACCTTGTATAACATACCTAATTTAAATTGGGCTCAAAATTGGGGACGCCTACTACAGAGAATCATTTTCTCAAATTTCGTAGAGATAAAACAAAGCTTACACTGCGTACTCAATCAAGAGGACATTCACATTGGCAACGGTTAACATGACTTCAACAAAATTTTTTGGGTGGGTTGTAACTCTACTGATTTTGGTGGAATTACGAACCCTTCTCTTCTACGCCTGCCTCTTTCTAGGTGAATGCAACAACAAAAGGACCATCTTGCGTTAGTGCCTTGCTTTCGTCCACGCAAAACGCTCCAGCCCGTGATCACACACACAGTCACAAACAAATATTTTGTATTTTTTTTAAATTTTCATATTTTTTAATATTAATATTTTAATTTAATAAAATAATATTAATTTTAAATTTATAACGGCTACTTATTAGACGTGAGTATATAATCAATTTGTTTTAGCTTATACAATGTGATCTTGTGCTTAATTATTTGCTTAGCATATTATTATGGCTTGCTCTTTATATTTCTTGGGTAAAGAGTTTTCTTATCCTTTTTACAATGGTAAATTCATAATATCTGAATCATTTCTTTTATAATTAATTTCTCCAATGCAATTTACAACTTTACATGCTGTTATCGAAGTAGGTGATATTGAAATGAATTTGCCTCTTGAGAGGACTCTCAACAATTTGGGTGAATTCATCTATGTATTGGATGAGCAGCTTTCACGTAAATACAAAGTCAACGTATCTCATCAAACACAATATGCCGGCTCACCTAGCATGATTCCTATTTCCATTGTGGATAGTCCGTCAAAGATGCGATTCGGTCCGAAGGAGTTAATAGATCTATGTACCCCCCCTCGAGTTTTGCCCTTAAACAGCTTTAAAAGGAGTACAAGACAAAATCTCTTACAGGCCGAGAAGAAGGGCACATTGACAAATCTGTTAATGCAAATCAAAGTAGTGGAACAAGTTACAGAGATTCCAAGGTCTTACAATGGCGATCTCGTTCTAGAATTTCCACCTACCATGGGAAAGTTGCACCATATGGATGCGAAGGAGCATAAGTATGATCCTCATTTGTGGTCGAAGCCTACTATATCCAATATTGTATTTGCAGGTGTAGTGCGTCTTAGTCATTGCATAGGATCTCTCAAGTGCATGAATGAACAATGTGTCCGCTTGGTTAATTACCATATTCCCAATACAAGTCATTTCAACGGGTACATACAAAAAGCAAATGGACCTGGGGAATATTGTAAGATTGGAGATAAGAGCCTCACATGCCATTTTTGTAAGGCAATTGCTTTTTGTATTGCAACATGTGATTGTGTAGTATACTATGTCATACCATCCGATGAGACTGCCACTAGAGTCATGATTCATCGTGGCACACATCGACACGATGTGCGCAGCGGCACATCCAAAACACTAACGGACAACACCAAGCTGATGGTGCAAAGGATTTTGATTGTTGACCCACACACAGTAGCTAGGAAGGTTCAAATGTGTTTGGCAAAAGAAATTATAAGTACAACACTTCTTCGCAACAACACCAACGAAGGTATTTTAGGCGAGCAACAGCTATTTGCAATCGCTGAGGAGTTGGGCCCGTTGGTGCAAGATAACTGGTATGAGCATTTCGTAGATTCTTATTTTGATGCAAAACTCTATGCTAAATTATTTTTTAATCTAAACACTTTTAACATTGACAGATTTCGGAGGTCAGTATCTGTTTTACGTAGAGGGGTTGACAAAGAATCTTTTGGCATTGATGCCCTCCTAAAACTGAAGCGAGACTGCACATATGAGTTTTTCCATGGAAGCCAGTTTCCTGGTCAAGGTATGGAGGGGGAGAAATGTTATGTCTTCAAAATGTCCACAATTGGTCCGGCATCCGGTGTGGACCTAATCAACCGAATGAGACAAGACCGGGATGGTGATCTTCGACGTGCGTGGATCCAATTTGATCACACCAGACGTGTTAACGATTGGGTGACTATGGCCTGTCATGTCTATGATCCAAGGTACATGGCCTATCTTAAGAGCTTTGTGGCTTTCCATTTACTCTCTCTAAAACAATTTGTTTGTAGCATGCAGGACCTTTTGACTATTGCAACTTGTGAAATGAAACAGGAAGACATGGAAACGCAATGTTTGTTTTGGGAGTGCCTTAATTATGTAATGATATTATGTGGGTGTGACAAAGCAAATTTCTTTGGCTACATGGCTGATGAAGCTCAAGCAAATTGGAATGCAGTTCGAATTGTTTTCAATGGTGGTGACAAGACCAATACAATGAGCGGCCGAGAGCGCTCTTGTCTTTTCCATTGGAAGCAAAGGTTGAATCAACACACAATGAAGTATGTGGTGCAAGCTTCTCAACACACACACAAAGAAATGTGTGAGAAGTGGAGGCAAGCACCAACAAAAGAGGCTGCAGCAGCAGAGGCTCATCTGATATGCCAACGGTGGTGTAACGGTCATTGCATAGACCGTAACATTCCATACATGGATTCATGGCTTAGTTGGTGGGAAATTCGTATTGCACATTGGGGTGGCATTATGACATGCGTAGAAAGTAGCTCTGATGGACCAAACACTCCACGCACTAACCTTGCGGAGAGCAAGCATGGCAGCTGGCTAGCAGGGGAGGGTTTCCGTAAACGCATATCATTAGATGCATGTACAACCGACCTTGCAAATTCCATCTTACAAAGCACAAAGACCATTTCATACAACCATGGGAAACACATTGGGAAGGGTCCATCAAGACAAAAGCTTACGGAAGTCCTAACCAAGTGATTAGAGCAGTGAATGCGGCTACTGAGGGCACTCCAATGTACCCCTCTCTATATTGTTTTTGAAACAATTTGTCTAGCTTACATACCTATAGTTCTCTCTCTCTCTCTCTCTCTCTCTCCTTTGAGAGAGAGAGAGATAGTCCACAAAGAGGAAGGGAGAATCTTTTTAGGAATCTGCTCACCCGATTCCTAAAATGCGCTTGCCGGAAACTGCTCGCCCATAAATATCCCCCATGTATCTGCACCTTCATGCAGAAGCATGCCGGAGAGTGAGGCCTTGCCACTTATTTAAAGGCCCTGGGCCCAAAAGGGGGTACAAATGAAAATCATTTGATCTAAAAAGCATGTGCCAAAAAGGCTGTCTGTACAATGCGTTGCCACACATGGCAATTGTAAGCGCAAAATCCAAAACCTGTCGTACATTGCCACGTCAACACAAAATCTGAGATCAGCCACATCAGCTAGTCAACGTGAATTACGAAATGTCCGTACAAGGTGGCATAAAATCTAATATCTAACCAACCCAAACGATTTTCTCATATTAAACTGATCACTTAATGTGAGAGAATAAATGGGAACAAGGGTTAAGAGATAGACATGTGCTTATAGATCTATCTCAACATGGGGCCAGTGGTAAAGGGCCCCAAATGAGAGATGGTCTATCACCAACAGAGCAAGGCTAACCAATGGAGCATAAGACCTTAGGGTTAGCTTCAATGAAGACCTCCAATAATTAGTATAAAAGTCGTTTGACCTTAGGTAAGCTAGGGCTGAGCTTGAGGTGGGAACCTGGCCCAAGCTTGAGGTGCTTGAGGTGGGAACCTGACCCAAGCTCGAGGTGCTTGTCCTGCTTGAGGTGCTTGTCACGCTTGAGGTACTTGTCGTGATTGATTAAGGTGCTTGAGGTGCTTGTCCTGCTGGATGATTAAGGTGCTTGAGGTTCTTTGTTGTGCTTGCTTGAGATGCTTGTGGGAACACCCCCAAGCTAGAAGTGCTTTGTCATGCTTGATGAGTAAGGTGCTTGAGCACCAAAAGTCAAAGTGATCCCTACATAAGAGGGGGCGAGCCCATATTATAGGGGCTAATGAGAGAATACACACACACACACACACACACACACACACACACACACACACACACACACTCAAGGTAACCCCAAGCCTTAAGAGGCAGCAAGGACACATGCCAAGCTCCTACCCATGTTACCTTCATGAGGTGCTTGAATCCTATTGGCCAGGCTTAAAAGGGGTCCAATGATAAATTACTTGAATTAACTTTTTTTTTTTGCATTTATCACGTCCTCTCTCTCAAAGGGGAAAGGGGGACACTTGTCCCAAGACTACCACTATTGCTAGAAATGGCCCAAGCTTGTGATTGGCTAGGCTTGGCATGAGCCAATGGCTTCAAGCATGAGCTAGAAGAGGGGGTCGACCAAAGCAAGAAGAGGCCTTGCTTGCAAGATATACTCACCCACACACACTCTCATTGTGTGCTATGCAAAGTGCAAGAGCTCCATCTCCTTCTCCAAGCTCCTTAAGAAGTTGAGAGCCTACACTACCACTCTTGGCTATGGAGTGCAAATCCAACCAAGAGCCATGCTTCAATGCTTAAGTTTGCCATCTTCTCCATCTTCATTACTATGGTATTATGTATGCTAGCAAGAAGAGTTATGATAGTGAGGAACTAATTCTTTCTCCTATGAAATGTTTCTTCTTCCTCTTCCCTACCTCATTCCCTGCTAGCTCTCTCCTCGTTCGAAAGTGTTTGAGGTCTTGGGACTGAGGCTTGGAATAGTTAAAGCCTTCTTCAAAGTTTATATTATGCTTGTGATGCATGAAGCTTTACATCTTCATTGCATCACCTAGGTCACAAGGAACACAAAGATTGTATTGTACAAGTCTCTCTTAATGGGAGAAATCATAATACAAATGCCTATTGGAGGGGGGGCCGGCTCCACATAAATCCGGTCCTCAATTGTTGTCATGTTCACTAAATTCTTTCTCTTGCAAAAGTATTGTTCATGCCAAGTTATCTAATTGCTATGTTTATGTTGCTATCTTCAATTAGGTTCACCTAGGTTCTCAACCTAATTGCCTTAATGTGGCAAGCTTTTTTACCAAGACGCAAGGCATGCTAACTTTAGCCAAGAAAAGGATTTAGCAAGAAATTGATAAGGCTAAAAATTACGTAGATTAGAAGAGATATTTTAGGGATTTTGAAGAAGGAAACATAGTGTTTCTCCAAGCTCCTTCAACGTCTACTTTCTTGTCAACGGGAAGGTGTCACAAGCTTTTGCCAAGCTATTGTGGTCCTTCAATGATCTTAGAAGCTTAATGATGTGGCCCATCATTTGGGGTTACCTCCACAATGTCGAGTTCATCCAGTGTCTCATGTTTGAAAAGAATTATTTATAAAGGCGATAAGGTAACTGATGGAATATTTCTTTTATAAGAATCAGCAAAGTATGATCATAGTCTAGACAAGATAGTATATTGGAGAGAGAAACGCTAGAGAAATCATATCCTCCAAAAATCTATAGCTGCTTGGAAGGTCCTCCACTTACTGATGCTACTTGGAAATGAGAGGAGTTCATTCGTCAACACTTCTCTACATTGCTCATTGAGGGCAATGATCTTGTTGAAAAGGGAGAGAACATTGGATGAAGGAATTGCACATTTAGGGAAGCCAAGTCAAGGCAAGGAGAACTCTCAGAGAGGATTATGCATAGCAGGTGAGGAGCATCAAGGCATAGCTCAGGGAAAGATTCCAAAGGGAGGGGGAGGGGAGGGCCAAGTTAGTTCCTATCGGAAGGAAGTCTACGATGAAATCTCAAGAGAGGACAAAAGGTTAGGTGGAGAGTTTATTGCATGTGACTGAGCGAGTTTCCAATTGAGGTAAGAAGCCGATGAACTAGTGAGGGCTTGAGGCATAGCTACAAGTTGAGGACAAAGGAGGTAAGCGTACTTTCTTGCGTGCCTTATTGTCCTTTGACATGTGATTTCTCTCTCCAGTATAGTTTATTTTAGACAGAAGGAGAAAGGCCATGGTAAATCCTAACATACATCAAAATCAAATCTTGATGAAATCGTGTTATAAATGTGGCATACACTTTGCATGCCAATTGAAATTGCATTCCCCGTGTGATGTTCTTAGTCTACCCATGTTAGACTAAACTTACAATAATTGCACCTCCAGAGGTGACATTCTAGATAGGAAGCTTGTCAAGAACTAGTTGTACTTCTAAAAGTAACCCTCTTTGCACTGCCTAATGCAACATTGCAATAAGTGCACTCCAATTGATGACATCCTACTACCTAGATAGGAAGATTCTCAAGAAATTTTTGTGCTTTCAAAAGTACACCAATTGGCATTGCTTAACATGATGATTTTTTTGAATAGCCCTTAAGAAAAAATTCCATCTCTACTTTTACTTACTTGCCTCAAGGTCTTAAATTATGTCACCTAGATGCAAGTTGCAAGCACATGCAATTGAATCTAGAAAGATTCCTATACCTCGCACACACGTCAACCAAGAAAACGTGGTTTTCCAATAGCCATTGATTCTCAGTCTCATTACTTTTTGTTTTCCAATGTCAATGACTTACATCATGAACGTGTAGTTAAAACACACACATAGGTGATGAAAAATGAAGAGAATTCTTGGCTCATGAATATACCCAAGAGGTTCTTGGCATGCCCATAGGTATACCTTGCAATAAGTGCACTCAAAGAGATGACATTTAAGAGATAAATCATGTCAAGAAACTTGTTGTGCTTTTGAAGGTATATCATTATGTATTACCCACCATGACATTGTTTTTTGATAGATATCAACTAATATTCCCATTACATTGTCTTTTGCTAGACACTAACTAACATTCTCATATTTGATTGCTTGCCCACATTAGCATCTTGAATAATGGCACCTATCTTAACATTAGTTTGGTACCAAAATACGACACTTTTAGTGTCCTTTTTTAACAAATTCAGATTAAATTTTATGTGCATCACACAATGTATTTAAGAAAACCCTCTTAATATGGTTGAATATGTTAGCTAGAGGGTCTTTTAAAAATATAACCTTGCATTTTAGAAGCTATCTTGATCAAGAACTATACTCATCAAGTGGACCCCCAAAAGACTGCAATTAATGATTTGAAAATTTGACTTTATAAGCTCAAGAAAAAATGAAGAGACCTCGTAGAAAATTCTACATGATTTTTCCACAATTGTGCTATGGATAAACAAAATTACTTGAGAGTATATAAAATAATGGGAAGTTCTATGTGTTTGAGATGGCCATTTCAAGCATATTATTGTATACAAAGAATAATATGTTCTTGATGTATTTGGGAGTTTAAAAAGTGATACATTGCTTACCCTCTCCATTGAGGACTCAAAGTGGCAAGTAGGAGTGCTTTGGTAAGCAAGAATTATTAAATAATTTCAAATATTCAAAACCCCGCATGAGAAAACATTGATATTTTAATTCTTGAGTCATAAGCATTCAAAACTTCGAATGACTTCAAATTTCCACGTAGATCAACTAAATGTGTCAGTTAAAGTATGTGATGCAGACACAATTGGGGCATCTAAAACCTTGGTTTGAATGTTATTACGGAGGACTCAAGAGTTTTTTCACAATAAAAATTCAAGATAGACTTCAAGCAATGAGATTTAACTGAGTTAGGGAGCCGAAAAATAATGTAGTTTCTCAATTTCAACATATAAAGTCATTTGAAGTTGTCAAACTACCCGAGAATAGCCCCAATTCCATGAGAGGACCTTTGAAGGCCAAAATTATGCTCTTAGTAAGCACGTGTTCGAGTATGAAATTATGTCTATAACTTGCAAGTGTCTTGGAAACTAGTCCTTGAAGGGTATTCCATTGTTTAGTAACACTAAGTACTAAAACTGGGATTTTACAAACATAAAAGACGTCATCTCTACAAAAATATATATTAATTTTTTGATTTGTTTTGGGCAAAACAACTTGAAATTTTACTAAAATTTACAACTTAAAACTTACCATAATTCTCTCCAAAGGGCTTGTATTTTGAGAGCGAGAAAAATAAAATGTTTTCTTTCCCTCTCATAACCAACCTATGGTAGAAGGAAGGTGTAAAAAATTTCATTCTAGCTTGACAAATAAATTGCCAAAACTTTGCTAGGAAAACAAGACACTCAAGTGTCCAACTACAGGTTTAATGTTAACATGCAAACACACACAATTCCATCAAGAAGGAGTTTCTCACTCTACATAATATTCAATTGGAGCAACAAATTTCAAATTTACACAAAAAAAACTATTTACAAAAAAGATTTTTTCTTAAAAAATTTGGACTTTTCAAGTTGAAAGATGAATCTCAAAGCCTTATTCACATCCTTAAACTATATTCAAGAAGTTTCAAGAAATTTTATATTATATACAAAAGTTATGGAAAATTATCAAGATCTGCTTAGGCTAGCCACTTTTGTCACTCAAATACAAGAATAGTGTTAAAAAGCCTTACATTTACAAATAAAAAAATCGCATGGGCTATGTTGACTTCCACTAACTCTCACATACATCCACATGTTATATATGTTGGAAAATCTTTGCAAGTGACTTCTCGATTTAATACATATTACTATGTCTCCCTCCCTCTCTCTTTCTCTCTATGGGCATTGGGAAATGTTTGATGTAGTTTCCATTCTAGGTAATGAAAGAGGTCGGCCATGTAGAGAAGCGATTGTGAATGATAGAAACTATGTTGATGGGTTATATGCATGCTCCAAATTGGTTCACTTTTGTTGGTACAAAACACTCCTTTAATGGAAGAAAAATGTGGAATAATTGGTGGAACAAGAGTTTTTTTTTTTTTTTTTTGGATTAGGCATTGTATCTGATGGCTCGAAGTCAAAGAGGCAGTAGAAATGGTAACTAGGTAGAGCTGGCACTAAGGAACTTTAGAACATTATTTTGAAGGACCAGATTGAGGGGTGCTACTTTGGATTGCCAAAGGAGATGCGCCGGTATTGTTTGTAGAAAATTTTTAACTCCATTTAGAGACTTATAAAACATCCAAGCAAGGTTTTGGTATGCATGCCATCTCAAAGACCTATCCTACGGACAAGTCAGTGTCCATCTCAATGGGGCAAGAGTTTTCCAAGGAAAAGATAGAACCAAGGGAGCCAGCTAATAGTTAATCAGAGAGTTTTGAAGAACCAGGGGAACCAAATGATAGTTCACCAGAGAATTTTGAAGAGGTAAGGGAATTAGTTGATAAATCATCAAAGAGTTCCAAAGAAGCAAGGGAATCAGGTGATGGTTCATCAGAGGATTTTGATGATTTAGAATGAGATGTCAATGGACAAGGAAGGCCAAACGGCTACCAACAGGTCACAAGGCACAAGAAAATAATAGAAAGGTAAGCTAGGTCCACTGGATAATTTGGTCAAGGGCACTTTATGGCTCTCAATGCAAAGTAGATGGGAGAGGAGAACTTTGCAAATTCTCTTGAGTTTTCAGTTGTACCTTGCAGCTTTTAAATTATTAGTAGTATCTATGCCAAAAGTTATCGATGTTGATCTGGTGCGGTGTGGACTACACAAGAGAGGAGCCACTCCACTCCTTTGTCACATATTCTCTTGTTTTTTTTTTTTCCTTTGTGGGCTTCGTTGAAAAAGCTTTTGATATGGTTCCTTTGAAGACTCTTTGGAAACATATGGATAAGCTCCAAGTGCCAAGTGAATATATGCTTGCAATTTCTTGTATTTACAAGAAGGTGTTGTGTTGAGTGAGTATAAGAGAGAAGGAGTTTTGAATTTTTCACAAGTACTATTGATGCCAAGAAAGGATGCCCACTTGCACCAACTCTCTCTAGGCTACTCATTGATGAGTTGGAACATGTGGTAATTGAGATTATGCAACAAGAAGGCATTGAAGAGGTTATGATTGGGAATATAGTGATCATGTGTTTGTTGTAGGCCAATAAAAAAGTACTTTTGGCACATACTTTAGAAGATGCACAAAGCTTATGATTGTCTTGGAAAATTTTTGCTTGCATAGTGGGCTGATTGTGAATGGCTCCAGCACAAATATTATACTTGTGAAAACTCTCAATAAAGAGAATCCATGCATTGTGGACAAGGTAGAGACCTTCAAGTACCTTGGCCTTGAGGTTGGAGGCAATCATAAATGGAATGCTTATGCTATGTGATGCTTGGAAGACATTAAGTGACCTACTATGCTTTGAGAGCATGTGCAATGTGAGAGCGATTTACTGTTGGGATCTCAAGAAATACCTCTTTGACACCTTAGTGACATCTGTGCTTCTTTATGAAGTTGTATTATGGGGTTGTAAGGAAATATTGCACTCAAGGGAACATGGGAACTGCACCCACCTTTACATGCTCAAGCATGTTCCCCATCTTTTTCATCCATGATATTTCCTTACATGCATTCCTTACCACCCAAAGTGGACTCTCTATTTCAATGCTCATTTCCACAATTCTTAAGCATTGAGATTCACTTATCAGCTCCACACAACCCACATGATCTATTCCTCTAGGTCCCATGGGTCACATTTGAGCTTTGAGGATGATAATGAAATATATGTGTGTGTGCACGCGTGCGTGCACAATGTGGGTAGGCTACTTGAGAACTATCAAGCAAGTGTTGAATGGCAGGCTGGAAATTCATATATTGTCTGCCAACCTAGTAGTGGGGTGTGTGTGTGTGTGTGTGTGTGGCACAAAAAGTGGCTATATATTGTGTACAAAGAGAAGACTAGGGATGCTCAAAACCCTATCACCTAGAGGATATACAAGATAGAGGTAGGACAATGTGAGGGCTATGTGTAGAGATTAATAGCCAAATTATGACATACTTAGTTAGGATAAGCTATTATCAACTATTGCAAGTAAACCAATCACATGGTTACTGAAATCACAATACCTAAAGTAAAATTAGTGGCAGTGTCACTTTATCAAAATCTATATTTTGTAAGAGTGCTTTTATAACCAAAAAAATAAAAAATTGTCATTTGCATGAGTACTTTATAAACCTTATGTGGCTTGTGATGTATTGTCCCCTCGTCTTCATCTATTGAAGCCTCTAGTTAAAAGTTATCAAAGACTCTAAATCAAGAACAATGAAAACAATCATTCTCATAAGCACTAAGTCATTAAGAAACTTCCTTTGGGGGGTTGTCACTCTTCAAGATCAGTTTTGTATGGTTCATGGGAAAGGGGGATTTATGAAGGGTTGTATTTAATTTTTATTTTTTTGTTTTTTTATGTGCAAATACAGCCTTATAATCTTGTGCAAAGTGTGGACCTTTTGTCACAAGGATATGGGTTTCCTTTGAAGTCAAAATAACACAAGCACTTATAAAACTTCAAGTTTCCCATAGTTTTATTGTTGGTAATCACCACAAGAGCATTTTGCACCTTCAAAAACATGTAGGTTATTTGTATCTCTGACCGCTATTTTACATTTCCCTACATTTTATGTGAGTGAGGTAGCAGCATGGCAATCCGCGCCTAACCCACAGGTTTTTGGTGATGCTTATGTCCATCCCTTGTGGTGTACTATTGATTGCACAAGTAAGCCTTGTTGGAAGTTATTTCTCACCTTTCTACGAACTTAGTATAGGATTTCTTGCCTTCAGAGTTGGATCTAGGTACTTATGTGCTATTTCTTGGTTGGTTTAGAGTCTAGCTCCATATGTCTCCAATGTCAACTCAAAATTCTTCTCAACCACCTCAAAACCCATGGATTCAATGAACGATTCCTTGATTGCTTATGGAGGGAGCTCTAGGCTCAACAAGCTTGTTTGCATGTTTGTCTTGCTCAGCTTGCTTTTTAGTTTTGCTCCTTTTGTCTCGGTCTTCAAGCTCTCTTTGTCTCTTAGAGCTTTTCTTACTTCCATTTAACTTGCTGCTTCTATTGCTTGTTTGAGCCCTTGTAATTGCACAAACAAGAACCACTTGCTTGCTCTCTAGAGGAAGGGACCACCTCTACCATATCTATAGGTGCTTTGCCTTTCTAACTTGGATTCATACGATAGTCTTGCCATATTATTTTGTCTTGCAATTGTGGAAACTATGCCCTTGTTTAGGTCTTAGCACTCCATGCCTCATTTTCCCATTGGCTTTAAAGAACAAGGTGCTCAAAACTATGTGTTAGGTTATGGCTAATAGGTTAATGTGCCATTCATGGCATAAGCATAGTTAGAATAGAGCTAGCTTAGGTCTTGATATTGGGCACATGGAACATTAGAGTACAATTGCAAATGATAGACTTGCTTTTATTCAACATAATGTGCCTCTATATAGGCATATACAAAGAGACAGCCTTTTGACACATGGGTATAAGATGTGGCTGCCTATCCACAAATACAAGTGGTTGTGCTTTGTACAAGGATTGTAAGAGGTTTTTCACATGGGTTATTGACACATCACTTTTCTAGGTGGAAGAGGTTGTTCACACAAGAGATGCAACAAAAGCCCGCATCCCAACAATCCTCCCCTATGCGGGTTTTGGTTGCATATCACTCACACAAGATTATCCTCCCCTCAAAACACACTAGGGTGAGGCACACAAAACACATGCCTCCCCCTTAACACAAATCTACCTCCCCTAGACACAAGGGTGTAGGCATACAAAACACAATGACCAAACTTGCAAGCTTGCAAGAGGCACCAAGGAGACGTGAGTAGGACAATATAGGGCGCGGATGGTGGTAGGCTGAGGGGCTTCGAACAACCGGGGATAATGGGGTTGACTGGGCAATGAGAGGTTATGGCGGGGCCCTGATTGACTGGAGCTACGGAGCACCTTCTTGCACGTGATGGAGCTGGGCACCGAGAGCAACCAGGTGCAACAATTAGCTTGAAGGCCTTGAGGCAATCAAAAGCAAGCATACTAGAGTAATGATGACGCACATGGAGGATGATGAAAGTGTCGATAAAAGCTAGGTGAGGGTGTGGATGAAGGCGGACTGCCTCAAGGTGCCTAGATGCTATGACGAGGTTGCCTCAGGTCGTCTTCAGTGTCGAGAGGACAGGGCTGAGAGGAGCACGGTGTTGAGAGGTAGAGGTGGGGCAGTGGTTGTGGCTGAGAACCCGCGGACTGAGGGGGTGATGGTGAGCTGGCTGGTAGTCGAGGGTGTGCGTTGTAGGCGTGACAAGAAAGGCCGTGTTTCCATCTCAAGGGGGGAGTGGTTTTCTGATGATGACGCGGTGATGAGGCAGGGTTCCCGTGTAGTGCTAGACACAGCTCCTCACTTGGATGTGGACAGTGTGTGTGAAAATCAATGCAGGTCGAGGGTGTTGCAACAAATGGCAGGTGATGGGGCGGCCAAGAATGATGCACGTGGATGGGCTCACACCTCAACAGGGTGGGGCCTTTGACCTTTTTAGTAATGAAGTTAACCTTCCAAAAGAAAACGGGACTTTCCCAACAACTTCCAAGGGTTCGTTGTGTTCCTTTAAAATTTGGAGGTAGCTCCCACAAAAGGGTTTGTCTTTGTAGCCACACACATACACAAAACTATCACATTAATCAAGTGAGCTCCAAATCAAGGGCTTTGATTAAAGATTGTGTAGAAAATTGCAAGCACACACACATAAAAAGTTGAAATGGACTTTTGCTTTTGGCAAAAAATCAAACCAAAATGCACGTAGAAATGCCAAAATTAGTTTAATTGATAGGAGAAAAGAGCGCATACTAACACAAATTCCTCTTGTGAATCAAATTAGTGTGGGTAGTGGCATTTGAATAGTACATATCCCATTGCTGATTGACTCAAAAGGAGGAATATTTGGGAGATGATTAGAGCCAATGTTTGTATGCAATGCATGGGAGGTATGATTAGCAACCACAATGGCTTAGGGAGAGAGAGCCAATGCAATCTAGCAGAGAGAGAATTCCTAGGATCTAATAGATTAGGAAATGCTAATCTAGATAAGAGCTCTGATACCAGCTGTTAGGTTATGGTGGATAGGTTAGTGTGCCATTCATGGCATAAGCATAGTTAGAATAGAGTTAGCTTAGGTCTTGATATTAGGCACACGATACAATAGAGTATAGTTGCAAATGATAAGACTTACTTTTATTTAGTTTGTACCAATGGCCTTTTTTGCATGGAGGCAAATCAAATAAAGTCCATGTGTCATTTTCTAAAAGTGCATCGTATTCTGATTGCATGGCAGTGATCTAATTTTCTCAATTTTGTACTTCATCAAAAGATAGAGGTTCCTCAACATTAAGCTACACACAATCAAAGCATAACAATTTGAGGAATAAAATGCATGGTGAGAACCTGAACAAGTACGGCTAGACAAAGGTGCATCCAATTTACTGTCATGCAAAGTATGGTCCAGCCATTTAGGCATACCTCTAGCCTGCTCATTCTCAACCCTTTCCTCATCAAGTACATCATGTACATCTGCATCAGTTAATAGGATGATCTGTAACATTTTCAGAAACCCCCATAGGCTGTACATTTGCCTCATTGGAATTTACATTTAAACTTCCACCATTGAAAAGAGGCAACAAAGTGTCATAAATGTCCTATGAGCTGACATTATTGTCTCGAGTACATGACAGCAAGGGTTGAACAGAATCTTCCACAAACACAACATCGCAAGATACGCTTTGTTTGCGAATGATACAACTTGTAACCTTTGCTTTCAGCACTATAACCAACAAAAATACATTTGACAGCCTTATCATCCAATTTATTGCGTTGTGTTTGTGGCACCAAAGCATATGCCAAACAACCAAAAACACGCATGTGCTCAATAGAGGCTTTCTATCATGCCATGCTTCATATAGAGTAATAGACTGCAAAGCTTTTGTAGGACACCTGTTTAGTACATCAATGGCACACATGATGGCCTCAAGCCAAAAAGAATGCGGCAAAGCTTGACTTTTGACCATACATCATGCCATTTCCGTAAGTGATCTGTTTTTCCTCTCAGCAACACCATTTTGCTGAGGCATATAAGGCACTGTACGTTGGTGTTTTATCCCACGACTAGCCAGAAATGCATTAAATTCATACTCCCCCCTCGATGGGAATGGAGGGTGTCCATAGTACATTTCGAGACATTTTCAGCCATAAGCAAAAATTGTTTGAAGCACATAAATACTTCGGACTTCGCTTTAAGCGGAAATACCCATGAGTGCCTGGAGTAATCATCAAAGAAATGCACAAAGTAAAGGTAATTGCCCAAGGACGGAGTTTGCATGGGCCCAAAATCATCACTATGCACAAGTTGCAACCTGCATGTGGCCCTAACTGAACCATCCTTTGGAAACTTAGAACGTTGCATCTTACCCAAAATATAGCCTTCACAAACGTGTTTGACAGGTGCTTCAAGAGGCGGCAAAGAAGCAACCATATCAGATTTTTGCAAACACAGCAAATTGGCAAAATTCAGATGTCCAAAACATGCATGCCAAAGTTTTGCACTTGAAATAGCCTTAGAATCCACAACTGCATTTAACTGTATTTGTAGAATTCTGCCCACACTTGTCTTACAAAGTGAGCGTATACAACCCACTGCATAAAATGCCAGATGCAACAATTTTATTGCCAAAACTCATATCATGTACTGTACATCGGTCATACAAATTTGACTACAAGACCAAGTCTAGAAAGTGCGGATACAGACAAAAGATTCTTCTTGATCCCAGGTACATACAATGCATCAACAAGTGTGAAAGAACTGCAATTTGCAGCAGTCAGCACACTCTTTCCAACTCCCTGAACCTGATAAGAGGCATTGTTGGCACAAGTGACTGAATTCCCATGAGGGACAAACTCAAGAGAGGTAAACAAATCATGATGTGAGGTAATATGCTTTGTAGCACCACTGTCAAAATACCACACATGTGAATCTGTAGCAACTGACATGCATGCATCATGGACAGAAGGATCATAAGTGCACTCTGCATTAGAAGCCCATTCTGCATCCACATCAATATCAATGTCTCCTTTCAGAGAAGACTCAACAATAACTACATTTGTAGTGGAACCAGCCTCTTTCTTCTTAGCCTCTTTGGCCTTCAACTTAGGACACTACTTGATCAAGTGATCATTAGCTTTACAATAATGGCAACGCATCTTGTTTTTGCCCTTATCACCAGAATTCCCAAACGAATTGCTGCCAGCAGAAGCATTAGGAACATGTGATTTACCACTCGTAGAAGAACCATGAGAAGTGGGTACATTGTTTTTTACCACCTTTTCTTTGAGCGACAATAAAGGCATGTTCAACTGCACACTGTCTAGTACCGTTTTTTTTAAAAAGTGACTCTTGCAATAACAATGTGTATCAAACTTGGATTTCCTTGGGTCATAAGTTTCCAAGTACTAGCAAAAGTCTGGTAAGAATCATGCATCAAGAACAGTCTGCAAAAGGGAAGTGTCAGAAAATGACTTCACCTACAAAAATAAGTTGCTCATTGATATCCTTGACACCAGCAAGGAAAGTGTCCATATCATCTTCATGCATAATCTTGGACTCCAGCTCTTTACGCAACAATGCACTTTTTGCCTCATTGCGACTTGCATAAAGACCAGCCAGAATATCCCAACTATGGTTTCAAAATTTCACTGAAGGAATGTGAGGAGTAATAGTGCACTTCACAAACAATGCAATCAATGCATGAGCCTCCACATCTTTTACAAGAATCTTGTTTTACATTTAGATAGGATCAGAGGGTGGAGGACTCTCTAGGTCTTAGAGGGAGTCTAGAAACCGTTTGTCTGGCCTAGATCCTTCGACTTAGGTAGATTAGGTAGACTTAGGTAGTTTTAGGTAGTAGTCGAGTTCTTGAGTAGGAGTTGGAGTGGTAGAAGCGGTGAGAGGAGAGCTAGAGAGTCCAGAGAGGCCAAAAAGCAACCAAAAACACCATTTCACATGATAAGTAGGAGTAGAGTAAGTAGGACATCATGATTCAAGATCTAGAGCATTTCATGCATGTACACTTGCTTGGTAAAGTCATCACAAGTTTGTAAAAGACGCAAAAGTGTGTTTGAAAGCCTAATTGAAGTCCAAAAGTTACTGTGAGTGTTTCTGATAGCTCTACAGAGCATCAGGAGCATTCCTGTCAGAAAAAAATTTAATTTTAAGCCAGGAGACATCCTACGCGTAGGATGTCTACAGGCTAATATGGGAGGAATTTTGGGATTTTGAGTTGACCAGTGTGTTTAGAAGGTAGGGTTTACCCTAATTTCAATTGGAAAGTGGAAATTTGACCATATCTTGACAGGATAAGGCCAGATAGACTGAAATTGCCAGACATCCTACCCAATTTGTGCCAAAGAATTATTTTGAGACCAAAACCATAAGATGGCTGCATGAGCATGTCTTGCATGATATATTGAGTGACTGAAAGGGGTTTCACCTCATTTGGGTGAGAAAATTGGGTTCAAAGCAAACTTTAGCACTTTTGACTGAAAAAAGCAAGAACAGCTAAAATTTGGGACTTTTGACATCCAAACCAAAATCTAAGCATACCACTGGATAAAGAGTTCATATAAGCTCACATAGGGTAATTGTCCCCATCCAATCTATCCTCAACAACAAACATCTTGAACACATTTGTGTTGTTGTCAGCCATGGCAAATGTTGCACCTGATGTGAAAACTGTCTGAAAAGAGGAGAAACGAAGGGGGAACAACACATGCTATATAGCACAAACCATAGAAGAATGTAAGGGACCTATTATGCAAAAAATGGCATTGACACAAATTTTGCACAAAATGACGAAATAACCTGCGTAGTATTGACTGTAGTGGAAACGAAGGGCGAAATGAGCCTGAATTAGAAATCTGAGCAGACCGAACTCTACAACCTGACCCAAAAAATTTGTCGACCTGCGGATGCTCGCCAAAGCTCACTATAAGCGGAGAAAGCGAGCAGACGTGTGCTGGAGCTACTGACGACTAAACCCGAGAGGATGCAACCTGCTTTGATACCAATTGTTGGAATTAGGGTTGCAGGGAAACACACACAGGTGGGAGAAGACGAAGGAAGCTCAAGGCACACAAGAGAGAGTGTATTACTTAGTGTGCAAGGGAAAGAAAAGTTAGCCCTAGAGTGATGGACGTTTATACAATGCATCGTGGGAAAAAACCTCCTAGTGAGGGAAAAAATGGCCCGACGGTCCTAAGTGTGTTCACACACATCACTATCACATGTATATGGTAACATTAGTTTGCTTTGCGATGAATTCCATTGATTGGGCCTAAAATCAAGATTTAGTGATCAAGCTAACACACATGTTTCAAGGGGTGCCTATACACTATGAATACACAAAAAATGGCGAAAGTAACCCATAGGTGACCATACATTACGTTCTCAAAAATTGGTGATCAAATGATGGGTTCTCTTTGATTCAAATTCCACTGATATGCAACATGCTTCCCAGAGTGCTAAAACATAGGCGTCCAAGAGATGATGGCACTACCGGAGGAGGGATGGCGTTCAACAAAACTATCACGCAAGAAAGGACCAGAGACGAAGAGACTCTATTCATGGAGGAGCTTTCTGCTATAGCATGAGAAGGCACCATAGAAGATGAGAAATGAGCTTTGAGAGTAGTCCCAAAAACTTGAGAGCAACCTGCGACGATCGAGCATCCGATTTCAATCTCCCTAAAAAAATAGTTTCCATTTGATAATGAAGGCCAATTAATGGAGTAAAACATTGAATCATTGCATTAGCAAATGCCAACTGTGTCCCCACTTTTAATATCATGGCCATGTGACGTGCAATTTAAGGCTGGGTTCACAATGAGCGACAACAACAGTAAGCAACGCGGCACTAGCCAACTGGATGGATGTGTTCACAAGGCACGACGACAGCAAGGAAAAGGGCTGCCAGCTTGCAGAGGGTTTTCAACAAATTCTCTTCCGACCCCTCCCCCCTCGCCCATCTTCTCTTTCGCCCTCCAATTTTCCAAAAGCCTACCATTTTTAAACTATTTATGCGAGAAGTATTTGTTCCAAGTCACTACATCTGGTTGCCGCCTTGTGTGAAACGAATGCCGACGGAAGAGTTCCACCACTCTCGTGTGAACCCAGCCTAACTTTACCCAAACGACGAGCTTCGTTTCTGAGTCAGAAGGTGGCGATGGTCACACACTCTGGCTTCAGCTGCAGCTGCTGTAGCGCGCAGCAGCTCGTCTTCTCTGCAGCTGCACATCCAGCTCTTCAATGCTCTCATCAACGGGCCCTCTTGATCAGAGCCCTTAGTAGCAGCAGCGCAGGTTCCTCCTCCTCGTTCTCAAAAACCCACAACCAAACTCGGCGCCAGTCCTCACCTAGCCATCATCGCTACCTGGCTGTCAGTCTCCTGCTTATACTTCGTTTTCTAAGGTTCCGTATAGAGGCAAACTTCTTATTGGGTGTTTATCTGGCAGGAGACCTACCTGACAGAAAAATCAGAATCTGCAGAGCGTTCTTACAGAGATTTGCTGGTAAGACCTGAATTCGAAGCTGCTGTGATTGTGCTTTTGAATGTGATGTTCATTTATGGTCTTGCAATTAAGCAGACAATTGTCTGATCCGTGGTGCAGTCACTTTTTCCATGTTTCTTCTTGGTCGTCATGTGTTAGCAGGGCATGCTTCTCTCGGATATGGCACTTGACGTGGAGTGCATATCCCAGGTGAGTGTGCCATTTGGTGTGCGCCACGCACCCCCCCTTCCCTGCCCCCCGGCCCTGCCTTTATTTTCCGGGCACCCCATATATGTATGCCATGGGCTGTTTTGCTGAGTAGGAAGGAGGATGCCTTGCTGCTGCATTTGTAATGGAAAAGGAGGCCTTGTGTGCTGCGTTTTGGCCTTGGGTAGTGGCGCCTCATCTGTGTGGGTATGTGGTTCGCAAAGGGAGGGCTGAGGTTGGTTGGTCTTCATCATTATTGAAGAGTCTCTTGCATCTGCGATTTTTAGCTTTGAAGAGCAGGAGCGTGCAGTCGCGGCAGAATGATGTGGGTCGTGGTTTGGATGGCCCTTGTTAAATAGAGGAGATTGTACATAAGACTTCACCATAGTAGAGAAGGAACTAGAAAGACCTTCATGCAAGGAGACACTTTTATGGATGTGATGGTTAACTCGTCTGGTGAGAAGGTGCAAGAGCTGCTCACTAGTCAGATTCCGTGTCTGTCAGCATTTCCAAAGGATCAGAACCTTGATGCCTCCAACTACGAGGACATGGGAAAGTGGTTATAGAAGCGGTTTTGGAGATCTTTGAGTTTTTCTCGATTATTCAACCAAAGATTGCTCGGCCTAAGGCACCCCTAAACCATACGCATAGTGATTTGGAGGTGGAGCAAATTGGGTGGTTTTGTTAGGGCTCCCTTAGGATCCATCTTGCGCACATGATTTTACAAGCCAAACATGTACATAAAGCAAGGATGCAGCTACTGATGTCGTTCTCCTTGTTCATAAAGTTTCCGGGAGATAGATCACATAATGGCTGCCCATTGTTGTTGCCAATGGTTTCCATTCATCTTCTGCCTTCAGCTAGCAGGAGGGTGACTTGTGGCTGCGTTTTTGTATCGTGGAGACCTCTCCTTCCTTTGTGAATTTCCATTCAGAGGGGCTGGTCGAGACCGTGCTTCCATTATGTTGCAAAGAGTTGCCTTGTATCTGGGGTTTTTCAGCGAGGATCCAGTCTTTGAGTCGGGGGTGCAGCCTAAAGTTCCAGTTCTTTCGATCTTGGGGTTGCTTGCTGGTGTGCTTGTGTGACGACTTTGAGAGAGATGTGACGGGTTGATTCAGTGCCTATCAGGTCGACAAATTTGGAGTCTCTTCTTCAAGGATCAAGTCCTTGTGTAGGATCTACGATTCTAGGGAGAGGAGATATATTGCTGGTTTGGATCAGATCTGGATTGGTCTAGTGTGTGCGAGTTGTCAAGGATTTGGTGGTGTTGTAGCAAGGTTGGAGAGGAAACATATTGTGTCACAAAGTGATGATGTGGTATGCCCAACTGGAAGAGAAATGGTTGAGTGGACAAGAGGAACTGTGTCAGAAATTGATGACGTGGCATGTCCACATGACGTGGCAAAACAGTACGAACAGTGACGTGACTAACTGTACGGAGCTGCAAAACGCGTTAACAGGCTGATTTGTACGGACGCCGCATTTTGCGTTGATAGAGCTGTACGGAAATCCGGCAGATGTGCTGACTGCTTTTGCTGGCAGATTTTGGCCAAGTGCGTTTGGATCCAGTTGCTTTTGAGTTTACCTGCTTTTGGGGCTCTGCTTTTAGCATCCCTTTGTAAGAATAAATAAGTCCAAGTGGGTCTCACTTCTCAGAGCATCTGGATGTAGAGTCTGAGAGCGAGCACCCGCCGGAGTTGTACTTTGCAATGATTAATGAAAATGAATACCGAAAAAGGCGCTAGACTTTGGGGCCAATACCTCTGGGCATGGAACTGCGTCGGGCCGTGTCGACTCTCTCTCTCTCTCTCTCTATATATATATATTAAAGTTCAGTGATTATGAAGTTTCTGTTTGTGTGTTTCTATTGATTTCTCGCTTGGAGTGTCCAAGTTGATTACAGTGGTGTTAGAGCTCAGAAAGATTCTTCTTCCACGAAGGATCTGATCCTTTTTGCAGCACACGCAAGTTTTTTTTGTGAAAGATCTTTGTGAAAGAATCTTCGTGTCGCGACCCCAGACTTATTTGCCACTCCCACCCTTCGCGCATCGAGCGCGCTCCCGTCTTCATTGCTTAGTCTTACAGGGCATAAAGCCATAAAGAATCCCAGATTACACATGGGTTCTTGTGGAGAATCTGACAAAGATAACACCTCTCAGTGGGAAGGCAAAGAAAAATTGAAAATCTGACGCGGGAACTGAAAAAAAGAATGAAGATTTGGGCAAATTTTTCGGTGGAAAAGTTTGCTAGAACGGAGTACAAACGTCAACTGCAGATTGACATATGTGTGAACAGATTGAATAAGTACTTTGGGGACTCGAGATTGGCGACACACCCTGATCGATGAGATTTACTCGAGAAGGAGTGAGGCCATTGATTCTCCTCTCAAGTCAGGAGGAAAGTTGGAAGGACAGACGAGTGCAGACAAGCAGAACCTGTACTCGCAGAAAGAGATGGATGAGAACTCTTGAAAAGAAGACGAACCAGAGGACCACCAGAAGATAAGCCACAGAGTTACAAAGTAGTAGCCGAGTGCAGAAGAAAAGGAAAGATGAAAGCAAGACTGGTACCAGATTTTGTGGTAATCGCCCACCTTGATGAGATGAATGAAAATATCGAGCCTTGCACATGGGGCAAAGTGTGAGACCAAGAAGTCCTCATCATTCTTTGTTGGAGGAGCCAAGGCCAACTTCTTTTCACTTGAATTGGCGGCTCGACTTGGAATTACGCCCGACAGGCTGAGGCCACATGCGGAGGCAGTTTTAGTGGCACCCGGGCGGGATGTTGCCATTACACTAATCATTGGCAAACTTCGTTTGCAATGTCAGGGGCTATTTAGGGCACGAGGACTTTTATATCATGCCTTTGGAAGGGTGTGATGTCCTCCCAGGAATCCCTTTGCACCACAAGAACAACGCTGTGGTTGACTATCGGGCTAAGAAAGCGACTTTAACGAATGAAAAGGGCAAAGAGATTGTACTTGACGGAAAAAATGAAAGGCGAGTCCGTCCCACTTGATGAAATTGAGTTTCTTTTTACTCGATGACGAATTGAAGGTCGAATATGTTTGACCTCGAAAAGGAACAAGAAGATTTTTTGCAAACTTAGGCTGATCGTATCTCTAAGGGCGTACCAGGCGAGTTGCCTTCTTCATGTCCTGAAGATCACATGATTGATTTTTGGGTAGTACACCACCGAACCGGCCACTTTACAGAGTTAGCAAAGGCTAAAAATAAAGAAACAATGAACTAGAACAGATTTCCACATTACGAGGATCGATGATATACTCGACAGACTTCAGGGTTCTACTTGCCGAATTGATTTGAAGAGTGATTATCATCAGATCCGAATTGCTCTTGGAGACGTCTACAAGACAGCTTTCAGGACGACTTTTTGGATTTTCAAAGAGTACCGATCATTTGAAGCAAAACACAGACACCACCTGTTGTAGGTTTTCCAGGCATTGCGGAAGCATAATTGCTTATAAATGTGAAAAAGAGCGAGTTGTTTTGCCTGAGATACATTTCTTGGGACACATCGTCTTAGCAGAAGGGGTAAAGATGAACCCGGCCAAAATTGAGACTATTGGCCTGATTTGAAGAATGTTCATGAGGTTCGACGCTTATATGGGCTTGTGCTCATAATTAACAGTGGTTCATTCAAAAATTTGTAGAGATAGTTTTTCATTTGCATATGTTGATTCAGAAAGGAGTTCGTTTTACTTGGAACTGACATAGAATTACAGCCTTTGAGACTCTCAAAGAAAAGTTGACTATTGGACTCGTGCTGGCCTTTCCATACTTACAAAAGACATTCGAAGTTTGTTGTGATGCTTATGGTCGCAGGTTGGGAGCAGTCTTGATGCAAGACGGCCATGTAATTGCTTATGAGAGCAGGATGTTTTTACATCCTAAATGGTTGCACAGATTTATGAAAAAGAGCTATTGGCAGTGATCCATGTTCTTACTCAGTGGTGACACTATTTACTCAGAGCGGATTTTACAGTCTTTACGGATCATCATAGTTTATGCTACTTCATGTCATAGAAGCAGCTCTCGTCAAAGCAGATGCAATGGGCTAACATCCTGTCACAATTTCATTTCTAGATTGTCCATGTTCAGGGACACAAAAATGTGATGGGAGATGCTTTGTCTTGGAAGCTCCTTGTATCGGCTATGTTTGCAATTCATCATAGAAGCTTCGAGGTTATGATTGAACAGTACGCACAGATCTTGACTTTGCATACATCTTTACCCGCATACAGAATGGGGAGACAGTTTCAGGGTATTCCTTGCGGGATTGCTACTTAATGAAGAAAACGATGTTGTGTGTTACATAGCCCTTGAGGGAAAAGGTCTTGACCGAGTGCCATTGACCACCTTTTACAAGCCACCGAGGCATAGATACCACCTTGAAGGGTGTGGAGCATTTACTTCTATTGGTCGAGACAAAAAAAGGATGTGAATGACTTTGTTCGCAGTTGTTTAGTATGCCAAAAGGTCAAGTTTGACAGGCATAAGGCACACGGACTCCTACAGGCTTTACCCATCCCACCCGCCCTTGAGAAAGCATTGCTATGGATTTCATTTTCATCTTCCAAGACTCAAAGAATGCATGATGGCATTTGGACAATCAACAGATTTAGTAAGCGGACTACCTTCTTTACGATATAGAATACAGTTTAGCCCGATCATATGGCGAAACTGTTTGTTTCACTGATTTTTCGAATATATGGCATGCCTTAGTCCATTGCTTGGACAGGGATCCCTGGTTGACTAGTTTGTTTTGGAGGGCAATCTGGGAGAACATTGGCACGCGGTTGTAGTTCTCGTCCTCGTTCTACCCGAAGATAGATGGGCATGTGAGATAGCCAATTCAATGGCTTTGAATTTGTTGAAGTCTTATTTTTCGGATTAGAAGACTTAATGGGAAAAGTTTTTGTGCTTGGTGGAGTTTGCCTACAACAACACACGAGGAAGGCGCCATTTGAAGTATTCAAGGGTGCTAAGAAGGTTCTTCAATTTCTAAGCACTGAAGACAAGATTCTTTTAAAGTAGATTTTTGAAACAAAGTCTAGAAGGTATGGAAGGCCATCTAGCCGTTCAAAGGAGGAGAGCTCGTCCTCTTTTGACAATGACCAGATCAACAAGAAAACCAAGGAGTTCAAGGAAGGGAGTCAGGCCGTCAGGTTTCAAACGTTTTTCAGGCTACCAGGTCACCCATTGAGCCCTTGAGTTTGTACAACAGTTTGACGTTGCCTTCTCTGGATAGCGGTTCTCAGAACATTCCAGGGAGCGTCTACTATGTTGTTACGCAGAGAAACACTTGCGATGTGGTTAAAAAAAAGTTTTTTTTTTTTTTTTTCACGTCAATTTGGATATTAGATGAATATGCAAGAGATGTCATCACGACTTGGCATCACTTGAAAATGACTGAAAGATACATTGGATGACTACTACTAGAGGTTTTGGGATATTTGTTTGCTAGTGTCTTCGTTTCGGAAGATTACTTTGAAAGACCAGACTGAGCGGTTTTGCTGTGGTTTGCTAAAGAGAACCGAGACTATTGTCTGAACCAGAAGTCTGACTCTATTTAGGGACTTATGCAACATGCTAAGGAACGATCTGGAACGCATGCCGACTCAATGACTTATCTTATGGACGATCTGGAACGCATGCCGGCTCATTGACTTATCTTATGCCCTATCAACTACCTCATTTTGTGCTAATTTTTTTGATTTACTGATTCTTTTAGTGCTAGGCCTCGTTATGGCTGAGTCTGCTCTTGATCTCCATAGTCATGACAGAAACTCAGTTCGTTGATCTATGTGTTGATGCATGCTCATGTGTGTGCGTGTGGTGTGTGTTGTGTTTGGGAGCATATGTTAGTACCTAGTTCTACACCCACTATTGGGCCCTGACGACGTTAGTGGGGATGTTGTGGTATTTAGTCAATACTATGCATGATGGAGTTGATGATTATATTGTCTTGTGGGTGACTACCATGGGTTTGTACCTTACACTTTCCTTTAAGGGTGAGGGTTTATCATGGATTCATCTGGATTCACCTAGGTATATTTATCTTATGGACAAGATAGTATACACCTCAACAAAGCAAGAGTCCACCAGATTGAAAAGAATGAATCAAGGGAATTGGATGATAGCTCATCACAGGATTTCGAAGAATCAGAAGGTTTCGACAAACTAAGGGAACCGGATGCAAGTTTATCAAAGTATTCCACAGAAAGGGGATTAGATGATAGTGCGTCTTAGGGTTCCGATGATTGAGACTGACGTGCCAATGGACAGGGGAAGCTGCCCATAGGTCCCAGGGCACAAGGAAAGCAAGGGAAAAAAGGGAATGAAGTGGTAGATCAGAGATTTTCCCAGACTCAAGATAAGATCTTTTTTTGAAAGAAGATGAGTATGATCTAGATCTGAGATTGCAAATTCAGTTGTTCTGGATTTATTGAAGTCTTACATCTCTGATCAGAAGATTCAATGGGATTTTTTTTTTTGCCTTAAGTGGAATTTGCCTACAACAACACGCAAGATTTTTGAAGCCGACCAGTACACGAGGGAAGGTCCTAGAGGCTTTAGCGAAATCTCAAGAACGACATAAGAAGGCAGCAGATCGACATCCAGGAGGCTTTAGCAAAATCTCAAGAACCACATAAGAAGGCAGCATATCGACATCGACAAGATTTGAAATTAAAGGAAGACGATTGGGTGCTCTTACGTTTTGAGAAGGCACGCCTAAGGAAACGAAAGGGAAAGGAGCGGCTTTTTCCAAAGCTTAGCATGAGGTACTATGGCCCTTTCCAAATTAAAGAAAAGATAAATGATGTCTCCTTTCGACTCAAGCTGCCCGATACTTGGAAGATTCACAATGCATTCCATGTGAGTCTTTTGAAACCTTTTAAAGGTGTTGCCAGTTGATGGGGAGCACCTCATGTCCTATGCAGTCTGAACGGGGCCTTAAGGGGCAAGGAGGCGTTCGTGATGGGGCCATTCAGTCATTGCACTGTCGCAATGCTGCCAGTCCTTGTCTATAAGTGACACCAGGTCGGAGGAAGGGGATTTTATACGGCGGGGCACCTTTTCGGCGGGGTGGGGTGCTTTGGGCCGTTGGATCAACGCAGCAGGGGGGGGGCAAAGTACAAGTGTCACCATCCTTTCAGTGTCGCGATAGGCGGGTTGGAATGGGAGTGCGGGTCTTGAGTGGGAGGTCGGGGGTTCGAGTCGCGACGCGACGATGAGGAGCGCGGAGATGGGATCAACAGTGGATTGAATGTCCTTCGGAGATCCCTCGACTCTCACTCGTGGCCTTTATAGACGAGGCTGGCCGAGGGGCACTTTTCCAACGTTCAACCAATGAGGGGAGCCGCCTACGCATGCATGGTCTGACGAGTAGGTTACTTTTTGGGCCGCCCATTGGCATTAGGTGTCGAGATGGGCGGTGCTCCCCTAAGTCCCATTAAGACCAGTGTCACACACAAGCACCCGATAAGCTCAAAAAGAGCCTTTTTGGGCGCCTCTTTTATCACACACGCGGAGGACTTCAGAAAATATTTTGCTGCTAGTCAGACTGCGCATCTTGTACTCAACGTTGGTTTACCCGAAACAGAAATGAGCTCTTGGGACTTTGCGTGTGCAGTTCACACATAGACACCTGGAAGCCATGGCCACATAAAAAAGAAGGCCCACAACTTGGGACTCTGTTTGTGCTCCCATTGTCTGTCCAAGATGAGCCAGAGAATGGGCGGGGTGGGGAGGCCGGATGAGATTCATTGCGAGTTGGGCATGACTCATCATGCCATGTAGGTATTGAGCATAGGGTACTTGAGCATTCACAAACAACAAAGAAAGTTACTTTTTCGTGGAGTGGGAGCATGGAAAACGATGAGCAACCCGAAGTGGAAGAAAGCGAGGAGATACTTGTTCTTGAACAGATTTTGGCACACAAGGAAAGAAAGATGAAAGGTAAAGTGATTCGGTGGTTCTTGGTTAAATTCAAGAACTATCCGGCGTTAGATGCGAAGTGGGAGGAGAAGGACCTAGCAGATACTCCTCAAATTTTGGACCTTTACCTTGAAGCATTCGGTTTAGCATTGTCTACTTCGATAGAACCCCGAACTCAGCAAGGGTGAATCTGGTGTAGCGGGTTTGCACAAGAGGGGAGTCACTCCGCTTCTTTGTCAACAGATTACCTCGATTTGAATAAGGTCACTGACGTCCCCTTCGGGTTTCAGGGATACTAATGAGCTGACAAGTATTCTGTTGTATGACTTTATGAAACGGAATTCTCGAAATTGAATATGATTGATTTGTACTCTCTGACTTGACTTGTTTGAGTGCAGGAACTGAAAGATGAAATGGTTGCAACATTTCGGTCTCATAAATCTCTATAGACATGATCGTTATAAGGATTAGTTAATCCGACATCAGTGAGGTCTGGGATGGATCTAGATGCGGTTACTAAATACATTGCTGGCAGTCATGGTCTGAGATTTGGAATGAATTTTTGTGTATGTGACTGCCGTCTTTCTACAAGTACTAGATGTGTCGTGTCTAGTGCGTCGGTACTTAGAGTCTAGTGTATGTTGAAATGGTTTTATGGCCTCTGTCTGTTTCGCATGCGTAATCGAGGGCGATTACAATTCTTTCAAGAGGGGGGTATGTCACAAATTGATGATGTGGCATGTCCACGGGCATGATGGCGTGGCAAAACAATACGGACAGTGACGTGGTTGACTGTAGGGACGCCGCTTTGTGCGTTGACGTGGGTGACTGTACAGACGCCGCTTTCTGTGCTGATGTGGTTGACTGTACGGACGTCGCTTTTTGCGCTGACAGAGCTATACGGAAATCCGCCAGATGCGCTGATTGCTTTTTGATGACAGATTTTAGCCAAGTACTTTTGGATCCAGTTGCTTTTGAGTTTACGTGCTTTGTGGGGCTCTGCTTTTAGCATCCCTTTGTAAGAATAAATAAGCCCAAGGGGGTCTCACTTCTTAGAGCATCTGGACGCAGAGTCTGAGAGCGAGCACCCGCGGGAGTTGTACTTTGTAATGAGTAATGAAAAATGGATACCGAAAAAGGGCCAGACATTGGGGCCTATACCTCTGGGCATGGAACTTCGTCGGGCCGTGGCGACACTCTCTCTCTCTCTCTCTATTAAAGTTCAGTGATTATGAAGTTTTTGTTTGTGTGTTGCTATTGCTTTCTCGCTTGGAGTGTCCAAGCCGGTTACAAACTGAAACCCAAAGAATTGAACCTAGAAATTGTGGCCGAGGGGCCTAAACAAAAGGGGTTAGGGTTTTCAAAGAAAAACCTAGCCCTACCCAACTTATGGAGCATTGGCTTTAATAGACTTGGACACTCCAAGCTGAGGATCTACCACAACACACGTGAGAAAACTGAAAGAATTGAACAAAACTGAGAGAGAGACGACACGGCACGACGAAGTTTCGCGCCCAAAGAGATTGACTCTAAAGACCTTTCGGTATTTCTTTATTATCAATGCTTCACAAAGTACAATGTCGAGGGTCCTTTTATCAACAACACTCCCAAGCTAATATGCTTGAGACTGGGGCCCTGGCAATGAATTTATATCTTTGGGCCTACTAAAAGCAGTGTACATGAAAAGCTTCAAGTCTAACAGCATCTTCGCCCCAAAAGCTAGCGCTATAGCTGCCAACGCAATTTGCAGAAATCCTTATGTTTGCCACGTCAGTAGCGCGATTGCGGGCGTCCGTAAAGCTGCCATGTCATCAGCATTTTTACGCAATCTTTGGGTCTTGCTTTATTTTTAATCTCCCTGTGTCCCTTAGGCCCCATCGGACAAGGTCCAATAAGTTGGTAGGAACCGAACTATTAAAAATAGGTCACTTGGCAAGACTCGAACGTTGGTAAAACTTTTTTTGCATCTTTCCCTCCTCTTTGTTTGAAGTTCGTCCTTTAGGTCATGCCATGTCATCACTTTGTGACATACCCCCCTCTTGAAAGAATTGTATTCGCCCTAGATTACGCCCGCAAATAACGACTTTGGACAAAAACTAGTTCAGTAGACACTGACTCTAAGTACCGACGCATTAGACGACACATATCCGGTACTTGCACAAAGACGACAATCACTACGAACGATAGTCACTGAACATTCACATCACATTTACATCAGTCTCTGTCGAGATCTTAGATGAGAATCATGATCACTGTACTGTATTTAGCAATCACATCCAAACCGCATCGATCTCTAGCGGATGTCCCGATTCACTAAACCTTGTTACTATCATATCTACATCACCCCTCAGGTGAACAAGACCGAAATCTTGTAGCTTATTTGAAAATTTGCGGAGATGCTTTTTCTTTACATGTTTTGACACAAAAGGGGTTCCTTTCACATGGGGACCATTTGAGATTGTTGCCTTCAAGACTCTTAAAGAGAAGTTGACAAATGGTCCAGTGTTGGTTTTGCCAAACTTGCAAAAACCATTTGAGGTATACTTTGTGTCACCAGGAGGTGTATTTTTCCCGTTGCCTTCCGTAAATAAGTACTAGGTATTTTTTATTTATTTTTATTTTTACTTGTTTTCTCGGAACCCTTGAAAAGGTGCAAGTGGACATTGCATGGCTAGTGTGAAACGGCTGCGGCCGAATAGGTTTCTCACATGGAGAGTCTAGGTCGGTCAGTTTGGGATTGGTCGAGGCAGTTAGCACTGAATTCTGATGAGTATGGAAGCCTGTGTGCGCCAAATGAAGTCTGGGCCACTCGGAAAGTCACTTCTAACTTTATAAGTCAGTGGGAACTAGGGAATTAACTCAAAAGGGGCAAACTGGACACATGGCGGCTCCAAGCAGTTTTGCCACTTCCAACATGAAGAGGGGGCGCCCAATTTGAGAGAGGAGACTGAATTTTACACTACGTGACCTAGAGTGTGTGTTTGAGTAGTGGGTGCATGTCTATAGCTTTAATGGAAAGCTTCCCTTCTCCTTTGTCTCATGTAGCGCGATGACTTGCTCTCGTGCATCTCTCTCCCCCCTTTGGCACATATGGTAATGCCCCACTAGTTGGGCTACTCAGATGAATATGTATAGTCCTGGGGGTTTATGCGCGTTTGCCAAGGCAAGAGCCTTCTGAACAGGAATCGGATCAGCTAATTGCTAATCCCCCATAGGTACGCACAGTTCCATCGCGAAAGATTGCGAGCTTGGAGAGCTTTCTCGCGTGAAAACTCGTCCAATTCACAGGGGAACTATCCCATTGCGTGCGGGAGCCCTTGGGACACGCGTAGGCGTGTTTGCTCCGCTAAAAACGATCCGAAACAGGGAATTACAGCCTGCTGTGTTTTTCTGTAGGTTTAGGGTTTCGTACCTAAACTGCAAGGGAACACCAAGGGAGCCTTGTGAGAGCCTTGGGATGCGTGTACAGGCTTTTGGGCACCCGGCAATGGAAAACAGAGAATTACAGCACGCTGAATTTCTGTGACAGCTCACCAGAAAGCTTCCAGATAGCGAGGGAATCCGCCCTAGACAGGTACTTTTGACCTACAGGGGTTTTTGCACCGTTATGTTGCCGAAATCAGGTCGGAAATCTGCGTTTTCAGCCCTCGCTAGGTTTGGACAGCTTTGTGAAAGCTTATACTAAGTGGTCGGATCATCTATCTTAAATTGAATAAAGAAATACCGAAAGGGGCGCCCGTCTTTGGGGCCTACAGGGTGTCGGTCTCGCGTGCGCAGTGACATTCTAGTCGGTGGACGCATTTGTGTTCTCTTTGCTTCTCAGTGCTCTGTGTAAAGTTAACAGATAATTGAAATAATACCGCCCTCTACGTTGTACAGGCTGATTATATGGTTCCATCGACGGGATAGTCACTTTTTCTTAAAAAAGTGCAGCGTGGATTGTTGTGGGTGAACGCAACACAGAGCTTGTCGTTATGGCAGAGAAGAGAGACCAAGCATCTGAAGAGGAATCTTTCTCACATGGCACAGAGAAAGCTCCTTCAACTCTTCAAGAAGAGGACAGGTTGTTTAGAGCTCAATTGTGTTGCTGCATGGACATGTTTCAACAATTGTCTAGCAACCCAAGGATGCAAGAGTTCTTACAGGCTCCGACACAGGGTTTTCAGCCTCGTACAGAGGGCATGACTGAGCCGTTGCAGGAAAAGGAGATTTCCAATGCGCAAAGGACTCATGATGCTCGAGGGAAAGCGCATGTGGTTGAGCAATTAGCGGTGTCCAATGATCCAAAGCAACTTGCTTTAGCTGGATAGGAACCGTTTGTGAATGGTCAAGGGAGTTATGAACAGGCTATGCGTCAGACCCTTCCATTACCTATTACTTATCTTGGTTATTTTGGAGGTGGTTCAGTGTTTCAAGCTATGGCTGGACCTTCCACTGTTAGGTGCAACGGAATGATTGTTTGCGCTTTGCTCAAGATGAGTGCTCCGAACTGTGCTCAAGGTTCCTTTTAGTTCTTATGGAAGGGAGAGCCTTCCGTTCTTAATGGAAGGTGCTATGATCACGAACAAAGTGAGTGGACACTGTGCGTGCAAGTGTATGAGACTGAGAGAGAGAGAGAGAAGAGAGATACGACACCAGAGACCTTGTAAAACCCTCCTCCGAAGGCCCCACTCTCGTCGGCGAGAGTGGTCTACTTATTGATTGCACAAAGTGGTACAATGCGGATGCAATGGACTGATGCAACTTGGGACTATGCCAATGACGACGACGACTTTAGGGCTGAAATCTGTGATCTTCTATCTGCTGAAAATCTGCAAATCTTTGGGCTGTTTTGGGTGGCTGAAAATGACTGTTTTGGCTGCGTTTTTGAGGGCTGAAAATGGTGATGTCTGCAATGCTTCTAGGGCTGAATTTGCTGTCGTGTCTAATGCTGAAAAACGCTGAACATCTGCAGCAAAGGGGCTGAAAATGAAAAACTCTGGCTGACTGCTGAGCGTTAGTGAAAAACGTTGAGGCTGAGGAAAAGCTGGCGATGATGGGGATGCTGAAAACGCCAGGCTGTGGAAGTGCTAGCGATTGTGAAAACGCTAGGGCTGATTGTATCTATGGCGATGAAGCCAATCTGGAAAATGCCAGGGGTGGAAAGTGTCTGGCGATGAAGGGAATCTGAAAACGCTAGGCTTGGGGAGGGAGGTTGCCAAGGCTTGCGGGTGCTGAGGGTACTGCGGTTTTTTGCTGAGAAGATGCCTGTTGAGCATGTGCTCCTGCTGCCTCTTCTGCCAGAAAGTGCTAACTTGGGTTGGCTTATATATTAACTTAGCAAAATTGCCCTACCTACTTTTGTTGGAAAGTCACTTAAAAATAATAAGTGAAAAATACAAAAAATAGGGAAAATAGGCTAAATGCACTGGAAAATTCCCTTGATGGAATCTGATGGATTCTGAAGGGAATACTGATGATCATGCTGTGTGCAACCAGAGGATATGCATCTATCTAAGTGACTGGGCATGCACGGTCTACGAATAGACTCACAAAAGTGCCAGATCACTGCTAAATCTAGATTGACTGGACTGATTGAACCCTGATCATGCTGTAGCTTGTCCACGGACACATAGGGTTGGATGTGTCACGTGACATCCCCTTAGTGAGGTACTGGTACCGAACTGTATGGCGTCGAGGGAGATCGCCAATAGGATCCGGAATCGTGGAAGGGACTCTTCACCGGCCCACTCTGATGTGTGGGTCGCACGGTACTTGAACTTCATAAAGGTCTGCAACGCTTGCTTCTTTGGGCCTCGCCAAAAGCGACACAAAGTCTTCTGTGGCTCCTTTCTTGCTTCAACTTCGTCGAGAGTCATGCTTCCTCCATCTTCAAGAATCTCCATGGCTGAAAATTCTTGAAACCATTTCCAACACAAAACCATGGACATACCCATTCCATGTAAAGTGAATGGAAAAAATCTTGTCTTCCTCAAAGACCGAGCATGCAATGTAGATGAACAAAGAGACGGAGTGCCAAACCGTTCACCACACACACGCAAACAATGAGATCGAATCTTTCTCTTTTGATCTAGAGCAATCAACTTTGGCAATTCCCAACGAAAATGCCCATGCTTGGTACTCATACGTTCATGTGCTCGTTCTACGAATGTGTCATGCCAAGGAAGAGACATGGAATGTGACTTCCTTACATACATACTTTTCAGCTTTTCATGAAAAATCCGCATACATCCGTGCTCATTCATGAGGGAAATGTGCTCAACGTACAATATGTCATGCCTAGGAAAAGGGATCACATAAAGATGCTGACTAAAATACAGGAAACGATCACGAATGAAACACTCGAACAATGCGTGCGTATCAACATACATACTTTTCAGCTTTTCATGAAAAATCCGCATACATCCGTGCTCATTCATGAGGGAAATGTGCTCAACGTACAATATGTCATGCCTAGGAAAAGGGATCACATAAAGATGCTGACTAAAATACAGGAAACGATCACGAATGAAACACTCGAACAATGCGTGCGTATCAATCATGCGAACACATAATACTTCCTGTAAGGGTTCTTTGGACCTAGGCTCGAGAGCCAAGATCGATCCTTCGTGATTGATTGAATCTACAACGAGGTTAGCTTTGCTAGAAAAAGCATCCACTAACACATGATCCTTGTGAACAATCACATCTTCTTCATGCAACTCATCATGCTCGTGAGAAATCACATCCTGATCATGCAAATCATCATGCTTGTGAGAAATCACATCTTGATCATGCAAATCATCATGCTTGTCATTGGCATCCAAATCATCATGCTGAGCAATATCATGCAAATCATCATGCTTATCTTTGTCATCCAAATCATCATGCTTATCATCATTCAAATCATCATGCTTATCATCATTCAAATCATCATGCAAGTCATTGTCAATCAAATCATAATCATGCTTCACACAATCATGCAAATCCTGTGTGTCATGCTTTGGAGAAGAAGAGACTGAGAGAGTCTCCTTTTCCCGAATCTCTTGCATCTGTGCCTCAGCTTGAGAAAAGAGTCGCAAGAACTCTTCCTTTCTTGCTTTGATCTCACGATCAAATTCTGCTTGTCTTGCTTTGTTCGCTGCTTGTCTTCCTGCTTCTTCTTCTGCGCGTCTGCGTTCCATTTCTGCTTTTCTTTCATTGCATTCACGATCAAAGTTGGCTTGTCGTTCTTTGGCTTCCAAGCGTGCTTGCTCGCTCTCACGCGCTATGGCTGCCTCTTCTAGACAATTAGCTCTTCAGGAGGACACTTCATACTGGTATGCACAGATGACATCATGGTTTCAGATGCATGGCTTCACCATGGACAGGCTGCCCCCTTTCTAGTACTCTCTTCAGACACCTTCGATGTCTCTTACATGGGTGGAGATTACTAGACTCATTTGTCAGGACCTGATCCAGCTGGATACCAGGAGGACATGGATAGAGTTTCCACAGGAGTTGGGCACGAAGAGATACACATATGTCTCATGGTTTGCGGTGTGCCATTGGTCAGATACGCACATCCTCACATCAGCTGGAGATCGAGACTGGTAGATTCAGAGGGATACCAGTAGACAACTGGATATGCCGCTTATGCCAGCTAGAGCCAGAGAGAGCTACATTACATGTGTCATTGCATAGTGTACTATGAGATTCGGGAGAGAGAGAACAGAGGTCAGGTCCCAACCACTCTCAAGGGCCCCCTTGCTCTGTGGCCAGAGCAAGTACTTGCTTTATTTACTTGCACAAATGCTGGTACAATGGCTAAATGTTGAACTCTGAGTGTTGCAAGCTGATGCTGAACTGATGCAAAACGCTAGGGCAGATCCGATGCTGAGGCTGAAAACGCTGGTGCTGAAATGCTGAGGGTACTGATAAAAGATGTGCTGCTGAGGCTGAATGTTTATGTTGGATGCTGATGCTTATGCTGAATGCTATGAATGCAAAACGCTAGGGCAGATCCGATGCTGAGGCTGAAAATGCTGGTGCTGAGGCTACTGATGGCGACAAGGTGCTGGCGATAAGAGATCTACTGGCTGAATGTTTATGCTGGATGCTGATGCTGAATGCTATGGATGTTGATGGTGTTGGGTACTTGGTACTGATGTCCCCAAAACACAAGCCCGGTACTGATGTCCCCAAAACACAAGCCCTAGGCTGTACAAGGGAAACGCTGGCTGAGGGTACTGCTGAAAGTGCTAGGCAAGGGAAAACGCAAGCCCCACCAAAATGCTGGCATGGCTGGGGTACTGATGATGATGTGCTGGGAGGCTGAATGCTGGTGCTGTGGGTACTTATTTGCTAATGAAAACCAAGGCTGCGTCGTCCTTTTATATGTTAATAACCCCAAGTAGGTCATTTATCAAGTTTCCACGACTTGGGCTAAACGAAGTTACTTATTATTAATAAGTGACTTTTAATTTTTAAATGCTTAAGTGATCGTTCTTATGCTCTAAATGACTTTATGAATTCTTGTGCAAAGAGGGTATGCAACTATGACTGGTCTAATCATGCACGTCCTTCTAGAGGCTCACAAAATGCCAGGCTAGATCCTAAGCTAACTAAGACTGGCACTAGACTGTAGCAATAGCTTGTCCATGTGGCTCTAGTGCAATGCGCACGTGACAGTTCATAGGACAACCGACACTTAGAGAGTTGATGGGGTTGAGAGAATGGAGATTGTTGGGCAGAGGGTTCCTTTTACTTCATGAGAGATGTGCAAAGACCAAAGAGAGAATGATACCGTGAGTGAAGGTTCAGAGAGAGAGAGAGAGAGAGAGAGAGAGAGAGAGAGAGAAGACTAACACCAGATGCGGTCCCAAACCCCCCTCCAAGGGCCCCCCTCTCTATCGCTAGAGAGGTATTTGCTTTAGACTGCACAAATACTGTCCTAGATGCTAAGATGTTGATGGGATCTTGCTGTAGCTAATTGGATCTGCAAGGCTAAAGGCTGCAAACTGAAAATGCTAGGGCTGATCTTGGAATTCAATCTGACAATCAGGCTAGGGCTGAAATCTGAAAACGCTATCAGAAATGTTGTGGTTATGCGGGTACTTGGTGCTTGTACTGAGGGTAATCACTTATGTTTGAGATATAGTGTCACTTATTAATGGGTTAATAAACTCACTCATAAGAGGTGCTTCACATGCAGATAAATACCTAGGCTGGGTACTATGCAATTGTATGGGAACACTCCCGAGTGCCTACACCTAGCAGACACTAGCTGCGCTCATGTGCAATCAGAGGGTATGCAACTAATCTAAAGTGCTTGGATATGCACATCCTGTGTACAAGCTCACAAGGGTGCCAAAACACTTCCTAGGTTGTCCTAAATCCTAGAAATAGGAGTTAGCTTGTCCACATGCACATAGGGTTAGGTTTGCACGTGACAACAAACACCAAGAGTCACTCCTCTAATCACCCACTATTCTAGTGGAGGATGACAATCCCAACTCATGATCTTTTTTGAAAGGACCACCAATGCATCGCAGCCACTATTGTTATGTCTAGCTCACAGGAGAGGGGATCTAGCCCAGATGCCGTCGGGATGGGCGTCCAGTGTCCGGGCGGACGTAGTGCGAACCCGGCTAGTGTGGCCGGCCATTATTATAAAAGGGAGGCCAAGGCCTCATTTACAGTTATCGACCCCACTGGCAGAGTGCCAGTGGTTAGCCCGCGAGGCTAGGAGTGCGCGAGGTCACCTCGAGGAGGTGAGGCCGGGTGGTATGGAACGCTCGGTCTTACAGGTGCACGCCTACGTCCTCGGACGCTGGCCCCAGCATGGGGGAGCTGCCGGATGGTGGCTATGGTCGGGTGGTTCGGCTATGGTCGGGTGGTTCGTCCGACGAGCATCTGTAGGCGGTCCGTGTGGCCGGGAGGTCCTATCTCCTCGTTCGTTTCATGGTATCAGAGCCAGGTTTGGCTGCACGAAGGACCGAGTGCACACTTGCAGACTGCTTCGAGTCGGAAAATCACTGTTTTATGTTATTTTTGATGAATTAACTGTTTAACTGATTACTTTCTTCTCATAAGCTTGTGTACAAGTGAAATTTAATGCGTTGCTTGCTGATTTTTTAAATAAAATTCAGCAGTTTAGCAGGTGGAAGTGCTGAAATCAGAGGATTATTTATTGATTTTACTGGTTTTCGATGAAAATCAGTGTATTATCATTAATTTGCTGATTTTGGATAGAATTCAGCATATAGTATGTTGTTTCTCAGTAAAGAAACCCTCTCTGTAATCTCCTTCTCCTTCTCTGTGCGAAGCATAGGGAGAGAGAGAGAGAGAGAGAGAGAGAGAGAGAGAGAGAGAGAGAGAGAGAAGGAGAAGAAGAAGAAGAAGAAGAAGAAGAAGAGAGTTTTAACGTTGTAGGAAACTATCCCAAGAGAGAGACTCTCAGCAGTATACAGCAGGCAAACCTGTCTGCTAGTCGAAGAGAGAGGGTGTCATCGAAGGAAGAAGCCCAGCGTGGAAGAAGAGAGGTAGCGCAAGAATTCCAACGTGGAGAGGCTGCTAGTCCAGCTGGCCTCCGGCGTGAGCCGGGCACGCGCATCCACGAGCCTGGAGGGGGGGCGAGTTTTTTTTTCCACGCGTCACCTTCTCTCTCTCTCTCTGCGTGCGATTTTTTGCCTGGCAGCGCTGGAGTTTTGTTTGGTAGCGCTGGAGTTCTACGATGGTTATTTCTTGGCCAAGGACTTTTTTTTAAAAGTCACTTGGTCACTTTAATTTTTTAAACAAAAACTCTCGTGTGGCCACTTTATTTTCTTTACATTCAAGTGTGAACCCTGCAGTTTATTACAAACAGTCACTTACAGAGACTTGCAACTTTACAGAAACCTCCCATTTGCTTCTCCTGCTCCTCTCCAAAGCCTGCTCTCTCTCACCTGCTCGCACTGTCGCGTCACGCCATCACCTGCTCACCTTCGGGCGCTCACGCCGATGCGTGAAGCTCTTCGCAACTTCAACTTTTCGCGACCTAAAAGTGCAGAAAAGGCTCAGTTTCGCGTGAATTTTCCAGTTTTCACGCACTTCGCCATGGATTCCTCCAGCTCGGATGTGCAGCGTGACGACGCGCCAAGTAATATCCAAATTCCATTCACTCATGCTCTCTACACGTGGATTACGAGCACTTTCCAGAGCTTCGACCACCGTGTTACTGCTCTGGAAAACGCGAATGTTCAGACGAACCTTCGCTTGGCCTCTCTCGAAGGGGTCGTACAGGGACTCAGCTCCCGACTATTACTCTCGAAAATATGGCTCAGTCGACGACTGCGCGTAGTTCCGAGGGCGAGACCCATCTCCAGCATTTGCGGACGCAAATTGCTGCTTTTGGGCGTTCGCAGGGTGGTCCGACTGCCACAATTCCGTATAAAACTACAAATTTCTCGGGTGAAGAGGAGTGTATGGAATTGGTTGTAAATAACTGGCTGCACCAGTGGACCACATACTTCGATCTCCATGGGGAGCATGATGAACGGAGGATTCAGACGATTCCTCTTTATCTGCGCAGTAAGGCGCTTACCTGGTGGCGTGATATGACAGAAAAGCCTACGATGTGGGCTGATTTTTGCGTGAAATTCAAGAAGGATTTCGCTAAAATGGACCCTTTGAAAGCTTACGCCAAACTGCAGAGTCTTTCGATGAAAACTGTGTCTTTTGATAAATACACGACAGCTTTCAAAGAGGCACTCACCTTCTGCAAGGTGGATTCTACGCACGCCGTGCACATGTATCTGCTGGAATTACATGAGGATTACCGTTTGGCCTTAATCAAGGACAAAGCCCTGACTGATGTCGAGGATGCGGTGGCAAAGGCCAGGACGTTCCATTTGATAAATGGAGCGAATTATGAGAAGAAAAGAACTGCAGACCATCAATCTGGTGAGGGTGCTTCGAGGAAGCGACCCGGATTCCAGCATAAGTCCAAATCACCGCCGAGATCTTCTCAGGAGAAGAAGGAAGCCAGAAACGCTTCAGTTGCTGATGCAGTGAAGAAGGGGGCTTGCTTCGGATGTGGCCAAATGGGTCACCAAATCAAGGATTGCCCTAAAAAGAAGACGACGCAAAAACCGCAAGGCCATCCTTCGGTTCAAATTCACGAGATCTGAGGTAACTCTGATGTTGTTCAAGTTGAAATCCATCATTTGGCGCATAGTTCATGCACAAATTGTACTTTTAGCACCAAAGTGTTTGGTAAGCACGATCTTCTCCATTTCCTCGGGAAGATCAATGGTCACGACGTAACCGTACTCCTTGATAATGGAAGCTCACACAATTTTGTGGCAAAATTGGTGCAGAAACTGAACCTGCGGACGCAGGACAATGACCATGAGTATCGCGTGAAGATGGCTCGTGGCGTGGATACGGATGTATGGAATCGGATGGTTCCAAATTTGTCGCTCGAGCTGGCTGATTACAAAGAGAACCTGGACTTCCACATCATGTGCCTGGACAGAGCAGATGTTATTTTAGGAATTCCATGGTTTTATGATAAACAAGACTCATTGTATATAGACTATGTACATCACTCTCTTGTTTTTGTTAAGCAGAACATGTCTCATGTATCTGTGTCGCTTTGTAATCAGAAGTCTGTAAATAATGGTTTTGCAATACCAGTTGTTACTGTCACGAGGACGTGGCAGTTATTAACCATGTCACAGAGATGTGGCAACTGCTAACCTTGGTTGTTGGTTTCTTTCCAATGGGGTTTATTTTATTTATTTTGAGACCCTCTTTTTGAAGTAGCAAACGGTCGGACATTGTATGGCCAATGTGAACGGTAGATTCACCCGCAGACGGGAAGTGGTCGGCACTGGAATTCGTATGGTAAGAGGATGTCTAGGCTCAGAGCAAGATCATATAGGTCCCCCCGTCGCACTTAGCAAGTTGGTGGATACTAGGAAGTGAACTCAATTAAGGCGTAAAGTCAAGGTGGGACTACCAACAATAAGTATCCAACAGTTGGGCCACATTGCACTTTTGGATGCGGTCCCAATGAGGATAGATGGTCAGAAGACCAGTGGGAGCCCAACGGAAGCATCTCCTAAAATTTAGGGAACTGCTATTTTGGGCCGTGAAATGTGTTCGCGTCATTACCTCCGGTATGACTAGGGGAACACTTTATAACTCTGCCGCGAAGTCAACTGACGCCTCGGTTGGGATATTTTTAAGCGGCGAACCCGAAACGGGAAAATGCTTGAAAATGCGCCAAGTGTCACATTTTGGTTAACTTTCCTCTTGCAGAAAAATGGGCGCTGATTTTTATGCTGGGAGAGGCCACATTTGCAACCTGTCACAGGTTAAGAGCTATGGAGTGCTTTCTTTCCCTCTCATGTACAGTGTGGTGCTAGGAGTGATGCCCTGCACACTACACACTGCTCTCTCTCTCCTCTACGTGCAGTTATGTGATGCCCCACAAGAGGGCTACTCATTTGATTGATGTACAGTTGTGTGGGTTCATGCTTTTGTGCTGAGGCAAGAGCCTCCTTGAGCAGGAACAGGGGTAGCTAACTGCTGCTCCAAAGCAGGCATTGGTGAGGGTCATAACCTCACCGTACAGGTGCAAAATCAGCGCTGTGTATGCGCTGTAAATTCACTGTTTTTCAGCCATACGGACGCCAGGATCATTGGGAATCGTGCCCCACTGGCAAAGGATAGTTAGGGGACTGTTTGGGGCTGAAAACAGGGCAAAAACCAGTAAATACAGCGTGCTGAATTTACTGTTTTTGGACAGGAATCAGAGGGTATACGACAGTGCAAGCGAGTTCCAGCAGGGGAATTGGTTTCGCGCAAGTTTTGGGACTGTTATGCTGCCGAAATTTGGCCAAATCAAATGGTATCTAGGTGGATACACGTGAAGGATTCCCAGGACCTTACCTTGTAATTTACCCTCCTAAAGAATAAAGAAATACCGAAAGGGGCGCCAATTTTGGGGCCTACAGGTTGTCGGCGTCTGCTCGGAGCATTCTAGCTTCCGAGCCGTGTGTGTGTTTAAGTGTTAACTCCCGTCATAGGTTCTCTTTGCAAAGTGCTCTGTGTGTGTGTTTAAAGTAAAGAATTTCGGGTGAAAGCCAACGCCTACCGCCCTACGGGCCGGTTTCATGGTTCCATTGCCGGGATATCAATCACTTTTTCCTCAAAGAGTGAGCGTGGATTGTTCAGGGTAAAGACACACAGTGCAAGAACACGGGGATTACACTATGGCCGACAAGGGGAAGGGAATTATGGAAGAGGGTTCCTCTCCAAAGGACAGGCAGGAGATTCCTATGGTTTTTGAGATTGGCGAGAGCTCACGGCCACGTCAGTCTGTACCTCCTGTCAACGTGAATGTCCCTCCAGTAGTACAGGGCTTTATGACAGGGCAACTTGAGGATGATGCGTTTAAGACTCAGTTAGTTGCCGCGGTGAATGTCTTGTCGCAGCTGGTGCAGAATCCGAGGTTTATGGAATTCTTGCAAGCGCCACCAGTGCAACAGCAAAATAGGCAACCTACGCCGCGTACGGAGCTTGTTGAAGCTCAAGCCCAGGTACTTCATGAGGCGCAGGAGGAAAGGGAACACTCGCATGTTGCGGAGTCGGGGGCTCCAAAGCAGGTTCCTCCCGTGCTTGAACAGGTGGCTAGAACACCTATTCCACAGGTTATGCCAGTTCAGCCCGCCACCTTTCAGAGCCAGCATGCTGTCTTGAATGGACAGGGAGCTGGATACCAGGCTATGCACTCAGTTTTTCCACCACCCACGGTACATCCTGGGTATTTCGGGGGTGGATCAGTGTTCCAAAGTATGGCTGGTTATGCGTCTGGAAGTCAGCCGTACATGCCAGGAACAGTGTTCGGGGGTATGCAAGGCATCATGCCAAACCCAATGTATGGTACTATCGGCATGCAGCAAGGTTTCCACGGCAACCAGGGCCAGTTTGGGGTGCCACAGGGTCATTTTGGCATGGCTGGTTTTTCTGGACAGCAGCCAGATATCGCACCTCTTACGCAAAATGTGAATGGCCAACACGTGCCGATCATGCCTAGTACAGTGCCCATGTTGCAGACCATTCCGTATGACAACTTGGGGGCACTAGAGAAGCCGAAGGCTTACAAAGAAGGTGGTGCAGCAGTAAAGTTCAGTACCTTCAGTGGTTTCGAGGACAAGACAAAGGCACTCACTTTCCTCCAGCAGTTTGATACAGCTTATGCGGGAGGGAATTTTACAGAGGCCTCGAAGGTCAGGAAAGCTGCCACTTTCTTAAAGGACAATGCGCTTACCTGGTGGACGACATTGTTAATGCAAGGACAGGCACCCGCCACTTGGGTTTACTTCAAGCAAATGTTTGCATCTGCTTGGCTATCAAATGAATTTGAAGCCGATGTCTTGACAGATTGGCACCAGCTTACGGCAGCTTCGTGCAAGAGCTTGCTGGAGTACAATAGGAGGTTTTGTAAAGCATTACTCTCAGTGACCTCCTACAGATTTGTGCCACTGACAGAGCAGATAGAGAAGTATTGTTGTGGGTTGCCTAAAGGGCTTCGCGATTACTGTACAAAGAATAGAGTGGCTACCCTTACTCAGCTTATGGAAGTTGCGAACACTGGTCTTGCCCTGTTGAAAGGAGAGGACAGTGGATTTCCGAGCAGTGATAAAGGAGGGTAGCAAAAGAAAAATTCAGCGAAGAAGCCCTTTGTGAAGACGGCTCCTGATGCGTCACAGGGGTCAGAACAGGCCACCAAAGATAAGGATTCAGCTGGGACTCCTGGAGCGCAGGCAAAGAAACAGAAAAGGAAGCCTTTTGTGCGCAAGTCGCTCGAGGAAAAGAAGGTCCTAATGGCTGAGAACAAATGCTTTATATGCGAGCAGCCTAGTCACTTTTTTATCAATTGTCCACAAAGGAAAAGGCCAGCTGACTCAGAGGATAAAGAAGACCAGAAAGGCAAGAAGCCTAAACCCACGGCAGGTTTAGTGCCAGACATGGTGGGTGACAGGCCCAGCACAGATGCCAGTGAGTTATGCAGGGCATGGGGTAAAGTTAGGGATCAGACGGCACTCATCTTCTTTGATCCAGGTGCCAAAGCCAACTTTATCTCACCAGAGTTAGCTATGAAGCTCGGCATCAAAGCTGAAGAGATGGGGTACACAGCAGAGGCAGGGTTGGCATGTCCTGGCCACTCAGAGTGTGTTACTCCCATCATTGGAAAACTGCGTCTGCATATTCAGTCGTATGTGGACACTGAAGAGTTCTACATCATGCCGCTGGAAGGTTGTGACGCCTTGTTGGGGATCCCGTGGATGTTCCGAGTGCATGGAGTCTTGGATGCCTACAACAAAAAGATCACTGTACAGCATAGGGGCAAAACTCACATCTTGGATGTAAAGCTTAAAGGAGAGTCAGTCCCTATTGTATCTGCTTCTGCTATCACTTCTGTAATAAAGAATCATCTTTCTGTGTACTTGATTTTTGCACGTGATGTCTCAGATAGGGATCAGTCAAATTTATCTGTGTTAGATAAAGAAAGGTCAGCATTTTTGCAAAAGTTTAGTGACTGTTTTTCTGATTCATTACCGTCGCAATTACCGCCAGAGAGACCTGAGGACCATCGGATAGATTTGGTGCCAGGGTGTAGCCCACCAAATAGACCTCCCTACAGGGTTAGTGCGGCACAACAGAAAGAGATTATGGACCAGGTGGAGGAGTTATTAGAGAAGGGGCTGATTCAGCCTAGTTCTTCACCCTTTTGCTCCCCAGTGCTCCTAGTGCAGAAGAAGGATGGCTCATGGCGCATGTGTATTGATTACCGTGCGTTGAATAAGAATACCATCAAGAATAGGTTTCCTATTCCTCGCATTGATGATATTCTCGATCGTTTAGAGGGCGCTGCAATTTTCAGCAGGATAGACCTGAAGAGTGGGTACCATCAGATTCGTATAAGCCCAGAGGATGTGCACAAGACTGCGTTTAGAACGACATTTGGTCTTTATGAGTTTCTAGTGATGCCGTTTGGGCTAACAAATGCTCCAGCCACGTTCAACAGAATGATGGACCGGATTTTCCGCTCGCATCAACAGTTTGTTGGAACATTCTTCGATGACATGATTGTGTATTCGAAGAATGAAGAGGAGCATAGGCGTCACTTGACCATTGTGTTCGAAGAGCTGCGCAGTCACAGGTTACTTGTCAATTCTAAGAAAAGTGAATTCTTCCTTGAAGAGATCCACTTTCTGGGCCACATAGTCTCAAAGGATGGTGTTAGAATGGATCCCGCAAAGGTCGAAGCTATCAAGACATGGCCAGACTTGAAGACTGTGCACGATGTCAGAAGCTTCTTGGGATTGTGTTCATACTATAGAAGGTTTATCAGAAATTTTGCAGAGATAGCATCGCCTCTTCACGCATTGCAAAAGAAAGAGGTCACTTTTAGATGGACCCAAAAAGAGATTTCAGCTTTTAGTCTCTTAAAGGAAAAGTTGACTTCAGATCCAGTTATTGTTTTGCCAGATCTCAGGAAGTCATTTGTGGTCCAGTGTGACGCGTGTGGCAGTAGCATCGGAGCAGTGCTAATGCAAGATGGACGGGTAGTAGCATATGAAAGCCGAATTTTGCAAGGGCCAGAGAGGACTATGCAAGTCTATGAGAAAGAACTCTTGGCCGTCATTCATGCGCTTTCTAGCTGGAAGCACTACCTCTTAGGTGCTGATTTTGTTGTCCAAACAGATCATCAGACCTTGCGATACTTCTTGACACAGTCAAAGTTATCCGAAAAGCATATGCGATGGGCAAACATTCTTTCCATGTTCCACTTCCAGATTATGCATGTGGAAGGCAAGAAGAATGTTGTGGCTGATGCGTTATCAAGAAAGCCACAAATTTCAGCTGTGTCAATTCCTTATCATCATGAGTTAGATGACATGAAGGAACAGTATACTGCTGATGAAGATTTTGCAAGGATCTTTGAACAATTACAAGAGGGGCAACATCACGAGCACTACCTCCTCAGAGATGGTTTTATGATGATGCATGGCAGACTTTGTGTCACTAGGCCACTGCGACATAAGGTCATGGAAGAGAGTCATGTCCCACCGTATGCAGGGCATCGTGGCATTGATGCAACAGTTTAAGCGGTAGAGACGTTCTTCTATTGGCCTACCTTGAGGAGAGATGTGGATGCCTTTGTGCGAGCATGCATAGTTTGCCAAAAGGTCAAGTTTGACAAGCAAAAGGCACCAGGGTTGTTACAACCACTGCCGATTCCGGATAAGCCATGGGAAAGCATTGCTATGGACTTTATCTTTGATCTTCCAAGGACGCCAATAGGGAATGATGATATATGGACCATTATTTGCAGGTTCAGCAAGCAGGCCCATTTTATCCCTGTCAGGAAGAAGATAAAATCTGATCAGATGGCACGCTTGTTCATGTACAATGTGTTTAAGTACCATGGTATGCCACAATCGATTATCAGTGATCGTGATCCTCGCATGACCAGTTTGTTCTGGAGAGGATTGTTTGAGAACATGGGTACTACGCTCAAGTTCTCGTCTTCGTTTCATCCACAAACTGACGGACAGTCAGAAGAGGCCAATTCTACTGTCTTAGATCTGCTGAAATGCTATGTGTCAGATAATAAGGGCAAGTGGGAACAGTATTTGCCTATGCTTGAGTATGCGTACAATAATACGGTGCATTCGTCTACTGACAAAGCACCTTTTGAAATTGTTGAAGGCGGCAAAAAGGTTCCTCCCATTTTGCACACAAAGGACAAGATCTTTGAGGCAGATTGATATGTTGAGAACATGGATGAGATGTATAAGAAGATTAAAGTTGCCTTGGAGAAGACTCAGGCAAAACAGAAAAAGGCTGCTGATCGTCACCGTCGTGAATTGCTACTATCACCTGGTGATTGGGTTCTCTTAAGGTTCGAAAAGGCAAGGTTAAAGAAGATGAAGAGCAAGGAACGGCTGTTTCCTAAGCTCAGCATGCGTTACTATGGGCCTTTTCAAGTGCTTGACAAGATCAGCGATGTGGCTTACAGGCTGAAATTGCCTGATGCATGGAAGATTCATAATGCGTTTCACGTGAGTCTTCTAAGACCCTTCGTGGGTGATGTGCCAGAAGATATGCCAGGTGAGGATCAGCCAGAAGTTGAGGAACTTGATGAGATCCTGGTACCTGAGCAAGTTTTGGCACATAAGGACAGAAAAGTTAAAGGACAAGTTGCAAGACGTTATTTGGTGAAGTTCAAGAACTATCCGCCTATGGATGCAAAGTGGATGGAAGAGCATGAACTGTCAGAGTCACCAAATGTATTGCAGCTTTACCTTGAAGCCTTTGGGTTACAGCCTACTTATGCTCCAACCCAACGTGTGCAAAGGAGGGGTAATGATAGAGCTAGTACATCGAATGTACATATGAATTCAGTGCCATAGATAGAAATGGCAAAAGTATGAAGGCCTCATTAAGTCATTTGTATCTATGTATGTTACGACCTTTCTTGCGGATACATGCGATGATAAAAGAGTGTTGATAGCACAAGATCATCAGTGGCGTGTATTTATGGTATGCAATCGAGGACGTTTGCGATTTCAAGAGGGGGGTATGTCACGAGGACGTGACAGTTATTAAGCATGTCACAGAGATGTGGCAACTGCTAACCTTGGTTGTTGGTTTCTTTCCAATGGGGTTTATTTTATTTATTTTGAGACCCTCTTTTTGAAGTAGCAAACGGTCGGACATTGTATGGCCAATGTGAACGGTAGATTCACCCGCAGACGGGAAGTGGTCGGCACTGGAATTCGTATGGTAAGAGGATGTCTAGGCTCAGAGCAAGATCATATAGGTCCCCCCGTCGCACTTAGCAAGTTGGTGGATACTAGGAAGTGAACTCAATTAAGGCGTAAAGTCAAGGTGGGACTACCAACAATAAGTATCCAACAGTTGGGCCACATTGCACTTTTGGATGCGGTCCCAATGAGGATAGATGGTCAGAAGACCAGTGGGAGCCCAACGGAAGCATCTCCTAAAATTTAGGGAACTGCTATTTTGGGCCGTGAAATGTGTTCGCGTCATTACCTCCGGTATGACTAGGGGAACACTTTATAACTCTGCCGCGAAGTCAACTGACGCCTCGGTTGGGATATTTTTAAGCGGCGAACCCGAAACGGGAAAATGCTTGAAAATGCGCCAAGTGTCACATTTTGGTGAACTTTCCTCTTGCAGAAAAATGGGCGCTGATTTTTATGCTGGGAGAGGCCTCATTTGCAACCTGTCACAGGTTAAGAGCTATGGAGTGCTTTCTTTCCCTCTCATGTACAGTGTGGTGCTAGGAGTGATGCCCTGCACACTACACACTGCTCTCTCTCTCCCCTACGTGCAGTTATGTGATGCCCCACAAGAGGGCTACTCATTTGATTGATGTACAGTTGTGTGGGTTCATGCTTTTGTGCTGAGGCAAGAGCCTCCTTGAGCAGGAACAGGGGTAGCTAACTGCTGCTCCAAAGCAGGCATTGGTGAGGGTCATAACCTCACCGTACAGGTGCAAAATCAGCGCTGTGTATGCGCTGTAAATTCACTGTTTTTCAGCCATACGGACGCCAGGATCATTGGGAATCGTGCCCCACTGGCAAAGGACAGTTAGGGGACTGTTTGGGGCTGAAAACAGGGCAAAAACCAGTAAATACAGCGTGCTGAATTTACTGTTTTTGGACAGGAATCAGAGGGTATACGACAGTGCAAGCGAGTTCCAGCAGGGGAATTGGTTTCGCGCAAGTTTTGGGACTGTTATGCTGCCGAAATTTGGCCAAATCAAATGGTATCTAGGTGGATACACGTGAAGGATTCCCAGGACCTTACCTTGTAATTTACCCTCCTAAAGAATAAAGAAATACCGAAAGGGACGCCAATTTTGGGACCTACAGGTTGTCGGCGTCTGCTCGGAGCATTCTAGCTTCCGAGCCGTGTGTGTGTTTAAGTGTTAACTCCCGTCGTAGGTTCTCTTTGCAAAGTGCTCTGTGTGTGTGTTTAAAGTAAAGAATTTCGGGTGAAAGCCAACGCCTACCGCCCTACGGGCCGGTTTCAGTTACCGCTTTGGAAATGTATAAAGAAATAAAGTCTTCTGATGTTGACTTTTATCAATGTGTACCGTCTGCTTGGTTTGATTCATTAGTGCTTTGGTACTTTTGTCACTGAATTTCGTAAAAATGTTTCATGTTCTTTTGTTGAACTTGGGGATTCCGACGAATCCAACCTTATCCGAGAAATCATGACTGATTTCAAGAATGTTTTTCTTGATGATCTACCTCCTGGCTTGCCGCCTTCGAGAGGAGTAGATCATGGCATTGAGTTGGTGGCTGGTAGTCAGCCCTTCTCAAAGCAACCCTATCGGTTTAGTAAAACCGAGGAGGACGAGATTCAGCGACAGCTGAAGGATTATCTCGATAGGGGTTTTGTTCGGCCTAGCAAATCCCCGTGGGGAGCGCCAGTGCTACTTTCTTGAAAGAAGGATAACACTATGCGCTTCTGCGTGGATTACAAGGGGTTGAATAAACTTACTGTCAAGAACAAATATCCGCTCCCGCGCATGGACGATCTGATAGATCGGCTCCATGGAGCGTTGTATTTTACGAAGATAGACCTGCGATCAGGCTATCATCAGATACGGATCAAACTGGAAGATATTCCTAAGACATGCTTCCATACGCGTTATGGTCACTATGAGTTTTTGGTCTTGCCTTTTGGTTTGACCAATGCTCTAGCTACGTTCCAGCAGATGATGAATGATCTGTTGAGACCATTTTTGGGCAACTTGGTTGTTGTATTTCTTGATGATATCTTGATCTACAGCCGAAGTTTGTCTGAGCACCTAGTGCATATACGCACTGATCTCGAAGTATTGAGAACTGAGAAGCTTTACGCTAAGGTTTCGAAGTGTGAATTCTTTAAGAAAGAGCTTCTGTACTTGGGTCACATCATTACTTGCGATGGAATTTGCGTCGACCCTGAAAAGTTAGATAAAGTGCGAAATTGGCCCATTCTGAAGAATGTACGCCAAGTAAAGTCCTTTTTAGGCTTTACTGGATTCTTTCGCAAGTTTATCAAGGATTACTCTAAAGTTGCTGCTCCGCTTACGTAACTTTTAAAAGGAGGGGTGAAAGGGCCGAAGACTTCGGGTCCTCGTCGTAAAGGTAATCCCCCTGTTGCCTGGAATGAGAGTCTCGACGAGAGCTTTCGGACACTAAAGCACTTGGTGACTACTGCGCCAATATTGCACATTGTGGATCCTAGCAAACCGTTTGTGGTTGAAACGAATGCTAGTGATTATGCTATTGGTGCAGTATTATACTAGGATGGACGTCCTGTTGCGTTTGAAAGTAAGAAGCTTTCTGACGTTGAGATGCGTTACCCAATGTATGAAAAGGAGCTTTACGCCGTAGTCCACGTCCTGAGAAAATGGCGACACTACTTGTATGGCTCTAAGTTTGTTGCATGGACAGATCATCATTCCTTGCGCTATATCTGTGATCAGGGTGATCTCAGAGGCCGAAAGGCTAGATGGGTTGAACTTATGCAAGAGTTTGACTTTGAGATCCGTTATAGAAAAGGATCCAGCAATCGAGTTGCCGATGCGCTCAGCAGGATTCCTGAGGTCAATGCTTTGTCTATGGCTGAAATCTCGATGGATTTCTATCTCTCTCTCCGAGGGCTATGTCGCTCCGATGGCCATTTTGGCAAGATATGGAACGAGGTCGAAGCGGAGCATGACTCGCATACAGGCTTGGGTGATCCGGAGACCCAAGTGAGTCGTGCTGGAGAGACGAGACAGTGACAATATTCCATTAGAGGTGGACTATTGTTTAGAAATGGTAAAGTCTGCGTGCCGGAAATCGATGAGATTCGCCAAAAGATTTTGTGCGAATGCCACGATGTTCCTAGTGTTGGGCACCCAGAGAACTTTGCCTTTGGTCAAGCGATATTTCTATTGGCCAAGAATACGCTCTTACATAGAGAACTATGTGAAGAGATGCACTCAGTGTCAGGTCAATAAGGCAGAGCGCCTTAGGAAAGCTGGCCTGTTACATCTATTGGAAATCCCAGATGCCAAGTGGCAGAGTATTTCCATGGACTTTATCGTTGGTTTGCCAAATACTAGTTGAGACAATGACGCTATTTGGGTTGTGGTCGATAGACTCACAAAAATGGCGAAGTTTATACCAACGAAGTCGGCAGTAAAAAGCCATGAGTTGGCGGTTTTATTTGTCGATCAGCTTTATAAGCTGTATGGTCTCCCAGAAGATATCGTCAGTGATTGAGATACTAAGTTCACTGGCCGATTTTGGCGAGATGTCTTTGCTCACCCTCAGATGAAGTTGAGTATGTCGTCTTCTGACCATCCTGAGTCCGACGGACAAACTGAGAGGATGAACCAGACATTAGAAGACATGTCGAGAGCATGTCTCTCACAGGCAATTTGATTGGGAAAGGTATCTTCCACAGTTAGAGTTTGCCTATAATAGTAGCAAGCATTCTGCTATTGGATTTAGCCCGTTCATGCTGATGTATGGATTTGAGCCTAAATCCCCGATTGCTATTGGCTTAGAGAAAGTCAAGGACCGCCAAGCTCGTGATTTCCTGTATGACATGCAGGAAATGCTCGAATTTGGCCAAGGATAGCATAAGAACGGCTCGTGATCGAGTCACTACTTATGCTAATCAAAAGAGATCCCCAAGGACTCTAGATGTGGGACAATGGGTTTATCTGAAGATACCCAAGGATTCCAAGACTATGCGAACATGAAAGCATTATAAACTTTCAGCTAGATATTGTGGTCCGTTCCCGATCACAAAGAAAATTGGCCAAGTTGCCTACAAACTGGCTCTTCCTTCGGATGTTACTGACATCCAGTGTTTCATGTCAGCTGCCTTAAAGTCAAATTGGGCGAAGCTGATGTTGTCGTGCCTATCGAGGAAAATGTATGGCAAGATATGCAAACTGAGTATATTCCTCGAGAACCAGAAGCAGTTTTGGATCATCGTACCCGTCATTCGTGCCAAAAGGCTTATGACGAGTACTTAAATCAAATGGAAGGGTCAACCTGAAAGGTATGCTACTTGGGAACCTGTTAGAGCTTTGAAAGCTCAGTATCCCCACTTCATTGATGAGGACATCAATGGTTCTTAAGGGGGGAAGTATGTTATGTCCCGCTCACAGGAGAGGGGATCTAGCCCAGATGCCGTCGGGATGGGCGTCCAGTGTCCGGGCGGACGTAGTGCGAACCCGGCCAGTGTGGCCGGCCATTATTATAAAAGGGAGGCCAAGGCCTCATTTACAGTTATCGACCCCACTGGCAGAGTGCCAGTGGTTAGCCCGCGAGGCTAGGAGTGCGCGAGGTCACCTCGAGGAGGTGAGGCCGGGTGGTATGGAACGCTCGGTCTTACAGGTGCACGCCTACGTCCTCGGACGCTGGCCCCAGCATGGGGGAGCTACCGGATGGTGGCTATGGTCGGGTGGTTCGTCCGACGAGCATCTGTAGGCGGTCCGTGTGGCCGGGAGGTCCTATCTCCTCGTTCGTTTCAACTACCCAAAGAGGAGTCACACTACACTAGGCCTAGATTGCCTGGTCTGGCCAGTGACCTTGAGTGCCTTGGTATTGGGCCACGAGGCGACTGAGAGAAGGGATTCGAGTGCAACATCGGTTTGCCAGACAACAGTAGGTGGACCAGGTTTTCTTGGATCCTGTTGCCGTCCTTCGTGGACTCTTCATCCCTTACCCACTCTTGCATGACATCCTTCCTACACCCACATAATGGTACCAGATAGCTAGATAAAATAATCATGCATATCATTGTTGTACTTCTTGAGCATTTACTTTTTCCCTCGTAGCTTAGAGCTTCATCCCTCCATCGCTCCATGTAGTCTTCCAGTACCCCAGGTTTTTTCTCCAGTCAGCTGTGGTGGTACGTTCATTGTGTACCTTTGTCCTTTTTTCCTGGATAGCCTCTCTACACATACATGTACATCGTTTGTCTCATAGGTACCAGCTTTTGCCCCTAGATGATGTTAACAAAGCAAACCCCCCCCCCCCGTCTCCCCCCCCCCCCCCCCCCCCCTTTTTCTCCTCCTCCAAACACCCATATCAGCATTTGAAGGTGTCTTTTCAGATAGAAACAAAAGCTAGCTTGGTTTTATTGGGTTGAAGATACGTGTTGTCTTTATTCTTCACCTTTGTCATCTTTGTTGACTGTTTTAAGCCAAAGTTTTCATTATTCTTGCATTGTGAAAAATGTTTCCCTTAACATGAGTACATGCTTTAAGTTCCAAAGTTTTCATTGTTCTTGCATTGTGAAAAATGTTTCCCTTAACATGAGTACATGCTTTAAGCAGAAATGGAGGGCAGCTGCTGAACCCAAACGGAAAACAAAAGAAGAGAAGTTTGAACTACCGGATTTCTTCGAGATTGACAGGGGTTAGCTTTTCTGACTTCCAACTTCATTTCTTTTACAATGGATATACTATTGTAAAGAAACCATGACACTGTCATGCACAATACATTCTACGATTTGTGCTTGGGGTCTCTACACTGCGGGCGTTTTATGTCGTAAGTATTACAAGGATTTGTAAATGCTTCTACTGAAAAAAGAAAATCAGGGCTGTAAAATTAACAGGTATGAATTTTAACAAGGCAATGACAAGACATAGCACAAAAAATATTTTGATATGAATCTTTAGCTACAAGATGGGGTTCTCAGAATAAGTAAAGTGTTGTGGATGCCATCTTTTTGTTAATATACAGCTGCACAAGAAACATGTGGGCACCTTGATTTTTGAATGTGTGCGCACAATTAGTGGATTTCTTGGAAGGGGTGACTGCAAAATTTATTTTTGATATTCCTTGATTGACAAGCAGAAATGGTGCAACATCTATTACGTTTGCCAACACAAGTGTTAAGAGGGTTTGAGAGGCTGAAAATGCAATTCTCCTCCTCTCTCTTAGAGCACACTGAAGACACCTTTGCTGAAAACACTGCTCAAAGTGGCTTCTTTCCTTGCTGGAAACACAGCTCAAAGGAGCTTCTTTCCTTGCCGAAACACAGCTGATGTTGTCTTTCTGTGTCGACGGCATGCCAAGGCTAAGCACTCCTTTCTAGGTACAAGGGCAAACTCTCCTCCCGCTAGATGAGAGAAAAGAAAGCAGCCACTCCACCTGTTGTTGGTCTCATGTGGATACTTGGAGAATGTAGGTCCAAAGAGCTGCTTCCTAACTGACAACGCTCTTGCTGGCTGAGATGGTGCAGCCTCATTACCTTATGTGACACATGATTTTCTATCCGCTTATGGATGTGCAAGTCTCTATGACAATGCTAGGCAGGTTTTGCCATCCATGATAAGCATCCTCTTTGTATCATCCACAACAACGATGATGTCCTCCAGATCTGTGTGCACTTCTTGCGTGTGGATAGGTATGTCGTAGAACTGCATGTGGAAAAGGCGTTTCAGCCTTTGGTGGTGTGCGACGGATGCTAGAGTAGAGGGTGTGGGTGTGAGCGAGGTGATCGCCATCGCTACTTGCTTCAAGAATGTGCACGGTAAAAATCAGAGAGATTTGTGTGTGCAGAGGGTATTCAAGGGTATGGTGACTCGTGAGGGTGTATGGGTCACTTCTTGGCAAGGTAGGTCTGTGTGTACAATATGGTGCGAGTAGGTGCCCTAAGTCAGTAGGGCCCAGGGGATCTTTTAATATCTGCTATGTGGAAGGGTTGCTGCGAAGACAAAGTTGGTGGAAATACAACACATGTCCAAATTTTGGAATTGGGGAATGTGCTGGATTGGCAACACATAGGACGAGTGTGCTATTTGGAGGATGTTGTGGCAATGGGTGGAAGTCTTTTAGAGGTCCTTCGTTGTCTTGTGTTGTAGCGCACCTTTCTTTGCTGCCATCACAGCCTGCAAGGAACTGAAGCTACCACAAAGTGCTGACGTGTCAAGCCATTGAAGAACGGAGCGAACTTGCATTTCCCGGCCAAGGGGCCTAAACCCTAGGAAGCAGCAACAACACAAGAAGTTTCACCAACTTGCAAAGTCTTGCCAAGTGGCCTATTTTTAAAGAAGAGCTCCCACCAACTTACGAGACCCCGTCTGATGGGGCCCAAGGGACCGAAAGCCCTTAGAATAAAGCAAGATCACACACACACTCAATCTCTTGCGAAAAAGATGATGACGTGGCAATTGTATGGATGTTTGTGATTTACGTTGATGACTTGGTAGGATGTACGGACTTCCGCGAATTGCGTTGGTAGGTGCTGACGTGGCAGTTGTACGGAACTGCAAGTTGTAATCTGCTAGGGTTTCCGTGGCAATCATTTCAGGATAACCCACTCTGCCAAAAGCTGCACATCGAAGGAAGATGTCAGAAGGCATGTAACTTCGGGCAAAATTTTTCTTGAAACCTTGCCAAGTCCTTGGAGTGTGCGGCTTGATAGCTATAGACATCCACCACTGTATGGCACTGCTTCTGATAAAAACATCGGCTCGAAAAAAAAAAAAATCTTTGATCCTTCTCTTGCAAGTGATCTTTATGGCTTATGCCCTTTAAGACAGAGCGATGAAGACGGGAGCGCGCCCGATGCGCGATGAAGGGTGGGAGTGGCTAATAAGTCCGAGGTGAGTGGCTAATAAGTCCGGGGTGAGGACACGAAGATTCTTTAATAAGATTCCCAGCACAAAGTTTCTTTCTTTGTTTGCTCTTTGGCAAGATCGATTCGCTTTAAAATAAGCACAAAGCTTGAAGCTTCGATACCACTATCAAGGGACCGGCACCGCATGCCAAGGGAAAAGAATAGACTGAAGAATTTTAAGCACTTCAAATAACAATTGAACTGAAAGAGATAGAGAGTGCAGGCCACACGAGACGGGGAGTGGCGGAGTTCCACCCCTAGAGAGCATTGGTGTCACGTGACACATCCCAACCCTATGTGTCCGTGGACAAGCTACACCACAGCAGGTTCAGTCAGTTCAGTCAAGTCTAGATTAGCAGTGATCTGGCACTTTTGTGAGTCTATTCGTAGACCATGCATGCCCAGTCACTTAGCATAGATGCATATCCTCCGGTTGCACACAACATGATCATCGGAATTCCCATCAGAATCCATTAACATCAGTTAGGGGAATTTTCCAGTGCATTTAGCCTATTTTCCTATTTATTAGTTATTTTCACTTATTATTTTTAAGTGACTTTCCAACAAAAGTAGGTAGGGCAATTTTGCTAAGTTAATATATAAGCAAACCCAAGTTAGCACTTTCTGGCAGAAGAGGCAGCAGGAGCTTCCCGCTCAACAGGCAACTTCTCAGCAGTAAACCCCCCCCCCCCCCCCCCCCCCCCCCCCCCCCCCCCCCCCAGCAGTAGACCCTCGCCATCCACTCCTTCCCTTTGGCGTTTCCTCCCAGCAAGCCATCGCCGACAAGTCCTCTTGCTTGGCGTTTCCAACCTCAGCAGATACATCCCAGCCAGCGTTTTTCAGCCCTTGACAAGAACACCAGCATCATTGCAGATTCAACGTTTTTTCAGCCCTGTCAAAAACGCCAGCTCAGCAGTAGCAAAAACGCAGAATTCAGCAGTTGGATTCTCGCAGTTTTCAGCCTATGACGCAGTAGCAGATCAGCCCCTAGATGGTTGTAGATGTTCCCCCATTTTCAGCCAAGAAAACGCAGCCAAAACAGTCATTTTCAGCCACTGAAACAGTCCCGAAATTCAGCGATTAAAAGATCTCAGATTTCAGCCATCAAGTCGTCGTCGTCACCATCGTCGTCGTCATCGGCATAGTCCCATTGCATCAGTCCATTGCATTTGCATTGTACACCTTTGTGCAATCAAAGTAGACCACTCTCGCCGACGAGAGTGGGGCCTTCGGAGGAGAGTTTTACAAACTCTCGGGTGTCGTATCTCTTCTCTCTCCTTCTCTCAGTCTCATTCACTTGCACGCACAATATCCATTCACTTTGTTCGTGATCATAGCACTCTCCATAAGACGGAAAGCTCTCTCTTTCCCTAAGAACTAAAAGGAACCTTGAGCAATAAAGATCACTAATCTTGAGAAAATACAACATTCATTCCGCTGCACCTAACAATTGGCCCCAAACCTTGGCGCCCCTTTCGGTATTTCTTTATATTGCTTCAACTCTGTACAAGCCGATACTCCACGCTCTGCACCTTCACCTGGGAGCGTGCTAGAGAATGAGCCCATGGCACATATTTAAAGGCCCTTGGCCTGTGAAAAGCAGCTACATGAAAAACAAGCACCCCCCTTTCTTACAGTCACGGCACCATGAGTGGTGGCATTTTGAGCCGTTTTTGAACAAAATGGTAATTTTTAATGATTTTATGGCCTTTTTCTGGACATTTTTCACCCAAAAGACCCATTTTTAATGTAAAAAGTCCAAACGAGTTGGAAAAAATCCGTAAATTTATGAAAAAATTTTAAAATTTTAGAAAAATTTGACCATTTTCCATTTAAAAAATTGACCCGTTTTGACGGTAAAAAGCCTCAACGAGCTGGGAAAAGCCCTAAATTTGTAGAAAAAATATTTGTGGAATAATTTAGAGACATGACAAGTGAAAATCATTTTCTTCACTTGTCATGACCTATAAACACATCTTTAACTTTTACTACAAAATAGACGGCGAATATAAAAATAGCTAAGTAGACACTGACTCTATGCATACATGCATTTGACAACTCAAACCATGCACCTAGCACGCGGACGCAAGTCACTTAACAATCATAATCACATTCACATCACTATTCCCATCAAGATCTTAGACAGGATCGGTGATCATTATGACTTATTTACCATCAGATCCAGACCGCATTGATTTCTCACGGATGTTTTGATGCACCTTTGGCACTTCACCTTTGAAAGGTCTCAAAAGACACATGAAAAGCATTGTGAATCTTCGAAGTATCTAACATCTTCAATCTAAAAGACACATCATTGATTTTTCCAGAAATCTAAAAGGGCCTATAGTATCGCATACTTAGCTTTGGAAAGAACCTCTCCTGTTTTGTGAACAAGCTCCTTGGCTTTCTTCTTTCCTTATGAAGCATTTTTCTTTGCAGCCTTAGACACTGGCTCGTCTGTTGCGCAAGTCAGACCGGGTCCTCTATAGAAGAAGAATCAATTGAATCTCTGATACCATTATAACCGGCTTGGAGTTGACAAGGCGGTAATTCCACAGGAGACACAGGAACAGAATTGAAGAATTTGAACACTTGAACTTTGAATCAAATTGTAGTTGCGACATGAAGTGGCGGAGTTCCATTTCATATGTACTGGCCCCAAAGTCCGGTGTCCCTTTTAGTACTTTTTTTAATATTGATAAGTCATAGAGTAAACTATCGGGGAGTCACTCTGCAACTGTGCAACCATGTATTGATCTACCAAAAGTGACCCCCAAGGCACTATTTCATAGGCACTTTGCCCAAAAGCAAGTGATACAAAAAGTTGGGTGCTTTCAAAAGCCAGCTCTACAAAAAACTAGCGTTCAAAAGCTCTAATATCGAAAAGCATTTCCATGTCTGCACCATAAGGCTGCCACGTCATAACCAAATTTCCCGCCATGTTAAGTTGAGGAAAGGCAATTGACTTTGTGATCTTTTGACCCATATTGAAAAGCTAGAGATTTTAGTTATAAAAAGCAAGGCAGGGGGCCGATAAATCAAAGCCTTAGGGAAACACTTTCACAAAGTCTAGAGTTGGGTGGTCTTGCATAGATTAGTAAATAGAACTAGTGAAAAGGGGTGCCTAGTTACAGACCAGTGCATCTGGGAGTGGAACTCTGCCACTTCGTGTCTCGTCTAAGTGTGGTAAACTCTTTTCACTTCAAGTGTAACAAGTCCAAAAGTTGTTTCCACTTGTATTTTTTTCTATGTTGTGCCCTAGCGGTTACAGTGGTATTAGAGTGTCAGCTGTATGCTTTTCCGACAAGCAAACTGACCCTATTTTTTCCGGGCATTTGTGCCCTCACCATGCTAGATGCATCCAAAGAATTATGCTTGGCTTATGGAAACATTCAAGGCACCAAAGCCCTTATCTTGTTCACCCCGGGAGCAACTGAGAATTTCGATTCACCCGTTTTTCTCAAAATTTTGGACATTGGTTACGATCAAATTGGTTGCGAGATTCAGACAGAGTTAGGTATTAGTGACACAAGCAATGTTACACTACTTGCTAGGATATTATGGTAAAATAGACTTTCACATTGGGCATTGTGATGCATTTTTGGAAATGTTGTGGCATCATCAGAGTGATGCTAATATTGCTATTTGCCAGCAAATGATCACCTTACGACATAATGGAAACTTGATTGCTCTACAACGAGGTTAGCTTTGCTAGAAAAAGCATCCACTAACACATCATCCTTGTGAACAATCACATCATCTTCATGCAACTCATCATGCTTGTGAGAAATCACATCTTGATCATGCAAATCATCATGCTTATCATCATCATTCAAATCATCATGCAAATCATTGTCAATCAATCCATCATGCTCATCATTGTCAATCAAATAATCCTGCTCATCATTGTCAATCAAATCATCATGCTCATCATTGTCAAACAAATCATCATGCTTCTCATAATCATGCAAATCTTGTGTGTCATGCTTTGGAGAAGAAGGGACTGAGAGAGTCTCCTTTGCCCGAATCTCTTGCATCTGTGCCTGCACTTGAGAAAAGAGTCGCAACATCTCTTGCATTCTTGCTTTGTTCTCGCGATCAAATCTTGCTTGACTTTCTTTTTCTTCCAAGTCGTACTGACGCTCTATGGCTGCCATTTCTTCTTCGTAGTCACGATCTATGGCTGCCATTTCTTCTTCGTAGGCCTTTCTTTCTGCTTCTCTTTCTTTGCGTTCTAACTTTCTTTCCAGACACAACTGGTCCAACTCCTCCATAGAAGTTAGCGCAATCCTTGTCGTAGACAGGGAAGGGGAAAAACCTCCTGGTGGGGAAAATTCTTCTTCGCCTCTCTCATGCTCATCACCTCCAAGCGAAGTATCCATTCCGCTTCGATTGATGACCATCCACTGAAGTCTTGGGTTCTTGTGGGTTCTCGTGGTCTTGGGTTCTTATGTTCACGAGGAACTTGGGTTCTTGGGGGTCTTGGTTCTTGGGTTCTTAAGGGTCTTGAGGTTTTCTTTCGCTTGCAATCTATGTTTGAGAAGGATCTTCTCTTCACCCGAGTTCTACTCTTTCCCGCGGGCGCACCCCTTGGCGGCCTTGCGCTCACACCAAGGTTGCTTTTTCCCACCTCACGTCGATTGGCCGGCTGCTAAGTGCATGGTCCGCTCTCACTGATCGAAAAGAGACACAAGGGGAGGTTGGACAAGCCCTTCTTTCCTGGGATTCCTCTCTCTTCAAAAACACGAATAGGAATTGACACGCCCAAGTGAACTTGGGTTCGTGCGACCGCAACAAGCAAAAAAAATCCTTGTGATTCTTGTGGTTCTTTCCTTGAGTGATACAGAACACTGCCAAAGCTCTGATACCAATGTTAGGTGCAGCGGAATGAATGTTTGAACTTTGCTCAAGATGAGTGCTCTGAACTGTGCTGAAGGTTCCTTTTGTTCTTATGGAAGGGAGAGCCTTCCGTTCTTAATGAGAGAGTGCAATGATCACAAACAAGTGAATGGACACTGTGCGTGCAAGTGTATGAGACTAAGAGATAGAGAAGAGAATACGACACCAGAGACGTTGTAAACCCCTCCTCCGAAGGCCCCACTCTCTATGGCGAGAGCGGTCTACTTATGATTGCACAAATCTCTACAATGCTTGGACTTGCGGACGATGTCGACGACGATGAGGCGGGCTGAAATCTGAAAACGCTAAGGGCTGAAATCTGCAAATCTTGTATCTGCTGAATTTTGACTCTATGTCGATGACGACGATGTGACGACGACGACGACGACGCGCTGAAAATGCAGATGCTGAAATCTGCGTTTTCCGGGCTGAAACTGTAAACCTTGCAGAATCTGACCGTGCGGCGAGGAACTGCTGCGGGAAGGTGAGATCTGCGAGGTTCGGGGGTTCTTCTCCGATGTCTAAAGGCTGAAAACTGAAAACGCTGGTGTTGCTTGAGGTTCCTTCGCGGTAATCTGCAAAACGCTGAGGTTGGTCTGCAAATAAAAAACGCTAGGCTTCTGCTGTGTCTTGCTGTCGCCGGGTTGGTCTGCAATGTGAAACATTGGGGCTGATCTGCAATGGAGAAAAACGTTGGCTGTCCTTGGCTGAAAACGCTAAGTCTCCTGTGGTGGGGGGGGCGGGGGGGGGGGGGGGGGGGGGGGGTCTTGCTAAGAAGTTGCCTGTTGAGCAAGGTGCTCCTGTTGCCTCTTCTGCCAATTAGTGCTAGTTTAGGTTTGCTTATATACAAACTTACTCAATTTGCCCTACCTACTTTCCAACAAAAGTCACTTAAAAATAATAAGTGAAAAATGTCAAAAATAGGGAAAATAGGTTAAATGCACTGGAAAATTCCCTTGAAGGATTCTGATGGGAATGCTTATGATCATGCTGTGTGCAACGAGAGGATATGCATCTACACTAAGTGACTGGTCATGCACGGTCTACGAATAGACTCACAAAAGTGCGAGACACTTCCAACCTAGATTGACTGGACTGACTGAACCCTGATCATGCTATAGCTTGTCCACGGACACATAGGGTTGGATGTGTCACGTGACAGTCAATTGATTGCCTCCTACAGTCCCAATGTGACAAAAAACCCACTTTCATGGGTATGAAACCTCGAAACTTCGAGACGTGCAAAATATTTTGGCGAAACCTACGAAACACACAACCTTCATGAAAAAGGAACCCCTCTGTTGTGATGGAATCTAGAGTCATGTGTGTGCCATTTATATTCACATACTTTTTGGTAAATCTTTGGGATTAATTTACAAGTGGGAAATCTTGAGGCGAGGAAAACTCACAGAAAAGATCATATAGAAAAGAAAGAACATAGGAGTGTTCGGCTAAGAAAGAGGGCTAAAAACATTCGTAGGAGAGTTGACGTATCTCTGAGGTGATATCACCAATTTCCAAGGCAAAACTGTGAGGTGCAGCGGAAGTGTTTAAGGATTTTGCTCGGATCTAGTGCTCCGCACAAACACAAGGTTACTGCACTTCACTTGAAAAGAGAAACTGAACTGAACATAATGGGGGGGGGGGGGGGGGGGGGGGAGAGAGAGAGAGAGAGAGAGAGAGAGAGAGAGAGAGAGAGAGAAGGACAAGAAGAAGAAGAAGAAGATTTTAACGTCGTAGGAAACTATCCCAAGAGAGAAAAGAGAGATGACATGGCATGTCGGGTCCCAACCACCCGCAAGGGCCCCCTTGCTTTGTTGCCAGAGCAAGTACTTGCTTTAGATTACTTGCACAAAATGCTGATACAATGATGCTAATGTTGAGACGTTGACGGGAACTAGATGTAGATGCTTGATACTTGAGCGGCTAAGTGCTTGGTACTGCGGGTACCTTGGTGCTTGGAATTGCGAGTACTTATGGGTAGTGAAGGTACTTGGGTGCTGAGGATATGGAGGTACTGATGATCCCTACGCTGAGCTAGGCAAGAGCCAAGCCAAACCACAAGGGTGCTAGATGCCGGGGTACTGCGAGGCTAAGGCTAACATGCAAAAGGGTCTGATGCTTGTAATTTGCTACTGTGACGAGGCTATGGGCTGATCTGCTATCGCCGCTGGCAGGGATAGGCTGAAAATTGACAGACACTGTTGGAAACGCTAAGGAATGATGATCTGGATCTGCAATGCTAAGGGCTGAATGCTGAATCTGCTGCGGATCATAGGGCTAAGAGCGCGCGCTGGTTCTGAAGTTGTCAAAATGCTGGTGCTGCTGCTGTGGGTACTGCAAGTATTGAGGGGTACTTCTTCATCTTCTTCTTTTGCCTCCCCTGGATCCTAGCGCTCACCCATGGCTACTTATATATCACTTCATGCTGGGTCGAGCAGTACTTTCATAGCCCCACGATTCTTCATAAATGATGCCAAAAAGTTACTTAATAAATTTAATGACTTAAGAGGTGGTTCACATGCGGTAACATGCCTAAATGCTGAAATGTTTGTATTGTGCAAGAGAGAGTATGCAACTACACTGGCTTGGGCATGCACGTCTTGCTAGAGGCTCACAAAGTGTCAGGCTAGGTCCTAAGCTAGACTATGAATGACGCTAGACGGTAGTAGAAGCTTGTCCACTTGGCGCAAGTGTAGTACTCACGTGACAAAAACGTAAAGATTGCCTAAGGGAAGACTTGAAGAGCGGTGGAACATACAGCTTTTACGTGCCACAGGGTCCAATAAGCCCAATATTTGACCCACATGAAGAAGGCCGCAGATCGCTATAAGGAAGGTGGGAGAATGTCAAAAGCCCAAAACTGTTTGTGGAAACTGCAACAATCCTTGAGTAGGTGACTAACAGTCTCCTCTGAAGGCGAGCAACGGACACAACGCGAAGAGCAGATATGACGTGCACTGAGAAAAGTGTCCACTAAGCATCGCCAAAGAAACAAACGCTCCTTCAAATGCAAGTGGCTCTTCTAGAGGGCAAAGAGAGGCTTCCTCCACCAGGTATCAGACTTGTGCATGGACCATAGTGCATTACAATGGTCAGCGAGCCAAGGCCACCGTAGAAGAAGAACAAAACTTGGCCGGCAGAAATGGCCTCAAAAGGAGTGTCCTGGAAATTTCAATCAAACATTCGGCTACTATCAGCCAATGGCGGAATGAGTAAAAAGTCAACTAGCATGTGTTAGCTCTCTCTAGGGCTGATGGGAATGCATACCAAATCCAAAACGACGAGCGGCAATGGGAAATTGAAAGGTGTAGCCCACCTCATCAACCATATTATCAACTACATGAAGGCCACGACAAGAGAGAAAATATGCCTGAAGAGGCGAACGATCAACCAAATAGAGAATTCTTGGCTCCAATGAAGACTCTCCAAATGAAGCGAATTCCCTTCCCGCTGCTGTCGACCGTGCCATGATAAATGACTTGTTACATCTTTCCAAGCAGGAATCAAATTGGAAGCAAAAGAACAACCAGGATTGTGCCCTTCCATCTTGCCAAACACAACCTCCCAGAGAGATGATTGCCAATGGCTAAAGGAGGAAGTAACAACATGCCGACACAAGTAGGCAAGCATAGGAGTCCAAGGCTGAGTTTGTTGGACAAGGGTAGGCAACAAGTTTCCCCATCAACATCAAAACGTGGGCCTTTTTTGTGAGAATGGGCTGGCCACAAATGAGACAAAATAGCTGACATAAGAGAAGCGAGACAATGATGAGGCCAATGCAACAATGGCAAATAGAACTGAACGTAAGCTATCAAAGCACTTTGAACGATTCGCAGGCGAACATGCAATGGCCAAGTGGATAAGTTCTAGTAATGCAATTTGACATTCAAGCGCCAATTCACTTTTTGAGGGTTGGTGACAATTTATCCAATTGGATACCCCAAATGTCTGGCAGGCACATTCGGAGGAACAATCTCACCTGGCTACAACAGATTATGTCAATTACAAGGTTTAAGCGACAGAAGTTTCGATTTGCGGAAATTGACTGTAAGACCAGCCGCAAGCCCATATGCTTTCAAAGCGTCCATAATCACTTGGACGTTAGCTTGGTGATTGAGAGGCATAAACAATGAGTCATCTTGCCCAATAAAGTTCTGAACCGAGGGTAATTGCAAGCCATGAAGACGACCAACAAAAGTCAAATGATCAAGATGCATCAACAACTGGTGAGTGGCAATAGTATACAACAATGCACTGAGGGGACGGCCCTGCCTAACTGAATAGCTAAGTGGCCAGGATTTCGTCATTTCACCTTCAAGGATCCCCGAAGACGTACTGCGAGCATACAAGAAATAAACGATATTGGCTAACTTAGGACTGAACCCAAGACACCGCACGTAACAATGTAATCCCACTGCACAGTATCAAAACCCTTTTCAATGTCAACTTGTATAACAAGTGCTGCATGTATTTTGCATATTCCATGCCAATCAGAACATTAGCCAAGTTGTCAGTGATTTGGCGACGTGGAATGAAACCATATTGAGCCTGATGAAGTCCTGGAAGAAGGTGATCTTTAATCCGATTTAGCAACTTAGCCAATAACTTGTAAACTACAGGCATCAAAGTAATTGGCCGCCAATGAGAAAATTGCTCGCAAAATGCTTGTTAGGCAACAATTTAAGCAAACCTTCCTGCCAAGACACTGGCAAACCTTATTTCTCCCATGCCGCATTCAACATGAAAAGCAAGTGCTCTTTAAGAGTCACTTAAAAGGAGAGGTAGAATTCCACAATAAGCCCATCCCAACCAGGGGATCGCCAACGGCCCAACATAATCACTACACAATGCGATTCAAAATCAGTGAATGGTTCCTCAAGGCATTGTGCATCCTGTGAAGAAAGGATGGATGCACATGAGAGAGCAACAGTTGACGTGCTTGCTGAATTGCTGTAGAGGGCTAAGGAGGAGCAACAAAGACTTGCCAATAATGTGAGATCATGGCATCAACAAGTTCCTGTTTGGATGATGTCCAAGCGCGTGAAGGAAGCAAGGCTCGCTTAATGTCCTAGGCATTTATTTATTTATATTCACATACACATGCACTCGCACGCACACACTACATACATACATCGCACATATGTCATGTATATACACACATTCCCGTGCACACATGCAAGCATGCACGCACACGCTCGCATGCGTGCACACACATACACATACGCTCTGCTACCAAATTGAGTGCTTGATTGCCTATTGTAAGGGGTGTGTTGCCTTCTGAGAAAGGAGTGTGTCGCTTCACATGGGAACTGTACACGTTTTGCCTCAAGGTTGTATGTCTTGAAATGATAAGATCCTCATACCATTTTTCTGTGTTGCAGATACTACTGCTGCGTTCAACTTGTTATTTGAAACTGATCAAATATTGCAAACAGGTGAAGACATACTCTGTACATGTGTAGCTGATCTTTTGTTTGTACTTCGAGTTCTAAATGGTGTCTTCATTCCATCACAGCTCGACATTACGAAGTTGTTTTTCTTGTGCATGAAACCCATGTCGACCAACTTCCAGAGGTCATTCAGAAGGTGAAAGGTGGGTAGATGAATATTCTGCAACAGAAGTAGTGGAGCTAGTTTTTTCATTCTTTTTATTGTTCTTTTGGTAGCAGATTTCATTGAGGAAAGAAAGGGAAAGATTCACAGGTTCAATGACTGGGGCTTAAGGAAGCTAGCATACAAAATAAAAAAGGCCAGATGTGCCAATTATATTTTGATGAATATTCAAATAGATGCCAAGGAAATAGAGGAATTCAAGTTTCTACTGGATAAGGATGAAAGGGTTATAAGACATTTGGTAATTACGATGAAGGAAGCAGAGACAGCAGAGACTGTTCCACCTCCTGAGTACACATCAATCAGAGATGAAGAAAACCTTGATGAGGACGAGCTTGACGGAAGTGAGTTTGAGGACGATGAGGAGGAAGATGGTGAGGATGAGGAAGTAGAAGAGGAAGACCATGATGGTAAGGGTCAGGAAGCGGAAAGGGCCAAGGAAGGAGAGCTGACTCAAGTGTAGGGCTTGATGCAACTGTGTGCTGAAAGAGAGTGGAGTGATGGTGTTAGCATTACTTGGGTAATGACCTGCGGTATGTATCAGACAAGTACATATTGACATGACATGACTGATGGGGCACTCGGTATGCGAGGAGAGAAACATCTCTGGCAGGGCTTGAGTTATGTCTATTCCTTGATGCTGAAATGCTAAGGCTTGTCCACCTTGTCAAGAGTATGGCCTCAAGGAGCAATACATTCTGAAGCAACTAGCAGCTGGAGGGAACCATGTCCACATGGTCTGCCTGGATGTATTTAGAGAAGTGAGATTTTAGAGCTGGTTTTTACCTTGTTAATGTATTATCAGCATGCAGTAGATGACCCTTTATGGTGTTCTTGAGGGCATTTTTGTTTACTTCCATACAGTAGTGTGTTAGTGATCCACTTCTTTAATTATTCATGTAGCATTGCCATTCTCTACTAAGGAATTTTCCTCGAAGGAGCTTTTCTGTATTTCTTGTTTTCTTTTTACAGCGTAACGGTGAAAGTTTGTATTAAGCGAAAAAGGAAACACACGAGTCAGATCTCTCTTGAAAGAGGTAAGAGGTAATGGTACTTCAGTTTATATCGTACGGTTCAGATTTGTACAGTACGATATGGGCATTCGTAGACTGTATGGTAATTTCCATGATTAGGCACCTTGGTTGTTTCATGCCATTCTTGAGTGTTCTCTTGTATCTGCTTCTGATATGCCCCATGTAAGATTCATCCTCAGAAAAGGACTAGTACTCATTCCTCACATGAATGACAACCTGAAATGACAAAGCAAAGAAAGAATCTTTTAGAGTGGTAAGGGAGAAAGAAACAGGACTTCATTCATGTGCTTCCATATAAACCAAAATAGATTCAATGTACTCCCTTTCATAATGAGCCTTTAAAGCACATAAAATTCTCCGGAAGTAGTTGGCACCAGGATGTGTGTGTGTGTGTGTGTGCGTGTTGGCCCGGGGGGGGGGGGGGGGTTTGTGTTTTTATAAGATGCAACATCTCTACCATTGTTTCTTGTAGGGTGAACTCCACCATTTTGAGCTCCTCTCTAAGCCATCATGATCCTCTTGTGAAGGGTTTCGGACATTTTGTTCCTTTACCTTTTCAGGGTCACGCCATCTCTTTTGTGTCTAGGTAGGCCTCTCTGAGTTCTCTTGTGGTTCCACAGTTGCCTCCTTTTGCTTGGTTGGGCCTTAGCCACAGAAAGTGATTGCTGCTCTACCTTGTCTAGAGCTTCAATCATGTCAGGCATTCTGTTCCTTTACCCTTTCAGGGTCATGCTATCTCTGTTGTGTCTATGTAGGCCTCTCTTGAGTTCTCTTGTGGTTGCACAGTTGCCTCCTTAGCCACAGAATCTTGCTCTAAGTGGTTTGTTGCTCTACCTTGTCTAGAACTTCAATCATGTCGGGCCTCACCTTGATGTTCTTGCAGGTCAAACTCTTCATTTGTGGTGCTCGCAGCGGGAGTTTCTTCTTTCTTGTTTTCTTTCAAAATGATTGTGGGTAAAATGCAGATGAAAAATGTGATTGAGTGGCAAACGCTTGTTGGACAATGGTCCTAATGCTTGTGCCGTGACTCTTCTGTCGATGAATGAGCATGCAAAACTTATTGGCACGATTTGCAATGGTGAGACGTGTGTTCTTTGAATAAAATCTTTCTGTTTTTTGAAGTGATATTCATGCTTCTGTGCTCACCCGTGATTGAATCATGTGCATCGTGCAATATGGATTTCCTAAGGGAAGATAATGCACAGACGGTGATGAAAATACAAGAGACCATAATGAACGAGACTCAAAAAATCTGCATGCTGATAGCTCGTGCTATCAAGAGGCTTCTTAAATGGGGTATCGAGGATTTTGACTCGAGAGCCAAGATCCGTCCTTCGTGATTGGATGCATTTGCAACTGTGTTAGCTTTACTAGGAACATAATCAACAAAACCTCCAAGTTGCCCAACAGACTCGGATCATCTAACTTATGGTCGCTCCAAAATGCATTGGGCATGGATTGGAGTCACATGAGGGTTTGATGAGCATTAGTAACAACTAAATCGCTACCATATAGGAAACACTTCACGCTCGAGAGAATCAATGATAGGGAGAGGTCTCTTATCATGCATTGAATGGTTCTTTTTTGAAGTGGTTAACTATGTAAGAAGGGATACAAGTGAAATGTGGTTCTTATCCCCTTTCAAAATATAAGAGAGAAATATAAATGACAAAGAAGGAATGTGTTGCTCATCACGAATAACCATGGGAGAGACACCTTAGAGAGTGGCATTGAGAGTCTTTTCTTTCCAATTAAGATTAGTTTCATGGAATCACTTAATGACAAAAATCATATCACATCTAGAGAGAGGAGAAACAACAAACTTGCGATGAAAACATGTGTGACTCACACAAACTAGAACATAAGTTATTCATGCATGATTGAAGAGTACATATGAGGAGCAAAACTAGAAGCCGCAATGGGATCCACTGGAACATGTTCTAAATGTGCGCTTTTCACAAGAATCACTAATCACATCATGCATATTGCCATAATCAAACAAGATCACAACGTGCTGACCATTCACATGACCATAACACTTAATGCGATACTGATACGGATGATCATTAGAAACTTGTGACTCACTACTTTGCTCATTTATGACACTAATGAAAGATGTGGCTTATGTGGGTTCTTTCAGATGCAGGATTGGTTGGTTATCTTGGCAAGAGAGGAAGAGATGATACAAATCTTCTTTAGCTTCTTTGCAAGAGAGATTGTGATGAACCAATTCTTCTCGAGCTTCTTTGCACTAGGCTCATACCGTCCCCTTCACTTTATTTTTGGGACAACAAAGGGAACCAATTTCTATTACTTGAAAAATCTCTCAGAATGCCTAATGGTGCCGATTTTGAGGGCAAGTACATCATTGATTACAAAGCATGCCCGAAGGAAATAAACTGAAAGCTGTAAAATCTGAAAATAACTAGCGGCATGGCAACTGTAAAAAGTGAAAGCTAGGGTAAAAACCTCTCCCCTTCACTTATCTTTAGAGCTCTTACCTATGTCTATATTGTTTTAGTAGAGATAAGGTTCTAGATGGTGGAGAACTTACACTTCCACTATTGTGTGTCAAATAACAATTCAAAATGACACAAGGTGAGGGAGAGGGCGTAGAATAATTGAGGTAGATGTAAGAGTCTGAATAGCCCCTTCATCTTATGGAACTTAGATCTAGGGTGCCTCTACACCCAAATTTAGAGTCACAGTCTTCTGATAATTTAGTCATCCTTGCTATAAGAAGTGCCACATCCCTAGGTTTTGGAAGAAGACAAGTGCTCCATTTAACTTTACAATTTCTTATTGTGGTTGTCCTCTCCACAAAAATTTTCTCACACAAGCTTAAGAGAAGTGTGAAGAGGTCTCTAACAAGACAAAATAGATCATAGTTGGTGCAATGCAAATATTAACTACATGTTATGAAGCTTGTACACCTTCCATCTTTTGAGTTTGGCTTCAACATTTGCTAATAGCCAAGACCATCTTTGTTTTTAGGAGGCATTAAACCCCATACCAACACCAGACTGTCTGAAAACTTTTCGCTTGGATGTGCTAATGACCTTATGTAAGAATCCATTCATGTATAACTACATGCTTTAAATATAGAGTCTAGTCTACTTGTGATTAATCCATGGAAAAATTTGATGGGAGAAAATATTTAGACGCTTCCAGTAATTTTTAAGAGAAGTGTCATCCAATGAACGAGTCCAATGACATTATCTGTAACTTTTAGGAGAATTGATCTCCATTAGGAAGTTCAATGCCTATACTTAGGTTTGGGAGTATCCTCTCCATGATTGGCCAAGAGAGCCCATCTGTAGCAATTACAAATAAAAGAGGGGTGAGGGGGCAACCTTCCCTACTGGATTTTTTGGAGAAAGAAGGGCGCCTATGAGTGATTGTTAGCTGCTACTTGGGCCCTTATATTAGCCATCAGAATACAAACAAAGGTTTGAACCTAATGACCTAGCCCCACATCAAAGAGTGATTGAATTAGAAAGTCCAACTTCAACCAACCATGTTGTAGGCTTTGCAAAAAGTTAATCTTTGCGTAAAAAAGCTTCTATTAGCATGCTTCTCTCTCTACCAAATGGCAAAGATTGCATCTAGGATGAACTTATATTTAACAAAGCCCTTTTACTCAACCCTTATCCATTTATTGGCAAAAGCTTTGGCATTGACTTATAAACAATTCGTTGAGTAAAGCAATCGGATGCTAGTTATTTGTGTCATTCCTTTCACCTCTTATATGAATGAGTTCCAATACACTTGTGTGAGAAAGTTGGGTGCATCTTTAAAATTTACATACTCCTTCCCAAGGTCAAGAATTTTTGTGACATCACCCAAAAATGAAAAAATTGCCCATCATAAGTTTTGGGTCTTCTTAGATTGGATAGCTTGTATGACATCCTTTATTGTTGTTTTTCAAAGGAGAAGATTGAAGGGTAGCTTTGCAAAGGAGCCCCTATTCATTCATGATATGCTCTATGGAAGTTACATGCAATACATGATTCCTGACAACACTCCACCATTCAAGGATAACTGCAAGAGAACACCGATGTCCCAACATTTTGTATAGGCCTTTTGCTTTTTTCTCCCTTAGCATAGAGCTTGGACGATATGATCCCCAAGAGGATGTTGGGACATTGTTTCCCTTAGATCACCACAATTTCAGAGAATTAGAAATATGTCAAAACCAAAGCCTCAGAGGAAATGTAACTCCTTGACAATGGAGAGTTGAAATAAAATTACTCTATATAAATACATAACCTCTGCATGCAATTTGCAAATGTTTTTTTATACGAACTCTTCTTTTACCTTCTATAGCGTTTTCTTCTTGTTAGGCGTCCCACTATGTATTGAATTTATTTGTTTCACCACAAGTCATAGTATTTTGAATTATTGTCTCCTCATATACTTGAGCTTATAACCATGATAAAGAAATGGACCCATAGGGTAAAGGGGCCATTAAACCAACCCCCCCCCCCCAACCCACCAGAGAAAGGACAATGACACCCCAATAACAAGACAAACTTGGAACCACTTTGTGCAATTCAAAAGGATACTCAACGTTTATTTTATTTGAAATGAAACCTTTCATTGGACAATGAGTGACTTTAAGCCTTGTTGGCACCCATGTCTTTCTTTTGAGGTTGGTGTGCTTCTTTTTCACACCCATTTTTGCTACACATGAATGCACAAATGGAATTGTAACTTTTGGCTCCGATCAACAAAAAAATTGAGATCAAATTTTTCAAAAAACTCTCAACGAAGCGAATCAAATGAGCTATCAATTGGTTATAATTGAGCTCGGAGACCGGAGATCTAGGCTTCCTCTCTGAGGTGGCCTTATATTGATCCCTTTACCCTAAAGAGAGCTCTTACAACGTGCATGTGATGTTTGTATAGGTACCGTTAGGAGTGATTGATGCCTTCTTACTATATTAAATCTCTATTTCTTGGAATTTGGGTGATTGAAGCACCTATATAATCCATTTGGCCTTAGAGGCCAAGATTTGAGTACAAGAGGTAATTTGCCTATTGGGAGGATGGTCTCATGCTCCAAAGAACCAATAGCTTATTAACCTTTTTAAGGCTAACTTCAGACGGAGCAGTAGAAGAGAAGGGAAGATGCGAGGATCTGAGTTGGCGCTCACGAAATCGGCAACAAATTTGAGCTTCATTTTCGGACCCACCAAAAATCATAGCCTTATACACTCCCATTCCCTTAGGGTATGGACACACGCTAGCCTGCATGGCTTACGCATCCCTTCCACCTTCAACCTCACCGTCGACACCAACTCCCCCAACGACCCCTACTCCTTGGGTCTGACATTACGTCCTATGCGCACTACTGCCCATGTGGGACAATTCCATTTTCTTCATTCCCATCTGATTTTGTTGACTACTTGGCATGACTTGAATGCCCACCCATGAGACTCCAAAGGACATCGTGGTATTTTGGCTAGAAATCTCTACTTTTTTACATACAAAACTTTTAACAGGTACCGATTGTGCATAAAAAGAAAGGATCCACCTACAAGTATACTAATTGCCCAAGGTACATAGGCATACACCCCAATTTTTCCCAAAGGTATATAGCGTGATGATATTACCACATGGAATGCAACGTTAGCTCCTTCCAGACATGTTTTATGGTATTTTTACATGGAATGCAATTCTTATTTCCTATGCTATCACTCAAAGAAAGATGAATAAGTCTTAATAGTGTTTCAAAGGGTGTTGTAATTTGGCATCCAAAACTTCACATGGAGTCCAATGCTTCTTCGTGAGAGAGAGTGTAGGAGACATGACTAGTTTTTCAAAGTTACCAACTCTAGCACAATGTTGAAGAACTCTTCAAAAAAGCAAGTTCCATTAGAAGAATCCATACGTGCATAAAGCATGCTCAAATTAAAAAGCATCTGAAACACACAAACCAATGGGTTCATGTGAGTACCCATAATTCTCAAGTCACTATAGCATCCAACCAAAGCATATACATCAAGTATGCATAACATCTGTAAGCATAAACATGTCACTCTAATGTAGCTTTGATTTGTGTCAAGAAAAATCCATATCAAAATCTGCATTTGTAACCACAAATGCAAGCTCAATTAGCTCCCAATAGACATTTGCAAAGTGGCATACATGTCCAAACACTTACAACAAAATGAGTGAATATTGATCGTTTTTGCAAAATCTCTCTTCCAACATCGATGAGGCACATAATGAGAAACTTAATTTGATTTAGTGGTATTTTTTCCCATGTGTATAATTTTTATGAAATGTTTAAATAAAATGCTTTGTTAATCATACTCTCATTTTTCAACACAAGATATCTACAAATGCTGAGCTCATTTTACAAGATCCATGGTCAACTAATAGATATACTTATAAGGAATGTGATCATGTCAAGAAAACACAAAACTTCAATTGTTAAATTTTAATAGATCTTTATTAAAATAACACTTTAACATGTTAGAGTATCAATATAATTTCGACATAGATAAAAAAACAATATATAATGTGCTTGCTTATGGTTTTGAGAGAAAACCTTTAGAGTTTGGTGCAATTTCTCATAGAAAAAGATTTGGTTGAAATTAATCATTATGAGCTCATCTTTCATCTTAGGGTTGTGAATAGGCCAAAGCTAGGATTTTGAAAATTTTGGGTCTTCTAAGTTTGGCTTCCCAATCCTCATTGGCCATGCCAGCGCATATACTATATACTAGAGACTCCTCATTAGCAAATGTTTGGGGCATGTTAAATGTCACACTTAGTATCCAACTGTGAAAACATTTGATCTTTACAACATTGATATGGAAAAATTATAAATAAATTAAAGAATCTCTTAGTGATATTGTGATGGATGTTCTTTACTCTTCATTATGAAAAGTTAGACTCAAATTTGGAACATTTAGCACATTACAGGGAGAATGTTGTCCAACCAATAGATGGTGGGTTAATGTAACACTAGTTCCATATTTTCTTTTTTTTATCTCAAATTTTTGCAATTTTAAATCATACACTTTAGTTGCTTAATTTTTTTAAATAATAATGTATGTTGTAATGTTCAAAATTTTCTTTTTCTTGGACAGAGTATAGGATGAATGTGCCATAGATCACACTCAATGTAAGCACACTTTTTTTTATATGTGAGATTTCATGGTTCTCCCACTCATTCCCATTAATTTGCGCAAAGCTAACTATTCTGTTTACATTTGATTGCATCCTCTTTGTGCTCAAATACAATACTAATCTCTCTCTCTCTCTCTCTCTCTCTCTCTCTCTCTCTCTCTCTTCGTGTGCCTCTTAAGACCGTAAAATAAACAGTAATGGTGGAGAGTAGAAGACCTTGATGTTCATCCACAAGTATTAAGTTTGTTAACCCTCGTGGCGCACGGACACCCTATTGCCTACGACAGATGCTGTATTATTTATTTAGTAGAGTCAGGCACCGGGCTTGTCGGTCTAATAGGAAAAGGGTAGAGTGATCGTCGATGAGAGGCGCACTCTAACTGGAACACGCAAGGGTTAGTTGGCTAAGCATGGGCACCCAAATGTGAATGGGGCTAGCTCATATAAAAGTCACCTAAACCTAAAATTGACCTATTCTCTTAGTGTGCAATAGAAGAAGTGCTCTTGCCCTATCTCCATCCCCATCTCCATTGTGTGCTCACAGGTGTGTGTGTGTGTGTGTGTGTGTGTGTGCGCGCGCGCTTGAGAGAGAGAGTGTGTGTGTGATCGAGCATTGCAACGACACCTGCTGCGGCGAGGCGGTTGAGCGCAGTACGGCGGCGGCTCCCTCTTCTTCGCGGCGAGGAATCCTTCACGGCGACAAGCGTAGGGAGGTGAGTGACACACCCCTGCTCTCTGTGAGCTTGCTAGGCCTGCTAGTTGTGTGCTCGCAGCCTTCGTGGCTCGCACATGGTGCTCGGCAAGTCCCTACTCCGACACATGCGGCAAACGCGTACATTTTTGGCGCCGTTGCCGGGGAGTTGCTCTGCACCAAGCTTCGGGAAGCACTCTGTGCTGCCCTGTGGAGACACCAAGCTTAAGTATGAAGGTTGTGCTGTGTCGTGGGTTAGCTCATTCTGTTTTCTGCACAGTTAGCTCATTTCGGTTTCTACACAAAAACAAAGAATATTTGTTCATTTCGTATTCTGCACAGCTAGTTCATTTCGTTTTCTGCACAAAAACAGAGAATATTTCCTCATTTCATTTTCTGCATAGCTAGACCATTTCGATTTCTGCAAAAAAGAGAATATTTCGTTTTTTGCACAGAAAAACAAAAAACAAAAAACAAAAATGACAGAAAACATAAAAAATGCAATGGCTAAAAAATAAATTTGATTTATTGGCGGGGGGAATATTTTAAGTTTGTCCAAAAAAATAGATCGGGATCGGCCAATGAGCTTGAGCTTGGTCTTGGTCTTGGTCTTATGATATAAGGTAAATGCTATTCACTATATATAGGCTAGTGCTCAAGTGAAAGGAGAAAGCATGTGGGGCAAAGCCTTCACCTTTTTCTATTTTAAGCCATGTGCCCAAGTAGAAACTAGGAGAAATTGACTGTTTTAGGGACTTTGGGAGCTTCCGATAGTCAAACAGTGTTCTGTAAAGTGCGCCTAGATCTTCTAAGCAATACGCTCGTTTCGAGCTATCATACGTCCCAATCCGTTTTTTCGAACCTCAAAAACATCAAAAACAAGAAAAAATCAAGTAGAAAACGGGGTGCAAAACACCCACAAAACAAAGCAAGTAACCTTTGAGGGTACTTGCCGACACTTGTAAGGCGCCCAAAGCACATGTATCTACGCTCTGGTCGTGTGCTAGAGTCCGAACAACTAGCTAGTGCTTCGATTTACGGGGGTACTCACTATCCTTCCACGCTAGGGTCTACGTCCTCGGCGGGGACCTAAGGTAGTGCAACCCAAGACCCAAATATAGCTGCTAGCGACTCTTCCTCTGACTACGATATTATGGAAGAGCATCTTGCACAAAGCCTCGGGGAAAAAAATGAAACGGTACCTAGCTGGGCCCAACAACCTGGAACTAGTGTTTTTAGCCGTTTGATGGAAACTTTAAGTAGAGCTACGCGCTCTGAACCTGTGGCTAGTGAAGTAAACGAAGGGGGTGGGGAAGTAGAATCACCCTTCACATCTCCTGTAGACCCCACACTCCCTCAGAGTGTCCACGTGGACATTCTACCTACCTCATTTAATGAGGGCCCTATCGAGATACCACCTTCCAAAGTTGCCTCTAAGGTAGCGGTGACTAAAAGTCAAAACACGGGAAGCAACATTGCATCCACCTCACGACAACCCTCTAGTACACCAAGTTTGGACGGGGTATTTCTCAATGAAAATTGGGAATATGACCTACACATGGAGACTTTGACCGACCTATACATGGGCTACACATACCTTGTGGGTTGGTTAGAAGCTGTACAATCCACATCTAGTGCCAATAGTCTAGAGGAACAACAACACATGATCTGCAATGTCATCCATAGGATTATCTAGTCCGAGAGGCAAAATCGAGGAATGAACATACCTTCGACGGGTCCTATGCAATTTTTAGACACGGGCAAAGGGAAACAACCCACTCTATCACAAATGGAGACTCCCCTAGTGAGTCCCATCGATCCCCCATATGTTGTTTCGCCAGGGGTCTCAATGCAATCTGAGCCTACAAGTGATAGCTTTACTTTTTCAAGTCTAGCTCATCTTTCTCTGGATGACACCATGGATACCATGCCTACCCCAATGATGGGCATGCCAAGAAACACACCATGGACCTAGTTTGTTAGTAAAGCACCGCTACATGGAAGCTCAATGCCTTCAATAGTACCTACAAGTGCGTACCAATCGTATACACCTATGGGTCCACGTACTCATGTAGTCCCTAACCCTCCCATTGTTTCAACTACCTATACTCCAAAACCACAATACACAAGTTCTTATTTCCGTGGGACTATACCGGATAGCATTAGCATGTCACATCCAAAATCTGCTATGCCTAGGGCCACTCATATGAACTATGGACCCACATGGCATAACATCGTACCCAACATGGAACCCAAGGGCTTCCTATGCGCCAAGCCCAATGCCAATACCTACTCCACATGTAGTCTCTGGCGCACCTTCACCCACGGTGCCTGCTCACTTAGGTGACTTGGCAACATTTGCTCAAGCTATGGGTCGATCTATTGCTGAGAATATGCGTAACACGCCTGATAGAGAGCCTAGAAGTAAGGCAGTACAAATAGCCAAGCTCACACAAAAATTTAGTGGAGACGGGGATGTGAGAAAGCATATCGAAGTGTTTGAACAAATATGCGATTCTCTAAGAGAACACAATGACCTACATAAGAGAAATGCTTTAAGCCTAACCTTAAGGGGAAAGGCTGGGGATTGGTATAGAACCCTAAGGGTGGAAGAAAAAACGATTTACCCTACTCTTAGGAGACTGTTCTTAAAAGAATACATACGAGAGGGAGTGCTTTGGGGTGTAGCCTCTCAGCTCCAGAAAGCCCAACGAGAGGAAGGAGAGTCGGTGAGAGACTTTATAAGTCGCTTGAAGCATTTGAATTCTTGTTGTAATCCAAATGAGTGCTTCAACAATAACCAATTGCTTGATAGATTTATTAGGGGATTACGACATGAGGATATCTACAATGGTCTAGTCATTAGAGGTATCACCACTTGGGAAGCAGTCACCACCAATGCGATCCAATTGGAGGATAATTTAATGATTCAAGGAGAAAGAGTGTCTGTTGAGACTAAATCTATTAGCTCGCAAGCATCAGGGCATCAACCAATGACCCTAAAGCCTATTGCTAAGGAGCCAAAGATATCTGAGATGACTTTAGAAGATCTTACCAAGGCTATTCAAGAGAGTCTTAGAGACAATTGGGCTCCGCAAAACACTCATATGTATCCAAGAAGGGAGCAACAATGGTGCTCAGTATGCTATGGACCACATAGTACAAGTGAATGCCCTACTTTTAGAGTAAAATTCAATGGGAACTGCAATGCATGTGGGAGGTATGGTCATCAAGCTAAGGATTGCATAGTATTTAAGCGTGCGATGGCCAATAGACCAACCTTAGAATGGACAGACACACCTCGAGTGCCTGCATTGATGCCGGCCCCACCTCTTGAACAAACATCACAACAGATGGTCCCTAGGGCCCAAAATGTTGTTCAAACAACACCCTTACCACCTCCAGTGCTAGGACCGCAACCACCACATCCAAGAATCACTTCTGTGAACCAAGTGGGTTATGAGTCATCTATTTCTTGTTTGGAAGGCTATGAGGAAGTTATAGATCCTAATATCGCCTATGGGATGGATGTGCTTGAAGAAAGTCCACAATACTACAAGGAGGACTATTGGGGACAAGTCAAACCTGTATATCAAGTAGCTGCTCTTGCGGCAAGAGGCCAAAATATCAACTACACTGCTAAGAGACCACCTCTTCAATGCTATGAGTGTGGAGGTCCACATCGTGTAGCCGAGTGTCCTATTAGGCTACAAAAGAACGCCACACTAATGCAAACCAATCAAGCGAGCACGTCTACAATGCCGATACTCATGTGTAATTTATGTGTCATAGATCATTTGATTGCCCAATGTCCAAATAATCCAAATGCACAGAAGATCACGCCATTAAACTTGATTGAAGTTACCGAGGAGCCATCACCAAGTACACTCATGGTACCAGTAAACATACTCACACGATCAATGCTCCAAAAAAAAAATTATATTCTTAAGGAAAGAGACATGGCATCAATTGCCCAATCTCAGAAAAAGAAGAAAACACGAAGAAGAGATCGCAAAAAGCAGTGAAGTCAGATCCTAGTTCAAAGACCAACATAGGGACTGGTGATGACCCCATATATATGAACGACGCTGAAGAAGATTCTAATTCAGGTGAAACCATGGAGACCAAAACGATCACTAACATAGAAACCAACAAGGAAGATCTTCATGAGCCACAATGTCCAGGATCCAAAAAGAAGATAGGAACTTACCCAAATTCTATAGAGGAGATTGAGCGAGTCAAGCAATTAAGGAGTTTGGTAGAAGATACCCAAAGGGATCTAGAACCAGCACTTAGGAAAATCCAGATTACATACACCATGTTCCCTACGCAACAACAACCTCACCAAGTCCATAGACCCTTGGACATACCTAGTGTCATCGAAGAAGAGAGTGACTTAAAGTCATGGGAAAGTGGGCGTACTCACTTCTTGATGGAAAGAATGTTTACAGAGGGACTTCCTGATCCTATCGAAGAAATGGAGATCCCATCTTCCCCAAGTCAAGGGACTCAAGGCCAAAAGGTACCGTTAAACATTGCCAAATTGATGGATTTCATGTCTTCAGAAGTTAGAACCACCATCATGTCCAAACTATATAAAGACCCCGAGCTAGTCTCAACTCTTCGAGCCTTCCTCAATGGAGAACTGAAGTTTGGGCTACCACAATTTGCACAGATGGATGGAGCTGGGGAGATGCCAATAGAGGAGGAACACTTAGATCCACCACCCAACCTAGATGAGAACCTTGTTATAGAAATACCTATGAACAAGTTGGGACAATACTTTGAGGGTGATGAATCCAATGCGACCATACCAATCACTATTAAGGGATTAACTACGAAGGAAATCCTTGATGGTGGCGCTGGGGTTAGCATTGTGACTAAAAATTGATGGGAAACTATGGGAAGACCTCACCTTGCGACCACAACCATAGTAGTGAAGATGGCCAAGGGGTCTATTGTTAAACCTATTGGGATGCTAGAAGATCTCAAGATCAAGGTCTTTGGACATAAAATAAGGATTACCTTTATTGTTATGGATTTCTCCAAACACACTATGGCATCGGAGATGATCTTAGGACGTCTTTCATGAGGGAAGAAAATGGTGCATGACTATTCTAAAAACCATGTCTACTTGCAGTTCCAAGATTCTGTCATTTGAGTAGATCTTGTGATGGGTTGAGCACATCCTCTAGGAAACATGTTTATAATTGATCATAGATCTGACACCACAGTTCACTCGGCCCCATTGCAGTATTGTTACACGTGTAAAGCGGACACTAATGTTGGGGAAGATTCTCCTTATATGGTTGTACTACCTGGGATGACTGAGTCGGATAATGTGGATTGGGTCCACCTAGCAGCAACCATAGACACTTGGGGAAATAGGGGGACGACCTGGGTAACACCTCAGGGGGATGAAATACCACCACTTGTACCCTTAAACATGCTAGAAGCAAGGCACATAGCTTCTGATGATCTACAAGATGAAAGTTTGACTGGCATTGAAACGAGTAGCGCCTCACAAGACTATAGCCCACACGATTTGGGGTCAGAATCATCAGTTGAAATTGACTATGAGGACGAAGAATCTGAGTTAAATGTTAGTGCTAATGTGGGGACAAACCATTCAGGGCCCAGTGGTAACCTAGATGATAATCTATCCAAGGGAGCAGAAGACACAACTAGTGATTCATCTAGTGAGTCTTCACTAGAAATCGACCGTAATCGAGAATTGAACAAGAAGAGTAAGAGATATAAGAGGTGACGATATCGAGAAAATGTGCGTGCTAGAATAAATGAAAAGAAATCTATTGCAGAATGGCTTAATTAGATAGGGGCATGTGATGCTCATCGAAAGTTGGTAGATAACTGGGGTGAATACCTTCAAAGCGTTATGTGGTGTAGTCCACAACCCATTGACATCGCACAACTAGAGGCTACAGAGAAGCCAAGGTTGAGCCGTACCATAAGGAGACGACAAAATCGAGAGTTAGCTCAACAACAAAAGGAATCAGAAGTTAAATCACAATCCACAGAACAACAGGACCCCACAGACTTACACCCTGCACCTGAACATTTCAAATCCTATACCACGGAGGAACGTAAGGTTGTGTATACAAAGGCCCAAAGAAAACCTATCGATGGGAGCAATGGAGTCTATGATGGCCTAGCAATAGTTAAGGAAATAGAGTTAGCAGACCCAGGAGAAGAGTCTAAACTTGTCTTCATTGCCCAAGATCTGACAGCGACTGAGGAGTGTGTACTTTAAGAACTTCTCAAGGAATTCAGGGATATATTTTCTTGGACATATCATGATATGAAAGGTGTTCCACCTTCCGTGGTGCAGCACACAATCCCCATGAATAGCATGGCTAAACCAGTTCAGCAACGACCCTACCCAATGAATCCTAAATATGCAAAGATCGTTCAAGAAGAGATTGAAAAGCTTGTGGAATGCGGATTCATATACCCTATTGAGCACTCAGAATGGGTGTCTCCAATAGTGATTGTGCCAAAAAAGAATGGGAAGCTCAGAGTGTGCGTAGATCTGAAGAAGGGACCATTACCCCTTGCCATATTCAAAACATGTGCTTGAAAGAGTTGCAGGGAAGGAAGCTTATAGCTTTTTAGATGGGTACTCTGGGTACAATCAAATCACAATTGCGCTAACGGACCAAGCTAAAACAGCCTTTATAACCGAATTTGGAGTGTTTGCATTCCGTGTTATGGCCTTTGGCTTAACCAATGCCCCTGCTACCTTTAAAAGATTAATAAACACTGCTTTTAGAGAATATTTGAGGGAGTTTTGCAAAGCTTTCTTAGATGACCTTTGTGTTTATTCCTCTTGGAAAGAACATCTATCATGCTTACGAAAAGTGTTTGAGAAGTGCAGATTGTATCACATCTCCTTAAATCCTTTCAAATGCCAATTTTGGGTTAAACATGGAGTCATTTTAGGGCATATAGTGTCCAAAAATGGGATTTCCACAGATGAGAGCAAAATTAAAGCCATTGTTGAATTGCACCACCTACAAACTATAAGGGAGTTCAAAGATTCATGGGCCATGTTGGTTATTATCGACGGTTTATTTTAAACTTTGCCGAGATAGCTCATCCTCTGTACAAGCTTCTTATTGAGTTCCAATGGACTGCGGAGTGTGACTATGCTTATGAGTCATTGAAAAAGACCTCGACTAGCGCTCCTATTCTACGAGTGCCCGATTGGAATGTAATTTTCCATGTGCAAATAATGCATCAAACTTTGCTATTGGGTGTGTTCTAGCTCAACCAGGAGAACATAAATTGGACTACTCCATCAGCTTTGCAAGTTGTCAATTGAATGATGCCGAGAGAAACTACACCACTACAGAGCGAGAAGGTTTAGGTATGATTTATGCAGTGAAGAAATTTCGCTCCTACCTTCTGGCCAACAATTTTGTTTTCTATGTTGATCATCAAGCCTTGTTGTATCTCGTAAATAAACCTTGTTCCACGGGAAGAATTACACGATGGTTGCTAATTCTCCTTGAGTTTGATTTTACCATTGTGGTGAGACCTGGTAAAAGACATGTCATGGCGGATCATTTGTCTCGCATACCCAATGGTGAAGCCCCTACTGGAGTCGATGATGAATTACCCGATACTTCTCTATTCCTAGTCAAAACCATACCTGAATGGAGTGAGAAGATTGTGAACTTTCTAATTAATGGTTTTCCACCCAAAGAGCTTCGTAAGGACATAGCTCGAAAATTGTTAAAAGAATGTGAACCTTACTCTCTCATTGCAGGAACTCTCTACAGGCTAGGGAAGGACGATATTCTGAGACGTTGTGCCCGTGAGGATGAGTATTTGTACATACTACAAGAAGTCCACATGGGTATAGCCGGAGGACATTTCTCGGGGGGACTAATAGCTAGGAAGGTGTTGCTATCAGGCTATTGGTGGCCAACCTTATTTAAGGATGCATCACTTTTTGCAAAAGGATGTGATAAATGCCAACGTTACAAGATCACTCAACGAAAGGATAGGATGCCCTTACATCCTATTAAAGTGACTCAACCATTTGAAAAATGGGGTTTGGAATTTGTAGGCCCAATTAGTCCGGCAGCTCGTAGCACTCAATCTCGATATATTATCGTTGCCACTGAATATGTAACAAAGTGGGCGGAAGCCAGGGCGACATGAAAGGCTGATGCAAGGTCAACTGCAAAGTTTCTCTTTGAGAACATTATTACAAGATTTGGTTGTCCCTTTGAGATTGTGAGTGACAATGGTACTCATTTTATAAATGGAGTAATCAAAGAACTCACTACTAACTTCATGATAGCTCACCATAAGTCCACACCTTATTATCCGCAAGCAAATGGCCAAGCTGAGAGCACCAATAAAACCTTAATCTCTATCTTGACCAAAACGGTGGAAGCTCATCGCACAGTTTGGGATTTAAAGTTAACTTCAGCTTTATGGGATTATCTTACTGCGTACAAAGTTGCCATTAATTGCGCACCGTTTAAGATGGTGTATGGCCAAGAAGCGGTTATGCCATGGGAGTTTGTCGTTCCTAGTCTTCGAGTAGCTTCTCAAGAAGGTTGGGATGGTAACCCTTTAGTTGAGCGATTATATATCCTTGAAAGGCTAGATGAAGAGAGGCAATTAGTTGTGCAAAATGCACTTGTGGAGAAAGATAGGAGGAAGAAATGGTTTGACCATCATCTAAAGAACAAAGATATCAATGTTGGTGATAAAGTCCTTATGTATGGAGTGCATAACGAAAAGAAAAAGTTGAAATATGCGGGAAAAGGACCATATAGAGTATGTGAGATCACCCCACAAGGAACCATTCGTGTGGAGACTCTTGATGGAGTTGAAACCATTGGATTCCTCAATGGGAGCAAATTTAAAAGATACTATGATCCTTTAAGCCAAGAGGAGCTACGTGCCATCCATACAAAAAAGACAGCCAAGGCTCAAACAGAATTGAAAAAGATACAAGCTCAAGCTAAGGCGAAAGAGCGCCAACAACGCATAAGATGCAAGCGAGAGGCTAACCTTGGAGTTACACATGCATTCCACATTGAAAAAGAGGATGATTGGTTGGACTCTGACACGCCTCTACGATACCCTATTGAGTTAAATAGTGCCTATGGAACAATGCTATATAACGCTGTCGAGAAATTTGCGGTCTTACTAGGAAAGCACCGGGCTTATGGCTGTGAGAGTTTGTGAGAGAACTCAACAAAAACTATATGAAGGAGTTAAACCATAGATGCCATGAAGACTAGGGTTTGGAAAGAAGTTCAATCAAAGAAGACCCACTCTTTCTCTCTTGCACTCACACACATACAAAAGAAAGAACACAAAAGAGAATGTCAAAACAACACGAAGATGAAAACATCAAGGCTATGGTCATATCGTATCATGGGTAATATGAAAGGGTTAATAGATGAGTTAATGGCATTCAATCTTGGCTGGCCAAATAGGCTACGAATTGTTCTTTGGAATTGTAGTTTTGTGCTTACCATAATATATATATTTTGTCTAGTGATTGGGATTATTGTGTGTACAAATCCTCTTGGTTCATAGCAAGATAACTAGGCTTACGTCAAAAGAAAAGTTATAGTCTATGAGAGGTAGTATGATGGGATCCTTTGATAGAAGTATTTCATTAAGCCTTTCTGGGCCAAAGAGAAACACTATACGTTGTTGAAAGTGTATTTTACGGCTAATCCATACGTTAATTCTAATAGATCGTACAGAGTGAAAGCAATAGAAATGATCATCATGTGGGTTATTAATCTAAGATAGTATGTGAGAAATGTAGATATGAGAGAAGTGAAGAGATGAGAAGTTTCCCTCCCAAGCCCTATTCTTGCCCGTAGGCAATAAGGATACTGCGGGGAGAGATGTACCTGTAGCAAAGAGAACCTAGAATTTGTAGAGAGGATGAATTACTAAGAATGAGAGAGATAGGTTTGGTTAAGGAGATGAGATTAGATACATCTATATATATATATATATATATATATATATATATATATATATATATATATATATATATATATATATATATATATGTTGGATTAGAGATGAAAAAGAAAACAACAAGAAATCAAGAAAACATCAATGTAGAACACATCTTACTTGACAAACCCTTCGGCACCATTATTGATGGAGAGAGAAGAAGAGGGGAGAACTCCACTTTGATTGATACGCCAAGTGCAAGACATTCTTTGATTAGAGTCGATCTTCCAAGGTTAGCTTGTTGCAAGAATGGCTAGTCTTCTTCTAGGAGAAAGTGTAGGCTTAGGCTTATGTTAATGACTAAGTACAATTTGGCATTACTACTTCCTCCCTCATGAATTCCTCTCATCAATGGCTTGAATGCTTGAGTTATTTTCAAGGAAGAAAAGTTCCCATTCTATAGGTGAAGGGAACCCCCAAGGGTTTACACAAGAAGAGAGGAGCCAGTGTTGGAAAAGTTGGAAATGAGCTGTCGCTGCATGATGTGGGCAGATTGGGGTCCAGTATTTTGATTATATATCCTCAACCATGGCTCCAAATAAAAAAGTAAAAATATGGGCAGAAAATTCAGCTAATTAGCTATGATTTTCATTTTAAAATCGTTTTCCAATTCACATTGGAACCTTGTGTAAAAAAATCATAAAAATAGGGTCCATTTCTGGCAGCAACCTGTGGTCCCCTTAGCTTAGACTTTCATTTGATTCCAAAGGACACCTCATGCCATATGAAAGCATGACATTGCTCCTTGACAAAGTTTTGTAATCATGCTTGCAATAATGCATTAAAATAAGTGTATCTTTGAAATCATGCCACCTAGTGTCCCACTAGGATTTGCTTGCAATAATGCATTAAAATAAGTGTATCTTTGAAATCATGCCACCTAGTGTCCCACTAGCATTTGCTTGCAATAATGCATTAAAATAAGTGTATCTTTGAAATCATGCCACCTAGTGTCCCACTAGGATTTCATCAAAATAGGGTCCATTTCTGGCAGCAAAAGTCTTCCTGTGGTCCCCTTAGCTTAGACTTTCATTTGATTCCAAAGGACACCTCATGCCATATGAAAGCATGACATTGCTCCTTGACAAAGTTTTGTAATCATGCTTGCAATAATGCATTAAAATAAGTGTATCTTTGAAATCATGCCACCTAGTGTCCCACTAGGATTTGATTCCCTCTTAGTAGCTATTTAAAAAGAAATATAAGAAAAATACATAGAATATATATATATTGGAGTTTACCCTAGATATAGGATCTAGCTAAGGTGTGAGATGATAATGAGATAGTAAAAATAAAGAATCAATGCTTTTTGCCCCAAGTTAAAGAGGCGGAGCTATTGACGCTTTTTCCATAGTATTTTTTGATGGTAAAGTAAGAATAGGTTACCCTTGAGATAAATAATAGGATGAGATAGAAAGTATATTATTATACTTAAATATGCATATGTACATTATAGAAAATATAACTATGTATCTAAAAAGTTACAAGATAACTCTTGTAGCATGTGTTCCCACTATGTACGTGTCACAACACGAGAACGCCTTATTGGATACGGGTGCTAAATATAATATGCTATCATATGGGGTGTGGTGTCAGTTAGGGAATCCACCTCTATTTGAGAGTATTATCCAAGTCAAGGGTGTCAACAACAAGAAAAAAACTACGGTTTTTGGAATCTGACACACTTCTGTCAGTTATGACAATGGGGTTGTAGCTCAAGACTTTTTGGTCATGCCTACTGGAACTATGGAGGGTAATATAAACCTAGGACGCACATGGATGATAGCCACCAAATGCACTATTGATTGGGGGATTGGGGATGTAACAACGCAAAAACCAACTCTTATCCCTACCACTCAAGCCATAGTCCCTGAGATATTGCCTAAGAAAATAAAACCCAAGACATTGCATGTCCAGGAGGTTGAACCATACGTCCCCATAGGCCAACTCTCTAGAGCTTCAACTGATGTAGTTGAAAGAAAGCTTGAGACACACAAGAACCATCCTAATATAACAAAGAAAACATACAAGTGGGTCCTTAAAGCTTCTTTAGTGACCATAGCTGATGCTAAAAAACAGAAGCCTCGTAAGAAACGTCCCACTCACTCCCAGAAATGTAAAGAAACATTGCGTTGGATTCCTAAACGACTATTGAAAACCCAAGGATACTATGAAGGAAATGATCAAATCTGGGTGTCCAAATGTAAATTGTACTCTTACTTGTCACCTGGCCCATGTAAACCCAATCCTGTGGCTTCAAAACAAATTGAAAATCGTGGAAAGGAAAAAATCACGGAATGTTACACACCCGCTCTAGAGCTAGTTTGGGTACCAAAGAAAGAACGATTTGTTCCACCTAGCTCAGGAACAGGGAAATCAAATGAAGCTTCTTGCTCTTCATGTAGTTCCTATACGCAAATAGAAGCTTCGACACAACCTCCACCTACCATTGTACATATCCATACAAGCAAGAAAGAGTTTGCACCTCCCATTGTAGGTTCACCACCTACAACAATGTTGCAAATAAAATCATGGGAGAGTACCTTACCACCCTTGCAACTAGATGAAACACATAGGGCGATCGAAAACTATTGGTTAAAGCCTTCACCCATAACAACTTGGAACAATTGGTTTCAAAAGGTGACGACATCATTCCAAAAGGTATGATCTACCCAAGGAAGGGGGGAGTGTTTGTTGACATCCATCATTCACTTTCTTCCCTCTCAACCTTCCTCCCTGACCTCTCAATCTCCAATCCTAGGGAATGTATATATAAAGCCTTATACTAGTTCTAGCAAACAAACAAAAAAAAAAGATTAAAAAAAAAGTAAAAGAGCAAGGGCGACTAGCAACGAGAGAGCACCCTATCAGATCCTACACATAAGTCTAAATTCACCATGTCATATCAAGCAGCACACAAAAACAACTCATGTTTTAAAGACCTAACCAAATCTATCTGTATTCTCAGAGATGGCTAGTTCACCAGAAGCATGCGCTTCTATTTTTGATGAAAGGTACCCTTTTTCTTTTTCTCAAGTGCTTCACATCTGCTACCCTGTACTTTCTGGCAAATGGGATTTGGTAGAGAGACTTGCGCGTGAGCGAAATTTTGAGGAGTTAGAATGGCTGATTCGTCTATGGATAACTAGTGATCCCTACCCAGTAGCGAATGTTTCTCCGGTGGCACATGCTTATTCTTTTGCACAAGATGAGTATCCACGCATCGCGAGGTTCTTGATTAACACGTTTGCACAAGAGGAAGAAGAAGAAGAAATAATAGAGACCGAGGAAGACTATGGCCTCACGAAAAATGATTTCGTTTATCTAGATGATGAGGATAGAAGCCTAGCCTTAGGGTGGCCACCCGGTTTATATAATATCCTCTTTCCTTGATTCTAAAAGGGATGACAGATAGGTAGGTTAGGGGTCTGGATTGTGTTTTGAGTTTGTTTTCTAGGAGTTTTAATTTTTTCACACTGACGTGCCTCCTAGAGGTATAGTGCTTGTTTTTTGGATGTGTTAGGTAGGACTTATATGTATTTCCATCCACATGGCTGAGGATATCTGCTTCGACGAAATGAGCAACTCCATACCTCCAGGTGTACTACTTTCCATGATTCATGTTGGTGGATATGTATAATTGCTAATAATGATTTTTCATGGTTTGTTTGAGTGCAATAGTTATGTTTGTTATCTGCCATTATAGATGTATAAATTTGTCTTTGCTTAAGTTGATGGAACTAGAGTTTAATCTTATGGATGAGCCTTGAGATTAGGAGACCGTGACTTTAGGTTAGCTCAATTACTTGACCACTAGGCCTAGTTGATAAAATTATCTGAGTATTTGAGACCATAGGAATGTTTAAGGCATAGAGAAGCTTGCTCACTTAAACAACAAAAACACTAGTGAGAATACAAAGGAAATGGAAGCAAAAAACATAAGTGCCACAAATGAAAAATCTAATGCTGGAAGAGAAATCTTGGCTTGATTTGGTACTTCACTCACATATATTGTCTATGGTACTAGAGCCCTAGAGGTTCCCAGTGTGGGCGCTTTTCTTTGAGAAGCAAAAAGCCCCGGACATACAAAATAAGCACACACATCAAATGATTGAGAACCAAAGTAAAAAAGAGAAAAATAAAAAAATGAATGACATTTAAAGGACTTCCATCGAGCTTACAATTAACATTTCAAGCTTTTGTTTGCAGCTGTGAGAGCTAGTTGGCTAATCAAAGCTGAAAATCACAATTAGGGAATCTTGCATTTAGATAATCTTCTTAGCTTAGCTAGTACTAGAGTAGTTGTTTTAACCTTAGTCATAGCTAACTAATTGATAGACTCACCCATAAGCCCAAAACTCTTGATTAATTAATTTACTCAAAGTGCGATTTATTTGTCCTTAATGGCAGTCTAACATTTCATAAATCTTGCATTTACTCATTTCCACATGTACTTTACATTCCCCTCATGATTTATGGCCATATAATTCCGCTTGCTGAAACAGTGACTTTGCCTTGCAGATTCAAATCCAGATGCTCTACAACATGGACATAACAAGGTTCAACTCAATAGCTTCCGAGAATGGAATCTACATCAGGAAGGGGGGCATGTTAACCCTCGTGGCTCACGGACACCCTATCGCCTACGACGGACACCGTATTATTTATTTAGTAGAGTCAGGCACTGGGCTTGTCGGTCCAATAGGAAAAGGGTAGAGTGATCGCCGATGAGAGGCGCACTCTAACTGGAACACGCAAGGGTTAGTTGGCTAAGCATGGGCACCCAAATGTGAATGGGGCGAGCTCATATAAAAGTCACCTAAACCTAAAATTGACCTATTCTCTCAGTGTGCAATAGAAGAAGTGCTCTTGCCCTATCTCCATCCCCATCTCCATTGTGTGCTCACAGGTGTGTGCGTGTGTGTGTGCTTGAGGGAGAGAGAGTGTGTGTGTGATCGAGCATTGAGACGGCACCTGCGGCGGCGAGGCGATCGAGTGCAGTACGACGGCGGCTCCCTCTTCTTCGCGGTGACAAGCGCAGAGAGGTGAGTGACACACCCGTGCTCCCTGTGAGCTTTCTAGGCCTACTAGTTGTGTACACGCTTGCAGCCTTCGTGGTTTGCACACGGTGCTCGGCAAGTCCCTAGCTCCGACACGTGCAGCAGACGCACACAAAATTAGTGGAACTATTTAACAACTTTGATTAAGACAATGTTGAATGGATTCCAACATCATCACCATTGGAAGTTATGTTCTCCTACAGACAAACAGGAAAGCACACGAGAAATGCGCTTGAAAACAACTACAAAAGTAGGGTCAAAGAATTTCTTTTATCACAAACGGGCTAGACAATCAAGGAGGTGTTCATTGAACACTTATATATGCACTTTGAGCTATGTCTGCGACAAGAAATAGCGATGGGATTTCTAGCTAAGCGACCAAGCTGTGCGTTTTTTAGACTCCACAAAAAGTTTCTTTTTTTCACTCGTGTATTGTGTAATTAACTTTCACGCTTTGACTGTTGCAGATATCTATCCTTCGAACTAAGAAGATTGATAGTCGATGGAATGCATAATGGGAATTTCTGATGCATTCCATGCATCAATTTGTGAACTTCCTACAACAGTAGTGGTAAAAGAGGGCTAGCCAAAAGGAGGGTATTCTTGTATGACTACATTTACAATGGTCTTTGGTCTATGCTTGGATTCAACACGCCGCAGTATCTTCCACTTCCTCTAAAAGAATGTCCAAAGTGACCAGTTTTTGCCTTTAAAACCTCTTAGTGTTTCAAGCTAAAGCTTCATCAAAGAATATAGAAGTGCATATGACCAAATGCTACAAGTCATGTGGTATGTGTCTCCATATTCATGTCTATGCATGTGTTTATTGACTTCTTCCATGATGAGGAGCTCAAGAAGATTTTTACTATGCTTATCTGTAAGGTAGAGAAGTGCCTTGATTTTCTAAATAATTGAGCTCTTCCATGATGAGGAGATTAGAAAGATTTCTACTATGCTTTATTTGCAATTCAAAGAGCTATTATGTGCAAAAATAAGAGATGACTGACTAAGCATAGTGCAATGCAAATCGTAATCCAAAAAGGTAGCTCACACAAAGCGGAATGAGATTGTCGAAGAGCTATAACATGCAATTTTGTAATGAATCTGTAGATAGCACTTTTAAAAATGTTATACATATATCAATGCAAAAACTATTTTTTGCGAACATATTTTGAGTACAATTATTGTTTTGATTCTGAATCCAATTGTCTTTAAATTGGGTATAATCATGTACATTGTATTGTCAAAGAATGAACATTGAGATATAACTCTCATTTACAATAGAGATCCTCCCCCGGATTTAGAATTGGCAGTAGGACATAAAGGCTTGCTCTGGGAAGGTGCATAGGGCAAGGTAGCATGGAGAAAATGTGAGCGATCGGGTGAAGCAATAGCCTCTATAACATGATCAACAGAGGGTACGGGGTGGTGTTGAGAAGACAATCGGGATATTGGTTGATGTGTAGGAGAGCACATGGGAGAGTATGAAGGTGTTGGTTCATGAGGAAGAGAGCACACGGGAGAGCACACTGGAGAGTATGAAGGTGCTGGTTCACAAGGAAGAGAGCACACGGGAGAGCATGGGGATGTTGCGTAATGGGTTGAGGAGTGAGGAGAGGATTGCACAGTAGCTTTCTCACCCTCAAAAAAATTTTGTGTAACAAAAAGCTTAGAAGTAGACTCCTCAAAAAGACAAGCGAAGGCTTTTGCACATGCTTGTTGTGTTGCTAAATGTTTGTCTTTGTACCTCCCAAGTGGAGGCTATGGTTGTGGCATCAATTGTGGTGGGACAAATGCATCAGGAGCTCCATTGGACAGTGTCTCCACAAGATTAATTAAATTTTGGATCATTGTCATTCTGAAGACCTCCACATGAGCCTAGGAATTCTCTTACAGATTCCTAAACTCTGTAAAACCATTTTCCACTCTCAATAACTTTAAGGACTGATGCTTTGTCATCCATAACAAAAAAAGGTTATCCTTACACTTCTACACCCCTCCACATAAGTGTACTTTAATAGAGTTCTACATTTGCAAGAACTCTCTATTCACACGAATACTCATTGTCTTGTTTTGGCACCTTGCAATTCAAAATTAACATGGCATCCCAAATTTTCTCTTGGGTTAAAGTTTTTAAGGCAACCACAAGATTTTGGACAACCTGCAAGATTAAATAGAGAAATATCAATCACGTCAATAGTTACAAAACTAAATAAAGTTCACTTACCTCCGTACATTCTAGTGGATCCCCTGGATGGAGTTTACAAGATAGTAGTGCTTAGCTCCATGTTTAGACCAACAAATCTCTAATGGGAACTATTAGAACCAAAGAATGAATTTAGTTGCTACTCAAAATAGACACAATATCTAAACAGTGACAAAAAATCACAACGCTTACTCTTCATTGACAACTAAAAGTAAAACCTTGAACGTGTCCATGTTGATTTCTCAATCAAAAACATAGATCAAAGAGGTGGAATCCAAGGTGAGTACCATTGATATGTACGTGTTTGGCACAACTACTTTTGATTGAATATTCCACAAAAGACTAAAAACTAGAAAGTTTCTTGTAGAAAACATTTTGATTAAGAGACTAGAAATTATCAAATAAAAAACAGAACGGGCAAAACAAATTTCACATACCATAGATCGGGCCATTTTTTTTACAAAAATTATCATTGGCCCAAGGGTCTTGTCATACCTGAACCACAAAATCTTTGAGGAGTTAATACCCCATGAGTATTACAAGATTGGGCACCCTCTTATTGTATGTGATTACCATTACAATTGGAATAGCTGGCGTGTGATGGTTAATTATTGTGCTAACTCTTACTTTTACTAATAGTGAGTTGATGCTATGTAGATTGCAACTCTGGGAACTGAGGAGAAGACGTCAAATAATATCTCTTTGCTATTTACATTTCCACAGTGTTGTAACTATTTTTGCCAATAAGCCAATATGGTGGCATTGTATATATTTAGTGATAACTGGCTCTATAAAGGGTCATGCAATAAGTGATAGCCACCACTCATGGACTAAATTATAAAATGGGGCCTCACATACTTGGCACCTAAAATTGGTTAATAATAAATTAAATACACAAGAGGTGTTGTGGACCTTGGGGCTTATAATTTTAGGTTATTCTCTTGCAAGATTCTCCACTCTCAACTCTTATGCTAAGCTATGTGTGCAAAAATTGTGTCTACATATTATTCTATGAGTGTGTGTTTGTGTGTGTCCTTGTCTAATGGTTTGTACTTGTGTTTTGGGAGAGATGGTGAGAAGTTGATGGACGTATGCGAGGGAAAATTGAATAGATTAAGCATCCCTTCTTCTGGTCTCCCAATAGTGGTATCAGAGCGAAGGCTCATGGAAATCAACAAGTTGATTTTCAATTTCAAGGAGGAATTTTAAATTATTGACACTAGATTTGTGAATCAAAGTTCAATCGGAAATTAATTGGTCAATTAATCAACAATTTGTACTTATCAATCGTCGCAATCGGGTATGACACGCATTTTATTCATAGCAATTGCTAAATTCAACGGTCTTGTGAAGATATGTGGGAGAGGAAACGAGAAGAAGAAGCTCCCAAAGAAAATTGGCTAAGTGGGGATTAAATTTAGCATTAGAGTGCTTGGAACAACGAGCCAAATTTGATTTGGGAAGAGAAAGAAGACGTGAAAGATGAGCCAAATTTGGTTTGGGAAGAGAAAGCTCAAAGTAAGATGAAACATTCAAAATTATTCTTAAAGAGTTACCGGAAAACCATCTTATGTGCAAAGGAAATTTCACCAGCCCTTAAGGCTTGAACTCTTGACATCTACCTTGAGAAGTTTACGCCCACCATCAAGCTATCCCAATATTCTAACTTGAATTCAATAGCATCGTGGGAAGCACCACTTCTATACCCTCAACCTTAACTATCACCATCACAAAAACACCTTCTAAACTAAGTTGCATTGTACGGCATACGGTGTACGTATAATACGTTTTAAACGGGCATATTATACGACTTCTATATTTATTTGACTGTATCATACGGTGCCACATTAGCAAAAACACTGTCTCGTAAAATTTCTTAGAAGTTTGATGGAAATATATATTTCGATCGAAATATAGTGCTTTATATACGTAAAAACCGACTATTTTCCTCATTCTATTTGAGCTCTCTTTCCCCTTCTCTCATCTGTAGTAGGTGAGTTTTAAAACATCAAAAATATTTATTTATAAATTTTGTAATCAATTATCTATTCAAGTAAAAGCTTAGGGTAAAAAGTTAAATTAGTTAAATGTAGTTTTTTTTAAAGGTTATGGAGTTTTGAGTTTAACACTAGTTCTGTAATTGGACACTTAAGTGTCTTAAGACACTAAAGTGTCTTGTTTTTCTACCAAGATTTGGCAATTTATTTGCTAAGTTCGAAAGAAGTTTTTTACACCTTGCTTCTACCATAGGTCGGTTATGAGGGAAAGAAAACATTGGATTTTTCTCTATATCAAAATACAATCCGTATGGAGAGAATTCAGGTAAGTTCTAAGTCATAAATTTTAGTAAAATTTCAAGATGTATTGCAAAAAATAAAATAAAATTCTTATATCTTTTTGTAGAGATGGCCTTTTTTATGTTTATAAGAGCCAAGTGTTAGCACTTAGTGTTACAAAACAATGGGATGCACTTCAAAAATAAGTTTTCAAGTCACAACAAGTTATAGACATAATTTCATACTTGAGCACGTGTTGGAATAACAACATAATTTTGGTCTTCCAAAGGTTTCCTCATGAAATTGGTACTATTTTAATGCAATTTGACAACTACAAGTGACTTTATATGTTTAAACCAAGAAGCTACATATTTTTTGGGCTCTCTAACTCAAGTAAATCTTGTTCCTTGAACTCTATCTTGAATTTTTTATTGTGCAAACACTCTTTAAAATCTTGAGTTCTCCATAATAACGTTGAAACCAAGGTTTTAGGCACCCTAATTGTGTATGTACCATGTAGTTTGATACATTCAGTTGATCTACGTGGAAAATTTGATATTATTTGAGGTTTTGAATGCTTATGTCTCAAGAATGAAATATCAAAGTTTTCTCTTATGCAGTTTTGAATATTTAAAATGGTCCAATGTATCTAATGGTTGTCTGTCATGTGTAGAGTAATATTCACACTGGAGGCAATTTAGGTAGCTTAAATATTAATCTCTTGCTTTGTGTAGAGATATTCTCACACCTTAAAGAGATTTAGATAAGTAGTGAATTATGATTGCCTGCCATGTGTAGAGTTACACTCACACTTGGAGGTAATTTACGCAGAATATTCAAAAGATATCTTGGTTTGTGTAGAGGTTACTCACACTTGGAAGTTGTTAAGATAAATTAAGTAATTTTTTTATCACCGTTCAGGTAAAAAGTGAAAGCTCACACTTGAAAAAAAAATAATTTTGGTATTATTTAGAATTTAAAGAGATTGAAAATCTATGTTTTTTTGAAAATGATAGCAAATATAGTAATGTAAATGGTATAAGAATTCAATTTTAGATGTGTATTTAGTAAATAGTGTTGTTTGAGTTTGCAGACCTTAAGAAGATGGTGAAAGGATATGAGTTAAGCTACATAGAGGAATTGGTCAATGGAAAGACTACATCAAAGTTGAGGTGTAAGACCTACGGCCATCATTTTAGCGAAAATGAATACAGGATGAAAGAACATATGCTCAAATTCCTAGAAATGTGACAGTTTGCAAAACCCCCCTAGAGGTATTGAAGAAAAATTTCCCTGAGTGGGCGCTCAGGGCAAAGAGAGTACATCTTGAGGGTAAAAAAAAGGGTAGTTCCAAAATGATAGCTCCATCTATGGCTAGGGATGTGGAGATGACACTCAAAAATTATCAAAACCCTCCCTTGATGTGGAGTAATTTGTTGCATGGGGAATTCTTTTTAACGTCATTCAAAGTCTTATCTTCAAAGATGCTTTAATGAGCACAACGAAGAAGGGTTTTGTGGTACCTGATTATAATAAGATGCGTACATATTATTTAGATAAAGTGAAAGCTACATCGAAGAATATTTTAAAGCGCACAACTCTTGATTATGTGCCACAGTATGGATGCATAATCGCTCTAGATGGTTGGACAAAGTGTCAGAAGAAACCATTGATTAATGTGATGTTGATTTTTCCAAGAGGATTTATCTTTGTTGAAGAAATCGACACATCTCTGAAAGAGAAAACTAGCGGATATTTTGATGGTGTATATGAGCGTTTGATCAGAAGAGCAGGGGGGCCTAAAAATGTGACAGCCATTGTCACATATTATGCGACGTGGTAGTCAAGAGATTATATGGTTTCCATGTGATGCCCACATTTTAAATCTACTCTTGAAGGACTTTAAAAAAGTTCCTTCTATTAAGCAAACTCTTCTAGATGCAAACCACTTGGTGAAGTTTATAAGAGAGCATTCATTTTCTTACTCTCTGTTTAGATCAAAGTCCCCAACCAAAAAATTACAGATTTTTTGTGTGATCCGTTTTACGACAACGTATTACGTTCTCTCTACACTACAACAGGTTAAAGTAGCCCTTGTTGAAATAGTGGCAGATAGAAGATGGGACATTTGGCTTGATAAATATCTCAAGTATGAACTGCTAGGAATTGGATCATGCTAGCTAGGGTGGACGAAAGAGAAACATGATGCAAGTGTGTGAGTGTGTAAGAAAGATTATCACTCAAGTGATTTAGGTTCCAAGATAGAATTATCTTGGACTCATAAACACAATCTTGAGTATTGACTTAGCTTAGCACAATCTCACCACAGACAAGCATGTAGTGCAAAATAGAGTTGTGTTTATTCATTCATGAAATGAGCTTTATGTAGCTCTACAGCCTTGCTCCACAACATGTGGGATAATTCCACTCTTCTCTCCTAGACTCACACTTTAGGACAAAGCTCACACTTTACAATCCTCCCCTTGAGGTTTGGACTATGACAAAGTACTGAAGATGTAGTATCCACACAAGATAATATCCACACAGGATGGTTATATCCACACAGCCTGATGAAATACACACCGGATGATAATATCCACACAGGAAAATAAAAGTCCTCCCCTACAAGTGGAGAGGCTGCATCTTCAAAATGGTCTTCATAAAAGACAAGGTTGTTATTGCATTCATCTTCTTTGTTGTCTACCATGTGAGTTGATCCTTTGTTAGGTCTCTTCCCTTCGTGGCTTCTGATGCTGCTTCTACTGCTGCTGCTTTCTCCACTGCTACTGCCTCCATTTGAGTAGCATCGAGAAGGAGGGTGTCCCTTCTTATCGCATTTGTTGCAAGGTTTGTTTGTGTAGCACAACACAATATGACCACTTAGTCACAATTCTTGAAGAAAAAGAACCGGTAATGCGACGTGGTAGTCAGCAGGAGCAACCAGAGATGAAGGATTCAAAATGAAAAACCCCTTTCTGCATGGCAATGTGGTGGTTAGCAATAGCCAAAGATGGGAAAATTATTAAACCCAATCAACATGCAGTGTGACACAGTAGTCAGCAACAACCAAGAATGAAGGATTTCAAATACCTAACCCCTCCATGTAGTGTGACATGATGGTTAGAAACAACCAAAGACATGAAATTTATTAAATCCAATCAACTTACAGTGCGACGCAATGGTCAGCAATAGCCAGGAACGAAGGTTTAAAATACCTAACCTCTTCCTTGAGTGCGATGCGGTAGTCAACAACAGCCAGAGATGGGGAATCTCTTAAATCCAATCTTCCTGCAGTGCTATGCAGTGGTCAACAATAGCCAAGAACAACGATTTAAAATGTATAACCCCTCTGCAGTGAAACATGGTGGTTAGCAATAGTCAGTGAGGATGAGGAATTTATTAAACCCAATCTTCCTGCAGTGCGATGTGATGGTTAGCAACAACCAGAAACAAAGGATGTAAGGTAGCTAACCCCTCCCTGTAATGCGATGCAATGGTCAGTAATAACCAAAGATGAGGAATCTACTTGTACATCCCTAAGCTACTCCTTGTAGTGCGACACATAGATAAGCAACAAGCAAATACGTTGCCCCTTGATGTGGGCATCCATGGTTGGTAGGATGTCATCAAGGTCCCGAAGAAGCCCCAGCTTGGACGGTAGTCCCATTTGAGCACACCTTGGACCATAGTGAAGAAAGGTCCAGGACGCCAGAGTCGAAGCAACGCCTCTCTACGCTCTCGAATGCAGTCGGAGCTGCCCGGGAGTCTCTCGAACTGTCCCCTGAGATTATGGATCATCTCTAGCCAAAAATTGCGAACAGTCTCTGCTGGCGGCACAAGACGAGCCTCAAAGATGCTGAAGCAGCTGGTCTGTCGGATGAACTAGAGTGTCAAGCCATAGATGAGCTCCCAACACACCTCTTTCTCACTGCACCACTCTTGTGGAGTAAGCTCTGTAGTAGCACGCTGGGGTGTAGGTCGACCCCCCTGTATCACTATCATCCTGTTGGTGGAGGATAGCTCAAACTGTAGTGTCGGGCCCATGAGAGTGGACCAATCATGTTACGAGACTAGGCACCCTCCTGTTGCAAGTGGTTAACTGTATTTGGGATAGCTGTCTTAATGGTTAATTATGTGTTGTCTATTTAAATTTACTAACAGTGAGTGCATGATGGTTTGCAGATTGGAATTCTGGGAGTTGATGAGGAGGCGCCGGCAAATAATAATAATCCTCTCATTCATTTTATTCTAGCACAATATTTTAGATCTTTTATCAATAAGCCACTATGGCTGCTTTGTAAATAGGACAGTGAGAACTCACCTTAAGAGGGTCATGCAATAAGTAGTGTGCTCTACTTATAACTAAAGTGGGACTAAAGTGTAAAAGAGGGGCCTCCAATTTTTGGCACCAACAATGATATCAAATATCAAATACGAAACTCCACAAGAGGCGCGGTGGAGTTTGGGGCTGCAATCTTTAGGCCTTTCTTATGTAGATGCCCTAAAATTTTTTCTCTCCCCTCTCTTAAGCTATGTCTTGGGCTATGGAGCTTGATTGTGTCACCTTCCTGTGTAAGAATTTGAGTTTATCACACTTTAATAAAAAAACTGATTATTCAAAAGTATTAAAAACGTAAAAAACACGAGTGAAAACGGACGCTTAAAAAAGTAGGCGGTTAACCTTCGAGGTTATTCGTCGACGCTTGTAGGGTGCAAAGGCACATGCATCTGCGCTCTGGTCGTGTGCTAGAGACGGAGCAACTAGAGAGAATTTCGATTTACGCGAGTTCTCAATATCCACCTACTTTAGGTTCCGGGCCCTCGGTGGGGACCCAATGTAGTACAAACCAAGACCCGAACATAGCGGCTAGTGACTCTTCCTCTGACTACGACGTCATGGAGGGTTTCCCAATGCCTAATCCCGATAGCTCAAGCCAAGACATGCATGCCGTGGGCTCGCCGTCTGGACAGAGCGTGCTTAGCCGCTTGAAGGAAACCTTTAGTAGAGCCACTAGCTCCGAACATGGAGCTAATGATGTAAATGAGGGGGGTGGGGAAGTAAATTCTCCATTCGCGACCAACGTAGACCCTATACCGTTAGAGAATGTGCACGTGAATACTTCATTCACTGCACCTCCTGACTCTTCAGAGTTATTTTCCTTTGAGGTCATATTACCCGATGGTAGAAGCCTTGCCGAAGTGCAAGAGGTTGACCGATATATCCTTGCAGCAAGGGAAAAGGAAGTCGAGAGCTTACGCAAGACGAAGCAACGAAGAGAGTTAAAAGCCAAAGCCTCTATGTCAATATCCTTGCTAAGAGAGAAATCAAGTGCTCCTGACTTAGAAACCGCTAAGGGCCAACCTCTAGAAAGCAACATTGCATCGAGCTCAAAGGACACCCCTAGCACCTCAATCCTAGATGGAGTGTTCTTAAATGAGAACTGGGAGAATGAACTACAAACGGAAACTCTGACCGACCTATACACAGGTCACACCTATCACGTGGGTTGGTTAGATGTCCTACAATCCACAATGGGTGCTACTAGTGTGGAGGATCAACAACAAAGAGTTTGTGAGGTCATCCATAGGGTCATTGAGTTAGAGAGACAGAACAAGGGGATCAACATGCCTTCAACGGGTCTCATGAGATTCTTAGATACAGGAAAGGCTAAACAATCGACCTTATCGCAAATGGAGACTCCCTCGGTAAGTCCGATGGATACTCCATATGTTGTTTCTCCAGGGGTCTCAGTGCAATCTGAGCCCACAAGTGATAGCTTCACCTTTCCAGGTCTAGCTCATCTTTCCCTTGATGACACCATGGCTACCATGCCTACCCCAATGATGGGCATGCCGAGAAACACGCCATGGACCTCATTTGTTAGTAAAGCACCGCTACATGATAGCTCAATGCGTTCCAGTACCTACAAGTGTGTACCAATCGTATGCACCTATGGGTCATCGTACTCATGTAGTCTCTACTCCTCCCATTGTTTCAACTACCTATGCTCCACAACCACAACACCCAAGTTCTTATTTCCATGGGACTATACCGGCTAGCATTAGCATGTCACATGCGACTTCTGCTATGCCTAGGGCCGCACATATGAACTTTGGACCACCACATGGCACAACATCGTACCCAACGTGGAACCCAAGGGCTTCCTATGCGCCAAGCCCAATGCCAATACCTACTCCACATGTAGTCTCTGGAGCACCTCCACCCACGGTGCCTGCTCACTTAGGTGACTTGGCAACATTTGCTCAAGCTATTGGTCGATCTATCGCTGAGAATATGCGTAACACGCCTGATAGAGAACCTAGAAGTAAGGCAGTACAAATAGCCAAGCTCACACAAAAATTTAGTGGAGATGGGGATGTGAGAAAGCATATCGAAGTGTTTGAACAAATATGCGAGTCTCTAGGAGAACACAATGACCTGCATAAGAGCAATACTTTAAGACTAACCTTAAGTGGAAAGGCTGGGGATTGGTATAGAACCCTAAGGGTGGAAGAAAAAACGATTTACCTTACTCTTAGGAGACTGTTCTTAAAAGAATACATACGAGAGGGAGTACTTTGGGGTGTAGCCTCTCAGCTCCAGAAAGCCCAACGAGAAGAAGGAGAGTCGGTGAGAGACTTTATTAGTCGCTTGAAGCATTTGAATTCTCGATGTAATCCAAATGAGTGCTTCAACAATAACCAATTGCTTGATAGATTCATTAGGGGATTATGACATGAGGATATCTACAATGGCTTAGTCATTAGATGTATCACCACTTGGGAAGTAGTCACCACCAATGCGATCCAATAGGAGGATAATTTAATGATTCAAGGAGAAACAATGTCTGTTGAGTCTAAATCTATTAGCTCACAAGCATCGGGGCATCAACCAATGACCCTAAAGCCTATTGCTAAGGAGCCAAAGATATCTGAGATGACTTTAGCAGATCTTACCAAGGCTATTCTAGAAAGTCTTAGAGACAATCGTGCTCCATAGAACAATCATATGTATCCAAGAAGGGAGCAACAATGGTGCTCAGTATGCTTTGGACCGCATAGTACCAGTGAATGCCCTACTTTTAGAGTAAAATTCAATGGGAATTGCAATGCCTGTGGAAGGTATGGTCATCAAGCTAAGGATTACATTGTATTTAAGCGCGCGATGGCCAATAGACCACACTTAGCATGGACAGACACACCTCGAGTGCCTGCATTGATGCCGGCCCCACCTTTTGAACAAACATCACAACACATGGTGCCTAGGGCCCAAAATGTTGTTCAAACAACACCCTTACCACCTCCAGTGCTAGGACCACAACCACCACATCCGAGAATCACTTCTGTGAATCAAGTGGGTTGTGAGTCATCTATTGCTTGTTTGGAAGGCTGTGAGGAAGATATAGATCCTAATATTGCCTATGGGATGGATGTGCTTGAAGAAAGTCCACAATACTGCATGGAGGGCTATTGGGGACAAGTCAAGCCTGTATATCAAGTAGCTGCTCTTGCGGCAAGAGGCCAAAATATCAATAACACTGCTAAGAGACCACCTCTTCAATGCTATGAGTGTGGAGGGCCACATCGTGTAGCCGAGTGTCCTCTTAGGTTACAAAAGAACACCACACTAATGCAAACCAATCAAGTGAGCACTTCTACAATGCCGATACTCATGTGTAATCAATGTGGCATGGATCATTTGATTGCCCAATGTCCAAATAATCCAAATGCACCAAAGATCACGCCATTAAACTTGATTGAAGTTACCGAGGAGCCATCACAAAGTACACCTGTTGTACCAATAAACGTACTCAGATGATCAATGCTCCAAAAACAAATTATATTCTTGAGGAAAGAGACACGGCATCAATTGCCCAATCTCAAAAAAAGAAGAAAACACGAAGAAAGAGATCACAAAAAGCAGTGAAGTCAGACCCTAGTTCAAAGACCAACATAGGGGCTGGTGACGACCCCGTATATATAAATGACACTGAAGAGGATTCTGATTCAGGAAAAACCATGGAGACCAAAATGACCACTAAGGTAGAGACCAACAAGGAAGATCTTCATGAGCCACAATGGCCAAGATCCAAGAAGAAGATAGGAACTTATCCAAACCCTACAAAGGAGATTGAGCGAGTCAAGCAATTAAGGAGTTTGGTAGAAGATAACCAAAGGGATCTAGAACCAGCACCTAGGAAGATCCAGATTACAGACATCGTGTTCGCTACGCAACAACAACCTCACCAAGACCATAGACCCTTAGCCATACCTAGTGTCATCGAAGAAGAGAGTGACTTAAAGTCATGGGAAACTGGGCGTACTCACTTCTTGATGGAAAGAATGTTTACAGAGGGACTACTTGATCCTGTCGAAGAAATGGAGATCCCATCTTCCCCACGTCAAGGGACTCAAGGCCAAAAGGTGCTGTTAAACATTGCGAAATTGATAGATTTCATGTCTTTAGAAGTTAGAACCATGTCTAAACTATACAAAGACCCGGAGCTAGTCTCAGCTCTTCGAGCCTTCCTCAATGGAGAACTAAAGTTTGGGCTACCACAATTTGCACAGATGGATGGAGCTGGGGAGATGCCAATAGAGGAGAAACACTTAGATCCACAACCCAACCTAGATGAGAACCTTGTTATAGAAATACCTGTTAACAAGTTGGGACAATACTTTGAGGGTGATGAATCCAATGCGACCATACCAATCACTACTAAGGGATTAACTGTGAAGGGAATCCTTGATGGTGGTGCTGGGGTTAGCATTGTGACTAAAAATTGATTGGAAACTATGGGAAGACCTCACCTTGCAACCACAACCATAGTAGTGAAGATGGCCAATGGGTCTATTGTGAAATCTATTGGGATGCTAGAAGATATCAAGATCAAGGTCTTTGGACATAAAATAAGGATTACCTTCATTGTTATGGATTTCTCCAAACACACTATGGCATCGGAGATGATCTTAGGACGTCCTTTTATGAGGGAAGCAAAAATGGTGCATGACTGGTCTAGAAACCATGTCTACTTGTAGTTCCAAGATTCTGTCATTCAAGTGGATCTTGTAATGGGTCGAGCACATCCTCTAGGAAATAGGTTTATAATTGATCATAGATCTGACACCACAGTTCACTCAGCCCCATTGCAGTATTGTTACACGTGTAAAGCGGACACTGATGTTGGGGAAGATTCTCCTTATATGGACGTACTACCTGGGATGACTGAGTCAGACAATGTGGATTGGGTCCACCTAGTAGCAACCATAGACACTTGGGGAAATAAGGGGACGACCTGGGTAACACCCGAGGGGGATGAAATGCCACCACCCGTACCCTTAAACATGCTAGAAGAAATGCATATAGCTTTTGACAAGACTCATCCTAATGTAACGAAGAAAACATACAAGTGGGTCCCTAAAGATTCTTTAGCGACCATGGCTAGTACTAGAAAACGAAAGCCTTGTAAGAAACGTACCACTCGCTCCAAGAAAAGTAAGAAAATGTTGCGATGGATTCCTAAACTATTGGAAGCCTAAGGCTACTATCAAGGAAATGATCAAATTTGGGTACCAAAATGTAGATTGTGTTCTTACCTGTCACTTGACCCATGTGAGCTCAATCCTGTAGCTCCAAAACGAATCGACAATTGCAGGAAGGAAAAAATCACGGAATGCTACACACCCACTCCAGAGCTAGTTTAGGTACCAAAGAAAGAACAATTTGTTCCACCTAGCTCACGAAGGGGGGAGTCCCATGAAGCTTCCAGCTCCTCATGTAATGCATCCATAGAGGTAAAAGCTTCTCCACAACCTCCACCTACAATAGTGGACCTCCATGAAGCTACAAAGGAATCCACACCTCATAGTGTTCAAGAATCACCTGATGAACCACTTCAAGTTCGATCCTGGGAGAGTACCTTACCACCCTTGCAACTCGATGAGGCACTAAGGCAATAGAAAACTACTGGCAAAAATCCTCACCTATTACCAACTGGAACAATTGGTTTCAAAGGGTGACCACATTTCAAATAGTATGACCTACCCAAGGAAGGGGGGAAGTCTTCATTCATGTCAGCCTATTGAATTATTTTCCTCTCAACCTTCCTCCCTGACCTCTTAATCTCCCAATCTTAGGGAATGTATATATAAAGACTTATACTCACAAAAAACAAAAATAATAAAGAGCAAGAGCAATTAGCAAACGAGCATGCACAACAAAAGTCAAAACATTGACGCAGACCTACACATTTACATTCGGTACACTGAAACAGAAACCTATGTCATCAAACACCTTTGATCCTCATCACTCAAGTGATGGAGGGTAGGTAAGATTAGTACGATAGGAGTGTTTTTGTTTTAGAGTTGAGTGATTACCAAAGTTCTTTTTTCCCACTGATGTGCCTCCTAGAGGTATTCTTGTGTTTCATAGTGTGTACAGGAACATGTTGCTGTGGTTAGGATTTGGACCTTCATGGAATCTTTCTCTCATCCACTTTTCAAATCAAGCGCGACCATCAACACAAACATGTGTTTCTTGTCCATTAGCATGGCCCCTTATCTTTTTTGCATCTATTTTTGTCTGCTTTAATTGTGATTGGTAGAATTATATTCAACGCATTTGCTTAGTACCAAACATTAAATTCAATGTAATTTTTTGTCATAATCACTTGTCTAGGTTTAAAAATCAAGCAGTCCGACTAAGCTAGTTTGACCAAGCTAGGTGTTAGAGATCTTCTCTTAATACCATGGGGAATACCTTCCTAATAATTAATGGTTACTTAGGTTCTTAATCCGATTTAGGCAGCATTGTGTGCAATGTACTAGGGCTTCCTAGTGGGCTTGACCCTATTGACCTTTAGCTTAAGTATTATAAAGGGAGTTTACTAGTGTGATGAGCCTGGGGAGGTGTAACAGTGTTATATGACCCCTCAGAGTTACAAAATTAAAATGCTGAAAACGGACAAACAAAAAATCAAAGTGCCACAATGTAAAATCTTAAGCTGAAAGAGAAATCTCAGCTTGATTTGGTACTCCACTCACATGTATCGCCTATGGTACTAGAGCCCTAGAGGTTCCCAATGTGGGCGCTTTTCCTTGAAAAGCAAAAAACCCAAGGCATACAAAATAAGCACACACATCAAAATTGAATCACTGTGAAAAGTCTTTGGGGAGTCAAAGAAAAGGTAATCAGTCAAGCGATGATTTCATGAGAAATTCCTTTTATCGTAGCTTAACTACAAGGTCTTCTAGGTATAGCCTCTAGTCAGCCCTCGAACATGAAATACTTGGCTCTCGAGATTAAACAACTTAATTGACCAGAGAAAATTAAGAAGCTTACCCATGGTGTTAATAGTCGATCTCTAATACCTTTCGACCGTTAAATTAGCGACCCCAGACTTGTTTAATTTTTTACCTTGACAGTTGTTTATGCGTTTGATTATATTGCAATTTAATGTTTATTGCTGACAAATGGTTTAAAATTTTGTTACCAATCAATTTGTCTGCCTAAAACTGCATATGCTTTTTAATTGTATATGAAAATGCAATTACTGTGCCAATGTTGTTTGATTTTGCAGTGACTGAAGAAGGCTAAGGACATTCATCTCAAATGATCTTCCACCTCAATGAACGAGCTTCAACTCAATAGCTTCCAAGGACGGAATCTACATTAGGAAGGGGGGCATGTTAACCCTCACGGCTCACGCACACCCTATCACCTACGACGACGGACGCTGTATTATTTACTTGGTAGAGTCAGGTACCGGGCTTGTCGATCCAATAGGAAAAGGGTAAGAGTGATCGCCGATGAGAGGCGCACTCTAACTGGAACATTCAAGGGATTAGTTGGCTAAGCATGGACGCCCAAGTGTGAATGGGGTGAGCTCATATAAAAGTCAACTAAACCTAAAATTCACTCATTCTCTCATTTGTGCAATTGAAGAGTGCTCTTGCTCCATCTCCATCTTCTTCTTCTTCATCTCCTTGTGTGTGTTTGTATGCGAGAGAGAGAGAGAGAGAGAGAGAGAGAGAGAGAGAGAGAGAGAGAGAGAGAGAGAGAGAGAGAGAGAGAGAGAGAGAGCATTGTGGCGGCACGACGGCCGGCGAGGCGGTTGAGAGCGGCGTAGCGGTATCTCCCTCTTCTTGACGGCGAGGATCCTCCATGACAGGAAGTGTAGAGCAGTGAGTGACACACCAATGCCATCTTTGAGCTTGCTAGTTTAGGCTTGTTGTGTGCTTGGAGCCATTTGTGGCTCACACGCAGTGTATCGGCAAGTTCCTTGCATTGACAAGACCACATGGATATGATGAAACTTGCTAGTGACAAGCATAGGATAGGTACAATAAGTATGCTACTGAGAAATGTCAGCAAGTTATCTTCGCAAAAGGGTGTTTGGAGGTGATAACAACATACAAGTGCCCACCTAGCCAAGGCGCCCGTTGGGTCAGCCGGCCAAAGTTTTGATGTGGTCACATTATTTTTCCGATGTTTAATACATCAAACCCTGTAAAAGCCTAATGACAATCGTCTATGTCAAGTCTAAGTCAAAGATGTAATTTTTCCAATGATGTATGTAAAGGTCCATGAGAAGTTGGTCGCCGACCACTTTAGAAAGCCCTAGGTATATAATACACTAAGGTTAGTGGGAAAGGGGGATTATTTTTTGAAGATAAGTGACTATTGCTGTACGCACAGAGAGCGACCTCTTGGCTCCAACTTGTAATCATCGCTATAGTGGCTATGGTAATCCAAATTCAGTTTTGTTTATTGCATTGTGTTCTTCTTACTCTACTCTTTCATTCAAGTGTAAGCATTCAAGATTCGGTGTAGGTATCAAACACAACCGTTGTGGCCTTAAATCGTTGTTTTGAGTGTTTATATGCGTATTTTATGTTGTTTTGACCCTAGGAGAGGCTTTAGGGACCCAAAAACGACCCTTTAGGATCATCCATTTACTGTTTTTGTGTGCTTTGGGATGAACGATCGCGATCCGTGTACCCATCCAGAATGCTGTGACAGTGATAGGATATGCTCCTGATAGTCCCCTGTAGCTTCCCTTCAAGTTTCGTGCGAATCCGATATGATTTGCATGGTAAACAGGCGCGCTGACTGTAGAGCTGTGTTGAAGGACATAGGCAGATTACTTGGCTTTGGTGCGTTTGATTTGCTTGTAGAGTTAGTAGTTGCATCTCTTTGAGTTCACTTCATTAGGATTGACACCCTAGTGAGTTTCCATGCCTCATCCGAGTCACTTCCCTGGTATTGATATTTATGTTGATGCCTGAAGGCTATGCTATGGACGTCCGTCGCAATGACCCGCAAACATTGGCGCCGTTGCCGGGGAATGAATCTTAGGTGATGAGTGACCGAGTGCGTATTCAGAGTTTTCTTATTATTCCAAAAGATAATTTCCATTCTATTTATATTTCAGTGAAGCATCTAAACAGGGGTTTAGTGCCTAGTGGAGTCTAGGGTCGGTGGACTGGCTAGATCTACTCTTGAGAGATATAGGGAGTTGTGAGTGAGATTTCTTTAAGCATTTTTTCTCTTCAAAATTTTTTGTATTGATTGAGTACCGATCCATCATCCGATTTTTATCCTGTTTGTTTTGTTTGATTCATTTTCTTATGTTCTTTCATTTCTGTACTTAGGAGTAGGATAAGTAAATCACATTCCAGTTAGATTTGGGACAAAAGATAAGAGTCAAAAACACCAGAAAACCATAACTTTGGCAAAAGGGCCATAAGACTTTGAAATTAGAAAATCTGACCAAACAGAGCTGAAATTGATTCAAATCACAAAGTGGTAGCACCAAACACTGGGAAATACTTGTCAGAGAGAGCCTGTAAAATTTCATCAGATTTGGCTCTGGTACAACGATCGCGATCGGTGTACCTCAGTGTCAAAATTATACAAGATTTGACATGTGCCTTCCCGATAAGATTCTAAACAAGTTTGTCTAAAGCAACCACAACCAAAAACATCAAAAATCAAGGAAATCAGGCCACTTGGGTAAAACTAGCATGACAGACCCAGAAACTGTAAAATCTTGACTTTTGGTGATCCAAATGCAAAAAGACTTGGGGGATAGCCTTGAAACATCAATGTCTACAAGCATGCCAAATTTGGTTGAATTTGGGCTCAAAACTACGATCGCGATCGGTGTACCTAGACCTCAGATTTGTACCAGATTTGATGAGTAGACTCTTCAAGGGTATACAAACATAAAAGTCTAAAGGACCTAGGGTCAAAAACAACAAAAAACTGGTCAAAACCATTGAATACAGATCCAAGTCAAAAACTGCTAAACTGGCATAGAAATTGACTTTCAGTAGACCAAAACACATCAAAACTGGGAAGAAACCATGCAGAGGGATAGCCTGTGCATAGGACAAGCCTAGGTATCTCTCAAATCCCAAATCAAAAAATCAAAATCAATCAAACCTGATAAAATTGGAAAATTAGGCACTTCAGACTAAGAAACTGTAAATTCTTGACTTTTTTGAGTCCAAATACAAAAGTGTCTGGCAGGTAGTCTTAAAATAGCCTAGTGAACAAGCTGGTGAAGTTTCATCCAATTTGGGCTCCAAACTACGATCGCGATCGGTGTACCTCAGTTCCAGATTTGACCCACACATACACCTAGGTTATATAAGATACCAGGAGATGTCAAAATTCAAAAAAAATCACCAAAATAGCCAAAAACAATAGACAGTCAGAAAACCACTGTAGCAGACCAAGATCTGGTGAAAACTTGACTTTTTCTTGTCCAAATTCAAAAATATTTGAGGAGTAGACTGTACACATCATTGTCTACCATATCTACAAGTTTCACTTGAAAAGGAGCTAGAATTACAATCGCGATTGGTGTCCCATTTTGAGTTGAGACTTGGTGAGTAGGTAGCTGACATCTAGTGCAACATATTTTTCAAAAGGAGCAAGGTCAAAAAAGCAAAAGAAAGTGGTCAAAAGTCCTAGTTACACAATCAGGCCAATAACCGCAAAACCACCTAAGATTTGGGTTTTCATTGGTTAAAACATCTCCAAATTCAAAAGTACAAAGACACTTGGTATCAAGACATCAAGGGCTAGCTACTGTGCAAAAATCTTCCAAATCTGTGACATGGGGTCAACGATCGCGATCGGTGTACCTCTACATAGTGAGGGTATTTGACTTCATAAGTTTGTAGATCTTCTTGATACATCCCAAATCTCAAGTTTGAGTGAAAAATACCCTCTGGAAGCCAAGATACAAGCACAAAATCTCTTTGTGTCCTGATCCTGAAATTGTTTTGAGTGCTGTTCCAAGTGTAGTTCACTACAATTGCTCTAAATTTTGATAGACAACTCCAAATTGAGTCAGGTACAGCTAGGAAGAAAACTTGCGGGCAATACCACACACATAGACCTGAATTTTACTAGGTTTCCTAAATCGAAACTTTTAGGGTACCCCAAGACCAGTTTCCAGAGACCAAAAAGTCATAAATTCCTGGATTTTTAGAGACTTGACCAGGGGAAAAAAGGGATTGTGTGCACTAAGCCAAGGTGTTCTTATCAAGGACCATCTTGAGAGTATTGAGTGAGGCTTATACATGACAACTCATCCATTATTAGGGTTTCCCACTCAACTCAGAGCTATGCCACCTACACAAACAACCTTAAATACTGCAACACCTATGACAAGAACATGAGGTTTATCAATCATATCAAGCCAAACCTCAAGGCATGGCTCATGGGTATTTGTTAAGTGATCATGTAGCTCACTGGAAGCCAAACCAATCAACTAAAATACGGGAGTTTGGAAGAGCAAAAGTGGAAATTGCTAGAGACTTAGAGGAGAAGCATCCTCTAATCAACAAACCCAACGTGAGGTTCATCAAAACCAATGAAGCCACGAGAGTTCTAACGGATTACACTTATGATGGCCTTTATAGGTTACCTATTGGGGATTAAAAAAACTTCTATAGATGTTTAAATTCCATCATTGAAGAGTTGACAGACTACAAGAACCTCTATGCCTTCACATACACAGATGACCAGGGAGTGCAAGTTCTAATGGTAGATAAGTATGGATGAGAGTACAAACTTATCAGCCCAATTGAGCTAGAAAGATATACATACATGGGTACTCCAATCTCTGCTTACTACTTTCAACCGAGTGTAAGCGTACCAGCATTTTTTGAGACCGATTTTCAAGAAGCTAACATTGAAACTATGGAATCAAATGGACCTCAAACATCCAAAATAGCTATTCACGGGAGTGTAGCTCCTACCTCATTGAGTGGAACCAAGAGACCACCAATTAGACTTACAAATCCATCAACATTTCCAAAACATGTCTCAAAGGGGATTCCACCAAGATTTGCTCCAAGACAAGAAGAAGGAACGATGGATGTCTTTGTGAGAGACCCCAACACGCTAAGATACATGGTTGAACCAGAACCAATGAGACCATATCAATTGGCCAAATGTGTCAAGAAGAAGTATGATGGATTAAGGGATCCATACGTACATGCATCCTTGTTCAAACAAGTGTTAAGAGCCGAACAAGTATTTTATTTTCATACACAGTATGAGGGATTTGGCTTACCCTTGGAAGGGATAGCATTGAATTCGTTCCAACCGTTGGACAAAAATGCCTTCTCAAACATTGAACAATTGTTGCAAGAATTTGTTGTGGAGTTCTCTAAAAGGGGAATCAAGCATAACACAGTGTCCCAAATCTATGCATTCAAGCAAAAAGAAGATGAGAGAGTGAAGGAAGCATCGCTATGCTTCAAACAATACATAGAGAGATGTCCGGAATGCGAGTTACCACAGGATGAAAGATTATTAATTCTCTTCATAGAGGGTTTGAAAACTGAAACTCTCAAGAAAGATTTGCACTTAAAAGGATGTACTTCCTTTGAACAAGTCACGAGAGAAGCGTTATACCTAGTTGGCAATTGTAAAGCCTATGGCAGGAAATTAGTGATACAAAGATTCATATGGATAATGCTCCTTTAGCATCTAGTGAAACCAACACAAGGCAAGTGGTTATGTCTCAATTAATGACCAACCTAGATAAGCTAGCAGTGCAAGTAGCACAACGAATAAAATCGTTTGCCATTGAGCAAAATGGACCAATCATGAGATGAGTGAGTGCTACTATAATCAAACCTACACGAGGGGGATACTATTTGGACATCAAATAGAAAAACAAATGCCATTACCAAATCATCCATTATTTCAAAATAGGGTTGTATCAAGGGCTTTACAAAGAGCTGAGGTATCACAACCTAGGCAAGGGCAAGAACCTATGAGAAAACTCTATTTATTGAATGAGGACACTTTGATGTTCATAGCGAATCAAGAGCATAGACCAAAGACCATTCTGGCTAAGCAAGAAAAACCATCAATTGTGCCACCAGTGACTCAACAAGATGGACCATGCTACAAGTGTGGAGGTAATCATTGGGCCAAGAATTGTTCTCGTGTAGAGATAATCGGATATTGTTTGGAGTGTGCCATTACACACGTTGTTCCTAATTGTCCAGAACACCCAAACAAACAGGGGAAGACAACAATGAATGTTGTGAGAGTGTTACCTTCTCCAAGTGGATCATAGGCATAACCCAAAATTCCTATGAAGGTAGTGACTAGAGCCCAAGAAAAAGAAAATAATGAGGACCAAGCTAATGAGGAGAAAGATCAACAACCCAAACAAGGGGAAACAACTAGTGTGTCAGTGAGGACTGGGAGAAAATCCTGGAAAGCCAAAAGAGACATAATTAAAGCAAAAACAATTACAAATCAAACTGCACTACAAATTACAAGAGACAAAGGAGCAATTAAAACAAGAACGGGAAAACAAAACGGTGGTGAGCGATAAGAAACCAAGGAAGGTGTCTTCCAGAGGATCTGTGTTGGTAGACAAAGTCCTAGAGCCATTAGATGCTGCACTGGAAGCATATGAGGCTATATTGAAACCCAACCAAATCCTAGAGCAACGAGGGATGAAATATCCTCATGCTAAGGTAGAGACTGAGAGGTTGAAAATGTGTAAGGAATTGGTAAAAATTGCACAGGCAATGATGGAGCCTGAAGCACCAATTCCACCTCCAGAAACCAAACCAAAAAGTGTTGGAATTGAAATGCCTAAGGCAAAGGTTGTTGAAACATTAACTCAAAGAAACATTGAGCTAGAATCACAAAAGGATGTGCAAGCAAAAACTGCAACACAAGAAACCAACAACCTAGAAATTCAACTAGATGATCAAGTAGTGGCCAACACCACTAATGATGCAAGGTCAAGATTACAATTTATGGCACCTATCCCAAAGATAGATGAGCCATGGCCAAATGAATTGTGGGAAGCAATTTGAAGTGCAAAAGATGGAAGTGTGACTTTCCAATCTGCACCCATAACTGAGATCAATACAGGGCATGAAGTATATCAGGGAGACATTCAATCTAAATGGAGATGCAGGGACGAAAGTTTCAATTGAAAGCAAACCAGAGTCCTTGAAGACCTTACCCTCATACATAGGAGAACATGAGGCAGACTCAGAGACTAGAGTGGTGCCATCTCAGAGGAAATCCATATCCAAGATGATGGATACAAGGAGTATGCAAGAGTTGATGTCAGCTCCAATACAGTGCACGATTACTCTATCTGAACTGCTTAAGATTAGACCACATGTATGGGATGAAGTAGGCAACAATTTGGGGAAGATGGGATTAAAGATACCTCTTCAAGATCTACCCTCAAATGAACAATCAAACAAAACTCAATAAGAAAGTGCAAATGCTAAACATGTGCCAATAAACAAGGTGGGGGAATATTGCAAAGGAGAAGAAGGAAACACCACCTTACCTGTGGAATACAAAGGAGTTAAAACATTGGCTATACTTGATAGTGGGGCTGGAGTAGCAATAGCCACAAAAGACATTTGGAAAAAATGGGGTAGACCAGCGCTTAGGAAAACTAGAATGCAGCTGCAACTTGCAGATGGATACACGGAAAAACCTCTGGGTATCCTAGAGCAAATTATTGTGACTTCTTGTGGAATTGAATATGAACATACATTTGCAATAGTAGATTTTGAAAAAGGGAAAAATTTTGATATCATTTTAGGAAGACCTTTCATGCGTTACCTTAAGATAGTTCAAGATTGGGGCTATGACTATATCTACTTGAGACATAAAAAGATCACCACAAAAATAAGCATAAAAGACCATAGCTATAGAGATGTGAATAGAACTCCTTTATAAGAAATTGACTCTACTATAGTCAATGGGAAAGAGATACCTGTGTGGCTACAAACCAAACAAGAACTTTGGATGTGTGGTGCTTTGAAGTGTGGAATCTTAGTGAAGGAGGATTGCATCCTAGAAAGATCAATGAACGATGAAGCTTACATACCGGAACCATTTCCAGAGCAATTATTTGAGCCATTTGGATGGACTCAAATATTGGCAACCTTGGATGTGTGTGTAAATGAGCTAACTCCACAACGAGCAGCAGAAAAAGCTAAGGCCAAACTAAACATTGAAGAAGATCATCCTCGCAAGTCAATTTTACCTTCGACAAGCCCACATCAAAGCTCAAGCAAAGCCTCTACGTCAAGAACGAAAGCTTCAACAATGCAATGGATCCCTAAACAAAAGGTTTTGCAACCTAAATCTCCATCGCAGCAAAGTCTCCAAAAGAAGCAAAGAAATGTCAAGCAGGTGTTGGTATCCAAGGAACACATTAAAGTCAAAGATCCAATTTGGATACACTCTCAAGAACAATCTCAACAACAAAAGGCAACAAGGTGGGTGGCCTCAAATGATGTTTGGGCCAAAAAGCCCAAGGTAACGGCATGGAACTTCTCACCGTTACAAAGAATCACCACAAAGAACAAGCCGAGCATTCAACGCAAGACAACCAACTCAACTAGGAGAAAGAAGAAGCAAAAGAAAAGAGCTTCAAAGAAACAAACAATACAACAAATATGGGTACCAAAGTCAGAGATTTATCAAGATACCCAACAAGGCCAAATGAAGACAAAGAATAGAATGGTTCCCGTCAAGCTACTTGAAGCACAAGGATTCTATGAAGGTAACACCCAAATATGATTACCCAAAGTAGTTGCTCAACCTAGAGCCACTAAGACCAACCAAGTAGCAAAGGACCCCACACAAAGACAATCAACAACAACAAAGAGCCAATGGAGACTAAGCACAACCAAGGGAGAAACAACCTCAAAATGGATCCCTCGTCTTCTACTACAAAAGCAAGGCTTTTACAATGGTAATAGCCAAGTATGGATACAAAAGCCTAGTGTCCATCAAGTCAAGGGAGGAACTCATGAAGCAAGAACAAAGTGGGTCCCAAAACCACTGTTGAAAACTCAGGCTCCTCACAAAGAAGAGAAAGTAAAGGTACAACAATGCGGCCTCCTTACGGAACATCCCATGCAACAAAAGAAGCTAGAGGAGTCAAAGTATGCCAACTCAGTTGAAAAGATGGTGGCATCCAAAGACCAAAGCAATGGTAGAGGCCTTAATCTCAAGAACTTATGGCATTGGGTTTTAGGCCATGAACAGGTAAGTCCAAGTCGCCATTAAAAATACATGGCATAAAAGTCAAGAGTCGGGTAGCTAAGCCACTAAATGAACAAGGCATTCCCAAAGCTTCAAGTAATATTCTCTATGGTCTAAGAGTCTTAGCTATTCTAGGTACTTCTCAAGGTGGAGGAGTTGAGCATATTTATATTGTGTCGCTCATGCTGGTATAGGTGAGCATAAGAGTCCAAGTCTATGTATTTTAAGTTTGATAAAGGGAAGAAGAGAGTCCAAAAGACACTCACACACTATGCATAGTGAGTAATGTATTTCTCAAGGTGGAGGAGTTGAGCATATTTATATTGTGTCGCTCATGCTGGTATAGGTGAGCATAAGAGTCCAAGTCTATGTATTTTAAGTTTGATAAAGGGAAGAAGAGAGTCCAAAAGACACTCACGCACTATGCATAGTGAGTAATGAGTGGAGAAGCTTCTACATCAAAAACCATTCTTGGAAATGTGGAAGCTATTGAGATGTCCTTGGATATCACATGTGCTACATTTGTTCCTTGAAGCACCCAACAACTCATTTTTCACACCGCATGATTTTCTTGAAAGAACTTTTGTGTGCATATAGAGTGTCCCATAATTGGCACTTGCATTACGCACTCTTACTTTATTTCTCCCAAGCACTCACCTTGCATGAACAAGTACTCAACTTCCAAGTGTTCAACCCCAATAAGAGCGTATACCAAAGGCATTTTTGTTTTTCCCTTTTGTCATTCAGGTTCTAGACCCTAATTTAGAAACACCCATCACTATTCTATTGTATATATTCCTTCCATCAAATGAAACCAATAAAGAATTTGTTACACGATCTTCAAAGAGATAAAGTGGGGCCACATTGTTCTCAGCTACGCTTCGACAAGAGCAGCTCTTATCTTCAAAGATACCAACAAAGCTCTATTGACAAAGTGGCAAATAAAATCAAATTGGAGATGCCAATGCACACATGTCAAAGTCTCAATAAAAAGTCAACTGCACGAGGAGGCAAAGTATCCAAAGAAGCAAGTATCATCGACCAATTGCACAAATGGAAAGGTAAAGCAGGATGTGCAACAACATGCACAAATGCCTCGTCCACAACATCCAAGTCACAAAGAACACACGTTCATCAATCAAAGGCAAATGGGCACCCCATTTGAGCAAGCAAAACATGCCAGATATAACTCAATCAAGGAAGGGGGGAGACTCATCAACAAGAAGACCACACTACAAATGGTCGTGTCAAGGGACGACACGGGCTAGGAAGGGGAGAGTGTTTGGAGGTGATAACAACATACAAGTGCCCACCTAGCCAAGGCGCCCGTTGGGTCAGCCGGCCAAAGTTTCAATGTGGTCACATTATTTTTTCCGATGTTTAATACATCAAACCCTGTAAAAGCCTAATGACAATCGTCTATGTCAAGTCTAAGTCAAAGATGGTAATTTTTCCAATGATGTATGTAAAGGTCCATGAGAAGTTGGCCGCCGGCCACTTTAGAAAGCCCTAGGTATATAATACACTAAGGTTAGTGGGAAAGGGGGATTATTTTTTGAAGATAAGTGACTATTGCTGTACGCACAGAAAGCGACTTCTTGGATCCAACTTGTAATCATCGCTATTGTGGCTACGGTAATCCAAATTCAGTTTTGTTTATTGCATTGTGTTCTTCTTACTCTGCTCTTTCATTCAAGTGTAAGCATTCAAGATTTGGTGTAGGTATCAAACGCAACCGTTGTGGTCTTAAATCGTTGTTTTGAGTGTTTATATGCGTATTTTATGCTGTTTTGACCCTAGGAGAGGCTTTAGGGACCCAAAAACGACCCTTTAGGATCATCCGTTTACTGTTTTTGCGTACTTTGGGATGAACGATCGCGATCCGTGTACCCATCCAGAATGTTGTGACAGTGATAGGATATGGTCTTGATAGTCCCCTGTAGCTTCCCTTCAAGTTTTTGTGCGAATCAGATATGATTTTCATGGTAAACAAGCATGATGACTGTAGAGCTGTGTTGAAGGACATAGGCAGATTACTTGGCTAGTTCGTTTGATTTGCTTGTAGAGTTAGTAGTTGCATCTCTTCGAGTTCACTTCATTAGGATTGACACACCCTAGTGAGCTTCCATGCCTCATCTGAGTCGCTTCCCTCGTATTGATATTTATGTTGATGCCTGAAGGCTATGCTATGGACGTCCGTCGCGACAACCCACAAACATTGGTGCGGTTAATGTTTGCAGGTCGTTGCGATGGACGTCCATAGCATAGCCTTCAGGCATCAACATAAATATCAATACCAGGGAAGCGACTCGGATGAGGTATGGAAACTCACTAGGGTGTCAATCCTAATGAAGTGAACTTGAAGAGATGCAACTACTAACTCTACAAGCAAAGCAAACGCACTAAAGCCAAGTAATCTGCCTATGTCCTTCTACACAGCTCTACAGTCATCACGCATGTTTACCATGCAAATCATATCGGATTCGCACGAAACTTGAAGGGAAGCTGCAAAGGACTATCAGGAGCATATCCTATCACTGTCACAACATTCTGGATGGGTACACGGATCGCGATCGTTCATCCCAAAGTATGCAAAAACAGTAAAGAGATGATCCTAAAGGGTCGTTTTTGGGTCCCTAAAGCCTCTCCTAGGGTCAAAACAACATAAAATACGCATATAAACACTCAAAACAACGATTTAAGACCACAACGGTTGCGTTTGACACCTACACCAAATCTTGAATGCTTACACTTGAATGAAAAAGCAGAGTAAGAAGAACACAATGCAATAAACAAAACTGAATTTGGATTACCGTAGCCACAATAGCGATGATTACAAGTTGGAGCCAAGAAGTCGCTCTATGTGCGTACATCAATAGTCACTTTTCTTCAAAAAATAATCCCCCTTTCCCACTAACCTTAGTGTATTATATACCTAGGGCTTTTTAAAGTGGCCGACGGCCAACTTCTCATGGACCTTTACATACATCATTGGAAAAATTACCATCTTTGACTTAGACTTGACATAGACGATTGTCATTAGGCTTTTACAGGGTTTGATGTATTAAACATCGGAAAAATAATGTGACCACATCAAAACTTTGGCCGGCTGACCCAACGGGCCTTGGCTAGGTGGGCACTTGTATGTTGTTATCACCTCCAAACAAAGGGGAAGAAGTATTTTAACATGTGCTAGAGCATTCAGAAAGTTTGAAGACTGGGCCAACACCTAAATTATCTCCGATATTTTTTGGGCCTTTTAACGTACTCAAGCAAGTTGGGGATATGGATTACAAACTCTCTTTACCTATGCACTCTTGTCTGTATTTCATGTAAGTTGTTTATGTAAACACTTGCATAGGGATGACAATGTCATTGACCAATAGATTTTGGTTAATTTCACTCAATCTCCAACCCATTCACATGGAACTGAGCACACTTTTTACTATCACGATCTATGTATGCATCATCATGTGCATAAAAAATCATCAGTGAAGTAAAAAGGTAGACCATAAGAAGGTTCCACTTGGGAAACATTAGTGTTGACACCGGGTTAGCCGCACCGCCCTCTAGCCTGGCCTGAGAGTTTAAAGTTCTCGATTTTCGAAACTGAGAACCGCATGAATCACCATTGGAGGAGCCGGAGGTAAAGAAAACCACAAAAAAAACATTTTTTTCCTTATTATCACTGCCGCCAAAACCCCGAAGGGCGCATAAAAGAATTAATTTCTTCCATGGCAGGCCGTCGTTTTGTTCTCTTCCATTATTTTCCACAACCACCCTCCTCTCTCCTACCTCACTCCCTCGTTCCCACTCTCTCTCTCTCTCTCTCTCTCTCTCTCTCTCTCTCTCTCTCTCTCTCTCTTCTTTCCCTCTTTCTCTCTCTTTCCCTCACTATCTCTATCTTTCACGATGTGAACAACCCACAGTATAGCTAAATAATACACTCTCTCTCTCTCTCTCTCTCTCTCTCTCTCTCTCTCTCTCTCTCTCTCTCTCTCTAATAATTCCCTACCTTACCCCACCCATTGACCCTCACCCCCCCTTCCTCCTTGCTCACTGACGGCTAGGAGAGCCCCCCCCCCCTCCCCCCCCCCCTCTCTCTCTCTCTCTCTCTCTCTCTCTCTCTCTCTCTCTCTCTCTCTCTCTCTCTCTCTCTCTCTCTCTCTCTCTCTCTCTCTCTCTCTTTCCCTCTCCTCGCTGAGGCCCGAAGGCAACCAGCTGCATATGAAGTCTCTCTCTCCCTCTTATTCTTATCCACACGCACACACACATGCACACCCACCCTCGCCATCTCACTGTTGGAAACCTGCAACCATCTCTCTCTCTCTCTCTCTCATAGGCCTCTGCAGATGTAGCCAAATAATACACACACTCTCTCTCTCTTACTCTTACCCACACCCCACACCCCACTCCCTCAACTTTCCCCCCCTCGCCTCCTCTCTCTCTCTCTCTCTCTCTCTCTCTCTCTCTCTCTCTCTCTCTCTCTCTCTCTCTCTCTCTGTGCTCCAGCCCGCAGGCATCGCCACACCCTCTCTCTGGCGCTCCCGATTCAGGCCCGCAGGCAGCACAGATAAAACATTTCTCTCTCTCTCTCTCTCTCTCTCTCTCTCTCTCATAACACACACACCTACACACACACACACACACACACACACACACACACATGCACTCATACACATCCTTCACCCCCTCTCCTACCTCACTCCCTCATTCCCTCTCTCTCTCTCACTCTCGTTCCCTCGCTATGCTTCCCTGTGCACAGTAAGCACGTTAAAAAAAAGAAATATATATATATATATATATATGTATGTATCTATATATATATATATATATATGTATCTATATATATATATATATATATATATATATATATATATATATATATATATATATATATATATATATATATATATGTATCTATATATATATATATAGTATACACATATGATTTATAAATTATCCCCCCCTCTCTCGTTCCCACACACCGTACATGTACATACACGCGCACACATATACGCATGCATATACGCATATACGCGCACGCATATACGCACGCACAAAGAAATAAAAAAAATGAAGGAATCAACGCCAACGAAAAAAGAGAAAAGGAGGCCAAGTTGCACGTTGCCATCACCAAAACAAGAAGAGGCACCGAAGGCATGCACCGGCCGGCACCGAGAGGAAGTAACACATAGCATTTCCGCTTCCCGCAACAAATACCAGTTTCGATAGCCTTAAACCTTACACCGACCACCCGAACCATCAACAAAGCCCTTGTAAATTCCCTGAAGTCCACTCCTCCCTAATAACCTAGCCAGTGGCTAGTGGATTGTAAAAGAACTCTCCCCACCCCACTCTTTCCTCTCTCTCTATCTCTACCTTCTCTCTCTCTATCTCTCTTACTAGAAAGGCATCTAGACCTCTTATAGCGACCGGTGGATATTAGCAAGAACCATTGGGTAAGGACCACCTTTCAAGCCTATATAAAGAGGCCTCCGCTAAGCACAAAGGAGGCACAAGTGAAGGAGGAACACACTAGCTCCATGCACTCTACATTTTAAGCACCACTAAGCACATAATGCACCCCAAGCTAGAGAGCTCATGGCATCATGTTGAGTTGCAAGCTTGGGCATTTAGCATTGGCAACATCACCATTTTCCCCATTATCCACCACACCATGGTTGAGTTACTAGTCACGACCATGCCATGCACATAAGGAAGTCACTACTTCCCCATAAGGCAACATGAACACGCTAGGATTGAATGCATCCACACCATGCTACCTTGGGCCACTCTCTTGTTGGTGGTTGATGTCATCGGTGGCTGCATCGTCTCGATGTTTTCCCTCAACTAACCTTCCCACTAACTCCAACTTCGCCATGCACCATATGGCGCTCGCATTCCATCATGCATCCCTAGTGCCAAGAATCAGATTTGTAACCGTCAAGACCACCATTAGTAAGTATCATCATCGCCAATAAAAGGGTGCAATGTTGTCTTGATCTTTGGGGTCCATTCTCTATTCTCCTTAGTTTTGTTTTTCCATATTCGTGGGATGTTTTGTCTCTTGTATATCACCCTATTTGTGCTCCATCACATGCGGCCTCTCCAATCAGTCAGTATGCTCCATTCCGACCTTGTCACATACCTCCCTCGTACACACACTCCTGACTGTTGACTAGGCATTTTCTACATGTGGACGTTTGTTGTATAACCATTTCATGTTGGTTACCTAGAGGGCATTTCACTTTTGCTACCCTAGGTCATGTATGTCTGCGTCCTAGCTACACTTATGCTAGGTGGTGCCCCTCTCTACCTATAGGATTACTCCTACCTTGAGATGATGCTTGGGGATGTTCAGGCTATGTGTGGTGTAGAGTCCACCCCATATGGCATGTCATTTGCGGCCATCATTCTCTTGGTGCCCGCACCTGTGTTCTGTTCCAGTTCCATTCTAATTCCTGTGTTTGTCTATTATGAATGTCTGTGCCTATAACACTTGGAGATCACGGTGTAGGTGTGATGTAGCATGGACGAATTCAAGTTTCTCTTGTAGGAGCAAGTGCTGAAGCGGTGAAAGGTTTAGTTGAATGGAGGGAAGACGTTCAGAATAGTGCGAGTTGGTACGGGTGTTTGGTTGAACTCTGGAGGGAGCAGAAATACATTTCTGTATTGAACAAGGTCAGTTGCTAGGCGGTTGCGACAGTTTTATGGGCGAGATGGTCAGAGTTCGGAATTGCAGGGAAGTTTGGATTATAGTGGGATGCACCGAGTTTATGTAGGACAGGATTCTAATGATATGGTGGAAGATTTGGATGGCGTAGAGGATTATTTGAGTGATAGGTGGGAAGAAGAAGTAGAGAACAAAGAACCGGATATATTTCCGTGGCTGTTGGCGGTTGCAGTTTTTTAGCATGCATTAGTGGCAAGAAGGAGATTGGTTTTGATCCATTGGGAAGTACCAATGCAGGAAATATTGTACAACCAGGTGGACTTATAAATATGGCAGTGGCTAGGCAGGATATGCGCATCAAATTCCGGACCTTTTCGGGAAAGTCAAAGGAAGACCCCGATTGCCACATATCTCAATATGAGACAAGATGGCAGGCCAGAGGATTTGCCGGAGTGTACGATGCCCAGGCTAAGATGCACCAATTTGAGGCTACATTGGATGGGAAGGCTATGCAATGGTTTAGTAATTTTCCAGCAGATCATTTTACTGATTATGATGACTTGAAAGCAGCATTTTTGAATAGGTTCAGAAGGGAAAAGACTCCACATGATGTGTTGACCAAGCTTAGGGCAGTGAAACAAAGGAAAATGTTTGTTGAGGATTATGCACAAAAGTTTAACCAATATGTGAGAAGGCTGACTGCTCAAGAAAGGCCAACTGATGAAATGCTTGTTGGGTATTTTTTGAATGGATTAAGGAAGGAATTGAAGAATGGTGTTGCTGGAGTTGATGTTGCGGGTGGATTACAATCATTAGTGGAAACAACTCAAAGAGCAGAGAAAAGGTTTGGGGTCTCTCATGGGAAAGCAGCCAAGAGGTCATGTAAAGAAAAGAGGAAAAGCAGGTCGAAGAAAAAGAAGAGGTCAGATGATTCGGATTTAGATACGGAAACGGATTCTGATGGTGAAGAGGATTCCAGTGATGATTTGGATTTAGAAGCAGATGAAGATAAGAAGAAGAAAATCAAGAAGAAGTTGAAGAAAAAGTCTAAGGATAAAGGGAAAGATGATAGAGTGGAAAAATTGGTGGAGAAGAAATTGAAGAAGTTGGGAGTGCAGAAAGTTGTGGAATCAAAATCCCCTCATTGTGAAATTTGTGTTAAGGATGGGCATTGGACAAAGGATTGTTGGTTTAATCCGAATTTCACGGGTGTTGTACCAGAAAGGATTCAGCAGAAGATTTTAACAAGGACCTCACGGGTGTTGTACCAGAAAGGATTCAGCAGAAGATTCAACAACAAGGACCTCAAACTCATGGGGTGTTTCCATAGACATTAAGAAGGCAGAGGATGTTCAACAATCAAGGTTGGCAAAGGCAACAACCGTATTCTAGGTGGAGACCACAGTTTAATCAAGGGGGACCATCATTCAGAGTAAATTTCAATTCTGGAGGAGGACCGAGATATGGAGGATGGCAGAGTTCAAGACCCCCATGGGGGAGAAATTGGGATCAACAGCAGCGTTGGCAGAATTGGCAGCCACAACCACAAGGATGGAATCAACCAAATTGGAATTATCAAGGGGGGAATCATCAACAGCCAAGGGGGCAAGTGCCGCAGTTGCCAACACCACCAACACAATCAGTTGAAGCAAACAAAGAACCGGGAAGTAGTTTGATAGTAGTAGAATCGTTTCAGGATCAGGGGGTGAATGAAGTGGCTATGGATTGTTAGCCGGAATGTGATTGTTCTAAATGCTTGCAAGAGGAAGTAGATGTATTAGTGACAATAAGGTCAAAAGCAAGGTTGAAACCTCCACTAGATTGGAAGGAGCAGAAGGAGATTTGGGATGAGGTAGCTGAAGATCTGATGGAAAAGGAGCAACAACAGATGAAGCTGAAATGGAAGGAGAAAGGGGTAAAAAAGGAGGAGAAGGAAAGAGAAAGGACGGATGCCTTGTTTGAAGAGTTAACTAATTCCTCTATGCATTTTACCTTGGATCAGTTGTTGTCATTAGTTCCAATTTTCAGGGATAAATTATATATAGTGATGTGGAGGTCAAAGACTGCTCCGAGTATGAATGAGGTGCAACAGACAGTTCAGAGTTGCCAGATTAGCCCGGAGGACGTGGATTTTTGAGTACCGACATTGTCGTTGAAATTTAATAACAACAAATTTTTCGATGTTCTATTGGATGGTGGATCATGTGTCAACATACTTTCGGAATCGAAATTTCTAAGGATGCAAGATGTCATGTTGGAACCAACTCCATTTCAAGTGCGCATGGCTAATCAGAGCAGAGTTCAACCAGTGGGGATGTTAAGGAGGCAGGGTATTATCATTCATGGATTGCAGTTTATGGTAATTTTTGTAGTCATCAGAAGAAGGATTCAAAAAATACTTATTCTATGTTGTTGGGGAGGCCATGGTTTTGCACGGCTAAGCTAAAACAGGACTGGGGAAAAAATGAAGTGACGGTTAAGAAAGGAAGGAGAGAAGTTACATTACCAATGGGGCCAAAGAAGGAATTGTCGGCATCGACGAAGCCGATGTTGTCACAAGCAATTAACATGTCTGAAGCATTGGAGGATGATGAAGAGGCATATTTCCTAGCAGCAAATCCAACGATTGTTCCGGTATTCGAGGTTCATGTGGAGCGGATCATTGACAAATATGTAGTGAGAAGAGGACAGTTTGGGAATTGATCAGTTGGAGAGGAATACACATGGTGTGGAATAGGAAAATTCAGAATTGAAGAGGGAAGAGAGGAAAATCCAAAAAGAAATTGTGATGGAGGATTCAGAGTTGGAGCCAAAGGAGGCAATTCAGAGAGCGGAGGCTCTGTATGATAAAATGATAAAGAAAGTTTCTCGAGTTAAGGAGGATGATTTACAGGATCTGAATTTGGGGATGGAGGATCATCCAAAGATGGTAAAAGTTAGTACTAGTTCATTTGGAGGACGGTTTCAAGAAGGATGTGAAGGAATTACCATTGGAGTATATTGATGTCTTTGCATGGGATTATTTTGATTTGAAAGGCATGGATCCTCAAGTTTACAAGCATCATGTAAATTTGAGAACGGATGTTGTTCCAGTGATTCAGCAAAGATATTGGATGAATCCAAATTACGCCAAGCAGGTGAAAGAGGAATTGGACAAATTGCTGAATGCAGGATTCATTGTGCCAGTGGATCAGGCGGAATGGTTGTCACCAATTGTGGTGGTACCTAAGAAGACTCGGAAGTTAAGGATTTGTGTGGATTACAGAAAATTGAATGCAGCAACAGTTTCAGATACATTTCCATTACCTCTTATTGATTTAGTTCTGGATGACGTAGCGGTACATGAGATGTACACTTTCCTTGATGGATTTTTAGGGTACAATCAAATACCAATGGCTGAGGAGGATATTGAAAAAATTTCTTTTATCACAGAATGGGGAGCTTTTGCATATACAATGATGGGCTTTGGTTTGAAGAATGGACCACCATCGTTCTCGAAGGCAGCATTTAAAACCTTTGAGCCACATTTGACAGATTTTATGAGGATTTTTAAGGATGATTTTTCGGTTTTTGGAGAAAAAGTCAGACATCTGGAATATTTGCGAAAGTGTTTTGAAAGATGTAGGATGTTTCGGATGTCACTTAATCCTCAGAAGTGTGCAATAGCAGTGTAGAAGGGAAAGTTATTGGGACATATCATCTCTCAAGAAGGAATGTCGATTGATGGGGACAACATTAGTGCAATTTAGAAAGCTGTAGCTCCAAACAATTTGAAGTCAGTGATGCCGTTTTTTGGACAGATCAAATGGCATGGTAGGTATTTGCGGTATTTGGCGGATGTAAGTGCATCACTTAGTCATTTGACCAAGAAGGAAGTGGAATTTGTTGGGGGAGAAGCGCAAGAAAAGGCTTTTCAGATTATCAAAAAGATGTTGGTGGTTTCACCTATACTTCAACCACCAAATTAGGAATTTCCATTTCATGTGTATGTAGATGCTTCCGACATGGCAGTAGGAGCTGTCTTAATGCAGGAGAAGATCAAGGGATGGTTTCGACCAGCTTATTATGCTAGCAGAATGTTGAGAGCACCGGAAAAGAATTACACAGTTACGGAAAGGGAAGCTCTTGGAATGATTTTGCTTTGGATAAATTCCGACATTATCTATTGGGGAATAAAGTGGTTTTCCATGTGGATCATTAGGCTTTATTGTTTCTGGTAAAGAAGCCAAAATTGGAAGGCAGACTAGCAAGGTGGATGCTCATGTTGCAAGAATTTGATTATATAGTTGTCCATACTCCAGGAACTCAGCATGCAGTGGCTGATTACCTCAGCAAATTGGAACATAAGGAGGAATTACCAAGAGTATCAGATAAATTGCATGATGCAGATTTGTTCCGTGTGGGAGGTCAGTCTTTTGATAATTGGTATGATCAGATGGCTCAGTTTCTGTTGGATGGAGTTTTACCTTCGACAATGTCTCCGGATGAGAGGATGAAGTTTGCATTGAGAAGCAGACCATTTCTAATTATAGATGGAGCATTATATAGAAGAGGAGCAGATCAGGTTATACGCCGATGTGTTCCGGATGAAGAGCAAAAAGCAGTGTTGCAGGAGGCACATTGGGGATCAGCTGGAGGACATTTCTCAGGAGAAATTACAGGTCAGAAAAATTTACAAGCTGGACTTTGGTGGCCTTTGTTATTGAAAGATGCACATAGTTTTGCCAAGGAATGTGTTCAATGTCAGAAGATGGGGCAGCCTACACAAGGGGATAGGATGCAGGATCATCCTGTCTTGCCATTGGAACCATTTTAGAAGTGGGGATTGGATTTTGTAGGCCCAATAAAACCACGGGCAAAGAGGACGGTTTCCAAATACATTCTTGTTGCAACCGATTATGCTACCAAATGGGTGGAAGCGGTGGCTTTGAGAGATAATAAAGCAGCAAGTGTGGCACGGTTTCTATATAAAAACAGTATGACAGGATTTGGATGTCCTATTGAGTTGGTGTCAGATCAGGGAGTACATTTTTTGAATTCTGTGATTCAGGAGTTGACATCCAGATATATGATTTTGCATAAGAAATCTACTCCATATCATCCGCAAGCAAATGGGCAGGCGGAAAGCTCCAATAAAGTGCTGGCGAGAATTTTGAAGAAGATTGTGTCGAAAAACAAATCAAATTGGGATGACAAGCTAGATTCAACACTATGGGCTTTTTGGACGGCTTTTAAGGTGGCGACTGGAATGACACCTTTCAGATTGGTGTTTGGAATTGAATCTCTGGTGCCAATGGAATATGTAATTCCAAGCTTGAGGTTGTCAGTTCAGCATAAGTTGAGTCCGGAGGAATCATTTTCCATAGACTGAAGGAGCTGCTTAAATTGGAAGAGGATAGAATTTAGAGTGCCTACTTGGTGGAAGTTGGGCAGAAGAGGAGACAAGCATGGATGTCTAGGCAGGTGAAATTCATAAATTTTCAGGAGGGAGATTGGGTGATGTTATATAATTCTAAGTTGGGACCACATCCGGGTAAGTTGAAGCTTAGATATTTGGGACCTTATCAGATTGAATCAAAACAGGGCCAAGGAACATTTTTGTTGAACGATGTCTTCGGAACCAAGATTTTGAAACTTGTGAATGGGTTCAGACTAAAGAAATTTTATGGAAAGGCTCCTGAGGTTCCCAAGTGGATGGTCAATAAGGCTGAGGATATTGGTAGTAAATTGTTAACAGTTGGTGTTTTGCGGGTCGCAGCAGAATTTTCAGAGGTAGCATTGGCAACTTGTTGTTGCAATTCAAAACCTGTAAAGGGATCTCGAATTTGGAATTCAAATGGCCGGCTGGATGTTGGAATTCGGATTGTGGGATTGGAAGTCCAGAAAGAGGAAAGTCGGAGGAATGGAATTGGGCAAAAGGGTCAAGGGGTATTCATTAGTGGGGGTGCTCACTTTAAGGCTAAAAACTCGCTTAGTGCTAATGTGACTCATTTAAGGACGGATATTTTTTGGGTGAATCTTGCATGGCGTGTCCAAGTCGAGGTGAAAATTCATCATTATAAGATTCAGGTGGTGAGAAGTGTTGGAGATCACATTCAAGTGTGTGAACGTCACAGTTCACTGACTGTTAAGTCAGAGAAGAAGGGCAAACTGTTTTTTGAAAATATCAAGGGAAAGCTGATGGCGGGGATGCAGGAAAATGTGTCAGAATCAATGCCGCACACCAGGTTGATGAAGATGGCGATGGAGGAGCTGTTTAAGTCAAGGCAATAGGAAGATCACATCAAGGCGGAGAGTGATGAAGCTGAGTCTATGAGTAATCAGGGGAGTGTGGAGACGGCGGTGGCAATGTTTGACCCAAATGAGGTGGAAACCCAGGTATGGCTCAAGCGCATAGGACTTTATGAGTTTGCATGTCTACTTTGGGACGCATGGGCAGAGAACGAGTTCGTTGAGCAGCAGTGGAACATGATTAAGGAGAGTGATGGAGTGATTACAGGGGATGTGCTCTTGACACTAAGGTTGGTGTCCAAGGTTGTCAAAGTTTCGTATTTGCCTGTGCCGGCTAAGGGGAGGAAGGTGACTGACTCCCAGATGAAGGGGGAATTTGGAAATCCGGTTGGGACGAAGGCATACTATATGGTGTGGAATGCGGGTGGAATCAGAGCCTCAAATTTGTTTTGGTATCTGGAGAAGGTGTGCATTCTGCAGAAGACCGCTTACATGTCTAAGGAGGCTTTTGCACCATTGTTTCAGGCTGAGAGAGGCATTAAGGTTGATTGGGCAACAATGTTGTATGATCGGATGCAGCTTACAGGCAAGAGAGATTGGCGTCGGACACCGGCAGTGGGCCGAGTGGCGCCTTATTTGGCCGCAATCTTTGAGCATGTTCTGAAGGTTTTGTCAGTAGCAAGAGGTTTGAAGACACCGGTTGCAGATGTGTTGAAGGAAGAGGAAACATTATGTGGAGTGAAGCGGAGGAAGTTGTTGTTGGGGTCTCCAACAACTGAAAAAAGCAAATCACCTTTTAAAGTTTCTTGGAAGGGTTTGGAGGAGTCTGAATCAAAGTTGAACATTTTCACCATGGAGTCAAAGTCTAAGAATTCAGAGTCGAAAGGTAAGAAGGTCACACTGTTTATGAAAGCAATGGGTGGAGCTACGAAGAAGAGTGTTCCGAAGAGTTTGAAGGTTAAGGCAGGAAGCAGTGCCAATTATGAGGCCAGGCGGATTTTCTCTGTGGAGGAGGCTGCTAACTGTTTGATTGATTTGAATGAGTTCCTGCAGAATCAGGATGCGGCGCTTAGGGTGATGGAAAGTGAGAAGATGGAACATAAGTGTAGTGCTATTCCAGAATGGGAAATGCAAAAAGTCAGGATGAAATTATTTCAAGAGAGGTCGGATAAGGAAAGATTGCAGGAGGAGGTTAAGAGGATTACAGCTGAGGCTATGGCAAGGAATGCTAAAGTTTTGAGTGTAGCTGAGGATTTCACTCGATGGGCAAATGGACTAAAGAGTGCAGTTGATGAGCAATTTAAAGAATTGGGGGACAAGGTGCCTGATTTGACCACTGAAAATGTTTTTTTGATTAATAGACTAACTCCATTGGCGGATATGGAGAAGGCGGAATTGCAGAACCAGGGAATGACAGGCATCTTAGTAGCTGATTCAGATGCGGATGCCTTGGAGCAGGAAGTGCTAGAATATGCGCAGCAGATGTGGAATAAAGCAATTAGGATTTGGAGGGAGCATATGGAAGTGTCGACAGATCGCTTCAAGAATTGGTTTCAGCTAGCTGGAAAGGAGAGCATTAGGAGGGAGAATGAGGCATTGAAGATGGAGAATGAGAGGCTGGTTGCAGAGATGGAGGAGTTGAAGAACAAAAGCAAGGGAATTGAAGTAAGTGCAGGGGGTCTGAGTAAGTGGACAACGGAGTTGAGCAGTGGCATTTTGGAACCAGATCGGAATTTGGCAGGTGGAGTGGAATCGGAAGTGGAAAATCAGGCGAAAGCGGAGGTGAAAAAGCAAGAGGATCCGGATTTTGTGGCAGAAAAGGCTTTGGAGACAGATGCAGAAGGTGTAGCTGGGGAGTAGAATACTTGATCAAGGGATTGTGGGTCCAGGTCAGCCTATGGCTCTAGCCACCGGGCTGTGCCAGGTGTTAAGCCGAGGGAATTTTGGATGTTTTACCTTAGTGAAATTCGGAATATCGAATTTTGTACTTTTGGGATTCTAAGGGGTGTTCTTGGGAAAGGGTGTTGTCCATTGGTATTCTCCAACTATGTAACTGTCGATCACTGTCTTTTTGGGAATATAAAGGTGGAAGTTATGGCGGAATTAGTCTGTTTCTGTGTTTTGTTCCAGTTCCATTCTGATTCCTGTGTTTGTCTGTTCTGAATGTCTGTGCTTATAACACCCTCCAGTTTACAAGACTGAAACCCCAAAACTTTTGTGGATGGATGAATGCTTAGTAGGGTTCGCTAACTGGACGACAGAAGAAGAAGAGCTCCAAGCACAACTAGACGAACTCCACATCTCCATCGAAGCTCGAGTGCCAGGCATAACAGTAATCGATTTGCAGTGGGAGAGTCAACCAACACGCCAAACTCATTGGATATACATAGGCTGGGTGCAAAGAAGAAGAAGAAGGAGAAAGTCGAAACCATGTCCACAACCTACAACCAACCCACAACAATAAGATGGAGGGAGCTCTGCACAATAGAGAATCAACACTATTCTACTTCGAGAATCGGGTAACTCAAGTCACAGAGGTAATTATCACAGTCAGTTTCCAAGTCGCACCTGATACTGCAACACAGACAATGGAAGCACATGCTCACGCTCTCACTAGAGAGACTAGGGATCTATTGAGCTTGTTTCAAGAAAGAACACCACCATCTCCCACAAGCTTGGATAGTGACTAAGCACCTCTAACATTCACATGAATCAATACAACTTACCTCAAGGCAGATCACACATTCCGATACGAGTACGCTCAATCAAGGTAATACTAGACTTGAAGGCTCACTACCAGCACGTCATCGACACCATGCTGGGTGGGGAGTGCTTTTTTGAGATTCTGGCATCAGATCAGCCATTTGTCTTACCTTTGATACAAGGCAATGTACCGTTTGAGATTTTAATCTATGTTCTAGTATAAAAAGGGTATACACACCTCCTTGTAAAGAAAAAGAAAAAAAAACTTTTGATTGCAAGCTAAGTAGTATGTCTTTCTAGCTCTCTCTTTTAGTAATCATGGCAAGTGTAGCATTTCCAACATTTAAAGGAAAGAAAGGGGAGGATTTGATAACAGATTTCCTAGATGACTTTGAAGTAGCATGTGTAGTAAGAAACAAAGATACAGATGAATCCCGGGTTAGAATCTTTAAGCATATCATGAAGCTAGAAGCTAGGTCATGGTACAACGCACTTCCACAAGCAACTAAGATGACTGGGAACCCTTAAAAACTGATTTTAAGAGGCGCTTTGGGGGAGGACCACTTCAGAGAAGCCGTGGGAAAAGTTGAGAGACTTGAAGCAGGAGGGTCTTTTAGAATATGCCACCTATGAGTCCAAATTTGTAGATTTGTGGGAACGGTGGGTTGAGTCACTGGCAAGAGGGGAAGCTGCACCCGATTTCCTAAAAAAGGACCGGTTCACACATGGCTTATGGCCGCTTCTCAAGGAGAAGGTGAAGGGTAGATCCCTGGCTACGTACAAGTTAGCCGTCAAGATTGCTCGCCTTAAGGACAAGAAGCTACGGATGAAAGCCAAAGCAACCGAGTCAATAGAAGCAGGAACATCGCGTCGACCAACAACCATGACAACCACCATTACTCCACCACCACCGGCTCCTGGGGTAAGAAATGACCAACAAGATATGTTGGCCTATATTACTGACCAACTGCAGAATTTGTATGTCCACTTGATACAACAAGGAAGAAATCAAGAAAGAGATCAAGACCCGGGAAGAGCACGATGATAAAACAGGGAGTATCACTGCTACAACTGAGGAGAAGATGGTCACGGTATGTACTACTGTCCCAAACCACAACAAAACTATAATAGAGAAGGTAGGAGGAACCAACTGTCACTCCCTAGAGAGAGAATATCCCCACCCCGAGCACCAGCTCCACCTACACGAATTCTACGTCCCCCCCCAGGCACCACCACAAGCACCCATTCCACCGCTTCCACCGGCACCACCACATGATCGCCCTGTAAACATCATAAGGCTAGAAGAGAAAGGAAAGACCGTAGTAGTGGAGTCCACCCAGAGTAAAGGAGAAGGATAAGGTTAAGGAGAAGGTAACCTTTGTAGAACCATTTGAATCCATGACTGTAAAAAGAGCTAGGAGGGAGAAAGCTACATGATCTGATGATGAGAGAAGCATGAAAGGAGAGACTAGCAAGAGGCCATCAAGGCCACAACGGAAATTAGGCATCACCGACTTCCAGTTAGGGAAAAGTTCTAGGCCCTATGATCTAACATTGGATGTGGCAGAGCAAGGACCAAAGATTACATGGCCACAACTGCTACAGCTTGCACCAAAGGTAAGGTGGCAATGGTCCAAAATGGTAAGTACAAGGCGTCCCAAAGAAAAGGTAGCCGGAGCAATTTCGGGTTGCAACATGGATGACATCCTTCCAATTGTCGACGTCAACATAAAATTTAAGAGGGTTGGAAACACCTACATTGATGGAGGTGCACAAATTTGTGTGATGAGTGAAGCTATGATGCTTTGGCTAGGGCTCTAGGTTGACAAGCCTTCTCTATGCAAGGCAAAGATGGCAAACAACGCAAAAGTAAAATGTGGAGGTGTGGTAAGTGCTGTGAAGATAAAAGCTTTCAACACTGAGGTAGAAGTAGATGTTTTTGTAATTCCTACTAAGGGGGAGGGCTATCCATTAATATTGGGAAGGCCATGGTTGATGGCCATGAAGGCAAAACAAGACTGGGGCACTGGTCTTTTACGCATGACTGGCAAGAAAGGGGAGACAATCTACTACAACATGAAGACTGGCAAGTAGAAGAAAATGGACCTAGGGACATCAGCATATGAAACCACTAGTGAGTCTTCCACTTTTGAGGAGGAGACCACATCCACCGATGAAAGTGACAGTTCCATCTATGTGATGGGTATCATCATGAAGGATCCACAAAGGGTAAGCACAACTGGCGATCCATCACCAGAAGGGAAACACAATGAAGAGGAAGTAAATCACTTGGCCTAGGAGAAAGTAGGTTGAAGGGTATGTTGTCTACAGAATTAAAAATTGAGGAGAAATATAATTTTTTGCAAACGTTGATGGGATTTCCTAACCTTTTCATTGACAACTATAAAACAATCACAGGTATTACAGTAGTGGAACACCATATTAAGTTGAAGGAAGGGGTAAAAGCAGTTGTGCAAAAGGTATGACGGCTCGCGGTCATACAAGAAAAGGCACTCCTAGCCGAGGTAAGGAAGCTACTAGATGCAGGGTTCATCTATCCTGTAGAAAACTCACAGTGGGTGTCACCCGTAGTAGTGATGCCTAAAAAGAATGGTAAGTGGAGGGTCTATGTTGACTACAAACCACTAAATGCAGCTACAAAGAGAGACCACTTTCCTCTCCCTTTCTTGGATGAAAATTTGAATGAACTGGCGGGTTTTGAATGCTACACCGTGTATGATGGTTATTCCGGGTATTTTCAAATACGCATAGCCTTGGAAGATCAGCTAAAAAGCACTTTCATTATGCCATGGGGTTGTTTTGCATACAGAGTTATACCATTTGGTCTCACAAATGCACCTGCCACATTCCAAAGATATGTCACATACGTCTTTCAACCGTTCTTTGGAACATCCCATAAGAGTGTTCATTGATGATTTTTGTATATATAGCCCTCGCATTTCACACTTAGAAAAGGTAACCGAGGGTTTGGCAAGGTTGCAAAGCCTAGGTGGACAATTAAATGTGGACAAATGCCACATTGGGGAAAGTAGAGTCATTTTGTTAGGCCATGAAATTTTAGCAAAAGGTATCAACGCCGATCCAAGTAAGGTGTCTGCACTCATAGCCCTACCTTCACCAACAACCGCACGTCAACTGGTCTCTTTTTTACAAAAGGTGAGGTACTTGAGTAGATTCATACATCTACTATCACAACTTGTTCTACCACTCCAACAACTCACTCAAAGATCACCTTTCACCTGGGATGAGGAGAGCGAACATCGCTACAACAAGGTAAATGAGGTCTTAGCCACCCTACCAACTATCTCACCACCTTAGTGGGATGAAAAATTCTATGTCACCTCAAGCGTGGGTGATGACTCCTTGCACATTGTGCTACTCCAGAAGGATACAACAACATCGTTCATGAGGCCAATTTACTTCTCTAGTCGAATGATGACAGCAACAGAGAAAGGTTTCACCCATGTGGAACACCTAGTCCTAGCTCTTAGATTTGCAACTACAAAGTTTAGGTCATATTTGCCGCCTAAGCAATTTGTGATTCTAACCATGGATGAGATGTTTCCCTATGTTGTACAACACATGGATGTTTCTGCTAGGATTACTAAACGGCTAGGTCGTCTCTGCAAGAATTTGACTACAGAGACACGTGGAAAGCACGACAAGGGCAAGCTTGGGGGGACTTATGACCTACCAAAACTTTGAGAAGAAGGTGAAGCAATCTAAAGGGGAAGGACTTCAACCACTTCTAGAGCCACCAGTAGTAGAAAGAGCACACTCTCTCTACTTTGATGGAGCCTATAAACGAGCATCTGACAAAGCAGCTGCAGGCATAGTGGTCTTTGATGACAAAGGTATCAAGGTATTTTCGCTTGGCCATTTGTTAGAATCACATTCTAACAATGAAGCTGAGTATGCAGAACTAACCAAGGGTTTACAATGGTGCGTCGTGCAAGGGGTAAAGTGCCTTAATGTATTTGGGGATGCTCTACTTTTGGTAAGGCAAGTAAATGGAGTATGGACATGCAAGAATCCTAGCTTGAGGACTCACTTAAGCTGTGTAAAAACTCTGTTGGGTAAGTTTGAAGAAGTTGAATTACACCATATCCCAAGGGCTCAAAACCATGAAGCGGATGCCCTAGCAAGTGAAAGACTGCAGGAAGTGGTGGTTGGGGCTATAAAGCTAAAGCTCCCTCTATTTCAAGGTAGTGACGCCTTACCTGACATCATGCATTTTTTTGGAAACAGGGGAATGTCCATTGGATCTAACGAAAGGACAGAAGCAATGGCTTACCCGGAAGGCCACAAGGTATCGGCTTATCAATGACGGTTTGTATTGTAAGGGTAAGGACCAAATACTCAGGAAGGTCCCTCTCTCTAATGAAATTATGGAGGTAATTGCCAGTTGTCATGATGGTGTTTGTGGTGGTCACTTTGCCCTAGATATAACAAGTAGGAAAATCTTGCAGGCTGGTTTTGTATGGCCTAGCCTCAACCGTGATGTACACCACTAGTGTAAGACATGTAAGTTGTGTCAAAAGGCCGGCACCATGTCACTCATGCCTGAACCACAGACACCTATCCTTTCATATGGACCATTTGAAAAATGGGGTATAGATGCCATAGGACCATTGCCTAGGGCCAACTCAGGGAAATTCTACATCGTCATGGGAGACGACTATATGACTAGATGGGCGGAAGCTACAGCCACTACTAGAATCACAATGGTAGAGGTAGCTAAGTTTGTCTATGAGTACATATGTTGCAGGTTTGGCACACCATTAGAAATCATCTCTAATAGAGGGCTAGGTTTCAGAGCAGACTTGGTAGGAGAGTTAATGCAAAAACTTGGCATTACAAGGAGGCACTCCTCACCATATTACCCTCAATGTAATGGCCTAGTTGAGAAAGTGAATGGAACAGTTTGTAAAATTATCACCAAGCAGGTTAACAACCATCCTGGAGATTGGGATAAGTATCTACTCCCAGATTTGTGGGCCTACAGAACCTCATTCCGTACATCTTTGGGGTTCACACCATATCATTTGGTATTTGGAAAGGAGGCAATCTTGCCTATTGAGGTGCAACTACAAAGTCTCAGAGTGATGGAAAGCCAACTTCAACGGCCCAACATGCATTTGAGAGATCACATCCTCGATCTGGAAAGAATACAATTGGACAGAGAAGAAGCAATCAATTATTATGCGGCACAGGGAAAGCACAGACGGCTTAGTTTCAACCAGCATCTTCGGTGAAAAGATTTAAAGAAAGGAATGTTGGTGCTCCGCTATGACAATCGCTTCGACACACGCAAAGATAAGAAGCTCCTACTTTGATGAAAGGGCCCTTTCATCCTCAGGAAAAAGTATGCTAGCTTATGGAAGTTGATGACAAGCTTCATAAATCCAGAGTAAATGGTTGGCGGCTCAAACCTTACTCTCTTCGACTTGATCAGACGCCACCTATCGACATTCTTAATGAGGATACACCATCAACCTCCACCTCCGACGATAATGATCCAACATATGAGTTAGAGGCATGAATGCCCCTAACCTTAGGGGGAGGGCTAATGACACCGGGTTAGCCGCACCACCCTCTAGCCCGGCCTGAGAGTTTAAAGTTCTCGATTTTCGAAACCGAGAACTACATGAATCACCATTCAAGGAGCCGAAGGTAAAGAAAACCACAAAAAAACATTTTTTTCCTTATTATCACTACCGCCAAAACCCCGAAGGGTGCATAAAAGAATTACTTTCTTCCATGGCGGGCCTTCGTTCTGTTCTCTTTCATTATTTTCCACAACCACCCCCCTCTCTCCTACCTCACTCCCTCGTTCCCACGCTCTCTCTCTTTCTCTCTCCTCTCTCTCTCTCTCTCTCTCTCTCTCTCTCTCTCTCTCTCTCTCTCTCTCTCTCTCTCTCTCTCTCTCTCTCTCTCTCTCTCTCTCTCTCTCTCTCTCTCTCTCTCTCTCTCTCTCGGTGTGAAAAACCCGCAGGATATCTAAATAATACACACACACTCTCTCTCTCTCTCTCTCTCTCTCTCTAATAATTCCCTACCTTACCCCACCCCATTGACCCTTCACCCCCCCCCCCCCTTCCTCCTCGCTTGCCTGACGGCCAAGAGAGCCCATCCCCCCCCCCCCCCCCCCCCCCCCCCCCCCCCCCCCTCTCTCTCTCTTTATCTCTCCCTCTCCTCGCTTAGGCCCGAAGGCAGCCAGCCGCATACGAAGTCTCTCTCTCTGTCTTATTCTTATCCACACATACACACATGCACACCCACCCTCACCATCTCACTGTTGGCAACTTCCTACCATCTCTCTCTCTCTCTCTCTCTCTCTCTCTCTCTCTCTCTCTCTCTCTCTCTCTCTCTCTCTCTCTCACTCGCAGGCCTGTCTAGACGTAGCCAAATAATACACACTCTCTCTCTTACTCTTACCCACACCCCACTCCCTCACCTTCTCCTCCCTCGCCACCTCACTATATCTCTCTCTTGCTCTGTGCTCAAGCCTGCAGGCACCGCCACACCCTCTCTCTGGCGCTCCCGGTTCAGGCCCACAGGCGCAAATAAAACATTTCTCTCTCTCTCTCTCTCTCTCTCTCATAACACACACACCTACACACACAACCACACGCACTCATACACACCCTTCGCCCCCTCTCCTACCTCACTATCTCGTTCCCTCTCTCTCTCACTCGTTCCCTCGCTATGCTTCCCTGTGCACAGTAATTACGTAAAAAAAGATATATATATATAGTATTATACACACATGATTTATAAATTATCCCCCCTCTCCCGTTCCCACACACTGCACATGTACATACACGCGCATGTATATACGCATGCACAAAGAAATAAAAAAAAATGAAGGAATCGACGCCAACGAAAAAAAAGAAAAGGAGGCCAAGTCGCGCGTTGCCAACACCAAAACAAGAAGAGGTGCCAAAGGCATGCCCCGGCCGGCACCGAGAGGAAGTAACACATAGCATCCGGCTTCTCGCAACAAATACCAATTCTGGCAGCCTTAAACCTCACACCGACCACCCGAACCATCAACAAAGCCCTTGTGAATTCCCCGAACTCCACTCCTCCCTAATAACCTAGCCAGTGGCTAGTGGATTGTGAAAAACTCTTCCCACCCCACTCTTTCCTATATCTCTATCTCTACTTTCTCTCTCTCTCTCTCTCTCTCTCTCTCTCTCTCTCTCTTACTAGAGAGGCATCTAGACCTTCTACAGCGACCAGTGGATATTATCAAGAACCATTGGGTAAGGACCACCTTTCAAGCCTATATAAAGAGGCCTCTGCTAAGCACAAAGGAGGCATAAGTGAAGGAGGAACACACTAGCTCCATGCACTCTACATTTTAAGCACCACTAAGCACATAATGCACCCCAAGCTAGAGAGCTCATGCCATCATGTTGAGTTGCAAGCTTGGGCAATTCACATTGGCAACATCACCATTTTCCCCATTATCCACCACACCATGGTTGAGTTACTAGTCACAACCACTCCATGCACATAAGGTAGTCACTACTTCCCCACAAGGAAACATGAGCACGCTAGGATTGAATGCATCCACACCATGCTACCTTGGGCTGCTCTCGATGTTGGTGATTGATGTCGTCGGTGGCTGCATCGTCTCGATGTTTTCCCTCAACTACCTTCCCACTAACTTCAACTTCGCCATGCACCATATGGCGCTCACATTCCATCATGCATCCCTAGTGCCAAGAGTCAGGTTTGTAACCGTCAAAACAACCCATTGTAAGTATCATCATCACCAATAAAAGGGTGCACTGTTGTCTTGATCTTTGGGGTCCATTCTCTGTTCTCCTTAGTTTTTTTTTCCCATATTCGTGGGATGTTTCATCTATTGTATATCACCCTGTTTGTGCTCCATCACGTGCGGCCTCTCCAATCAGTCAGTATGTTCCATTTCGACCTTGTCACATACCTCCCTTGTACACACACTCATGATTGTTGACTAGGCATTTTCTACATGTGGACACTTGCTGTATCACCATTTCATGTTGGTTACCTAGAGGGCATTTCACTTTTCCTACCCTAGGTCATGTATGTCTGCGTCCTAGCCGCACTTATGCTAGGTGGTGCCCCTCTCTACCTATAGGATTACTCCTATCTTGAGATGATGCATGCGGATGTTCAGGCTATGTGTGGTGCAGAGGCCACCACATATGGCATGTCATTCCGGCCATCAGTGTTCTTAAGAAAAAAAAATCCCACTTTTGTTTTTGAAGACGAAAACTCTTCTCCAAGGGGGGAGTAATGTCAGGCCAAGGGCCAAAGGTCAGGGGAACCAATCTTGGAGGTTTCCTATATAAGGGCAAGAGGCTGGGAAGTGAGAGAGGTTCCAGACACCCTATATCTCCACACACTTTACTTAAAGGTGTGGAGATATGATGCTAATGACAACCCTTCTCCAAGTATTTCTATATCTTCTTTACTCAAAGTGAAGGGAATAGTTAAGGGTGAAGATATAACGAATCTCTTAGATGATGGCGGTAGTAATGATGTTATCTCTACACAATTGCCACAACTCTCTGTCTCTCTCTCTCTAAATTCTCTTCATCACATAAAGTAAATATTGTTTTCAATAATCAATGTTTCAAGTGTAAAACTTTTAAAGAAAATGTACACGTACATTTTTGGTCGCACCATTGTATGGATATTTTTACATAAAAACATTATTGGCCAATTCGTGAATTTTTTTACATACACATACATTTTTGGTCATACCATTGCATACACTGAGAGTCAATTGGTGAATTTTTACATACATGTACATTTTTGGTCGTACCACTACATTTTGGGAATGCCTTTGTGACCTGAATTCAACCCACCAATCAATTACAAAACATTTACACAGACTCTCACCCATGAAAAAAAAACCTTCTACATCTAAGCAACACTTGAACATAAAAAAATTCCACTACTTTCTCACACTCAAACCAAATGATCCATTAGGATGCAAGGGGAAACATACTTGGTACTTGTAAACCAACTCTCTGCCAAACCTAAAACTCCACATCCCTCTTCACACGTTCACTTTCTCTCACAATTTAAAGATTTGTTGAAAGATGGAACCTTTTGTTTACATATTGACTACAAGACTTTAAACAAGATCACCTTTAAGGATAGGTTTCTTATTCCCAGAGTTGATGATCTATTAGACAAACTAAAAGAGGAAAACATTTTCAGCAAAATTGACCTTAAATCAGGGTACCACCAAGTCAAGCTATTTATAAAATTGTATTCAAAACACAAAGGGGGCACTATGAATTTCTTTTCATGCCATTTGATCTAACAAATGCACCAACCACCTTCAAACGTATGAAGAACAAAAAATTTATTGATCGTCAAGATTTTGTCATTGTCTTTTTTGATGATGTTCTGGTGTTCAATTATTCTAAACAAGAACATAAGGAAAATCTAACACATGTGTTTGATATTTTTTCACAAAACCACTTATATCTGAATCTCAAAAAGAGTTCTATTTTCCAATCTAAAATTGAGTATTTGAGACACATTGTATTGGAAAAGGAAATTTATGTAGACCCCAAGAAATTTGAAGCTATTGAGTCATGTCCTATATCGAAAAATCTGCATGAGCTACATTCTTTCGTTGTTTGTAATTTTCCTTATAAATCTCATTATTTGACTCTCTTGTTAAAGAAGAACACTCCTTACGTATGGATTGATTTACAAGAAAGGTCATTCATCGCACTTAAGAATGCTTTAACTAATGCACTTATGTTATAATTTCTTGATTTTGATATACCATTCTTTGTTGTAGTCACTGATGCTAGTGAAAAAGATATTGGTGCAATTCATATGCAAGATAACCATCCACTTTGTTTGAGATTTGTAAATTTAAACCTTCTGAATCAAAATTCAATATATATGACAAAGAATTGATTGTTGTAGTGCGTGCTTTAAAAAATTGAAAACATTATTTGATGGGTGCTGATTTGATAAAAATAAAAATTGATCAACAAAGTATCAAGTATTTACTATCGGAACCCTTAATAGATGATAGGCATATTAAGTGGGCTGTATTTATTCAAAGTTTTCACGCAAACATTCAATAATAACCCGGTAAATAAAATGTTATGGTTGATGATTTGAGTTGAATACCCTCTCTTAATAATCTATCAACAATTTCATGTGCTTCATTTGATTCTATGCTTGATACTTATGCACAAGATGATGATTTCAAAACTACATGGTTGCATATGCTTGACAATTCTTTGCACACACCTTTGGAATACAATATACAAGAAAAAAAAATTCAAATAAAAATTATGTGTCACAAAAACATTTTTCCTTTTACTCATTGAAGAGTTTCATAAATCACCTTATGCTACATAGAGGATTTGCTGCTATTTTTCAGAATTTATGTCGTGATTTTTATTCGCTTGCTATGAAAAATGTTGTTAAACAATATGTTTCTTCTTGTTTGATTGCCAAAAGATTGAAGTGGCAAAACTGGTAAGAAATTGGATCCTTTACACCCTCTTTCCATTCCTAAAAAACCTTGGAAACACATTTCTATAGATTTTGTTACTGGTTTCCTAAAAAACCTTGGAAACACATTTCTATGGATTTTGTTATTGGTCTCCCACTCACTGTTCACAAGCATGATATGATCTAAACTATCATTACTCATTTTTCTAAGCAAGCATCCTTTATTCCTGGCTAAAAATTCTCACAACACATCAAGATGCACTTATCTTTCTTAAAGCTATCTTTCCTCATCATGGTTTGCCAAACGTAATAATATCTGATCAAGATTCCAAATGTTGTAGTGCTTTTTGAAACAATTTTTACAAAATCTTGGTACCACACTTGATTTTACTTTTGTATTCCACCTTAGGTCTAATGGTTAAACAGAAGTCACGAATCATACTATCATTGATTTACCAAAAGCTTATGTTTCTCCTTAGCTAAAGAATTGGGATGATTACCTGTATATTTTATAGTTTGTTATATTTTTCTTATAACAATACTACTCACTTTGCTGTGGATAAATATCCATTTGAGATTGTGTATGATCACTCTCTTTCTACGCTTGCTTCACGTCTTTCTAACATTGTGCCTATTGTGGATAACTTTTATTGCAATTTTTTATGACATGTATGTAAGTTCATTCTGCTATCAAGCATTCCAAGAGATTTACACTAAATATGCTAATGAACATCGCAAAGCACATGAGTTTAAGGAAGGTGATTATGCTATGCTTTGAATTGAAAAGTGAATAATTAAAGTGTGGAGACAAAGGTTTTTGTAAAGCTTGCTCCCCGTTTTTATGGTCCATTCAAGATTTCTACTGAAATAAATGAAGATTTGTAAAGCTTACTCCTTGTTTTTGTGGTTCATTCAAGATTTATGCTATAATAAATGAAGTTTCATTTTGTTTAGATTTACCATCACGATGGCACATTCGCAATGCTTTCCACATTAGTCTCGTAACAGCCCATTCGAGGACCCCTACCTACACATCACATTTATGAGGATCCACCTTCATTGTGCATCAAGAAGAGAAACTCATCTCTGACCAAATAGTTGATCATGAGACCGCCACCACACATACGAACACGATTTACAACCGCTATCTTTTGATTTTTAAAGCCCACCCTAGAGAAGATGCTAAATGGATGCTTGATTTTTTTTTTTTGAAACTTTCCATATCTTCTCCACACTTTTCATCACTCACAATATTTTTGATTCTCTACCGAGTAATTGAGAAAAGCAGAAAATGATAGGGTTTATAGAGCCAGGAACCCGCCGAATGGACATATGTGTGTGTGTGTGTGTGTGTGGTGGCATTTGATGTGTTAATTAAGTGTCTTTAAAGACACCTCCAAATTCTCAACTACTAAATTACCTACTATATATTTCACCCAGTACCAGTATCACTAGTAGCACCAGTACTAGTATCAGTACAATACACAAGTAGCACTAGTCCAGTATATTACCTACTAAGCCCAAAAACCATTTAGTCGGAGTAGAAAGTATTAAAACCAATATTCCATATTTCAATATTTGTTTTTAACAATATTTGGCCATCGTCCTCATAACCAACCAGTCATTCCGTGCATTTAATTAGTTATGCCCAAGAACCCAAGACGCACTAGCTAAGTAACTATATAGTACCAATACACAATTAGCACCAGTACCAGTCTCACAAGCAGCCCCCGTACCAGTATAATACACAAATAGTACCAGTCCCAGGACCGTTATATCACACAAGTGGCAGCAGTATCCGTTCAGCACAATAAAGTACCAATACTAGTACAAGATACTACCATGACACAAGTGAACCCAGTATCAGTACACAAGTAGCATCAATTCACAAGTAGTACCAGTTCAATGCAATAAACTACCAGTACACATGTAGTTCCATTTCACTTCAGTAAAGTATCGATATCTATTCAATACAGTACCAGTACTTAAGTAACACCAGTATCAGTACATAAATCGTATCAATGCTAGTCTAGTATAATAAGTATCATATCAGTACCAGTACATAGGTAGCACCAGTACCAATACTAGCTCTTGTACAAGTAGTACCAATATCACTATAATAATTTTAAAATTTATCCTAGCAGTGTGTGTGTGTGTGTGTACCCGCCCTATCCCAGGGGCCATACACAATGGGTTGGCAATAGGCCCATTGTACATGGGCCTACTGCCTTGTGAAGTAGATGAGAGTAACAAAAGTCGAGTGTTAGCAAAGATGTGCCAAGTCAAAGTGTTCTTGAAGAGGTAAATTCGGTCTTATCAACAGAGTATCTGATATTGTTTTCAAGGAAGACATTACTCATGTAGGAGTTTTAAGGCTTTGATAGTCAGTTTGAGAACAACTTGTTGTCATTCATAGTCTATCAATAACATATTTTATGCTTTTTCTCCTGATCCCAAAGGAATCCTCATATGTGTAGTTTGTAATATGTTCCTAAAATCATTAGAATAGAGTGAATTAAGCATCTAAGTACCTGAAGCGAGGCTTTAGAAAGAGGCTCCGTAGGAAGTTCTAACCCTTGAGATAGTGCTAAGTTCTGCATAGTTCATAAAAATTCATTTAGAGAAATATACCACCAATGGTAAAAATTGGTATCCTCTTCAGCCTTCAACTGACCAGGAGAACCTATAAGGGCCGTGTGAAGAGAGCCCCATCCCTCAAGGATCGGTCCAAGGTAAATTATCTAGGATAGACACTGAAGGATTAAAATATAGTAACTAGGTCTATGAGTAGTATTACTACTATTCTTGGTGTTAGTTGTGTGTGTGTTTCAATTACAATATAACATATACACCAAAGAATCCTTGCAGATTACAAAAGACCCTAGAAACTATAGTTACCAATGAAAAGGTGGTATAATTCCCATTCATAGTACATAACAGTCTTATACACAAGTGCTGAAATCAAGAGCCAGAAGATGTAATAGTCCACCATCTTCAAGCCAAGGAACTTTGAAAAACCATAGTTAAGAAGGTAACCCTCACTTGCATCCATGGAAACAACACAACATTTAGTTAGCATTGGTACCGTATGCAGTTGATGCATGGGAATCCCACATGTGATAGATGTCACCCAACTAGATTGCTTTCAAAGATAAATAATAAGAAAGGTCAAACTAATCATATGTTCAAAGATGAAATCATTGTCCTTTACAAGCCCCTTGTGCTTTACAAGCTCTCATGAGATAAAGTTCAGCAGAAGAAGCTAGTGAAGTGCCTCTACCGGCATATGAATGAGGAATACTCACAACCATCAAACCATTGGACAACAATCCATTTCAATGCAAAAAAGTCACATGAGATTGAGTTGGAGCTGTCAACTCCACAATAGCCTACTTATCCATGCCGTTTTCCATAGATCCAACACTTAACACTACCCCTTGGCAAGTAAAGTCCTCATAGTCCTAATGTACAAACACTTCTCCCAAATACTAAGCAAACTGTACCAATACTAAGTGAGGATGGGAGCTCACCTTTTATAGTATTTGGAGCAAGTGGCCATATTCCTCCAACGCAGTATGGCGGGCCCATCATCAAGAGGTACGAAGAATAGAGCAGTGCCACCTAGTACAAAGACATGGACAAAGCTAAGGAGAGAGAATGAGATAGCACTTAGAGGGTGATGTAGTGCGGACCTGTCAGGATGGAGGCATGATGAATAGTCACAACCATCAAACCATTGGACAATAGTCCATTTCAATGCAAAAAAGTCACCTTAGATTGAGTTGGAGCTGTCAACTCTGCAATAGCCTGCTTATCCATGGCGTTTTTCATACATCTGACACTTAACACTACCCCTTTGCAGGTAAAGTCCTCACAGTCCTAATGTATAGACACTTCTCCCAAATACTAAGCAAATGGTACCAAAACTAAGTGAGCATGGGAGCTCACCTTTTATAGTATTTGGAGCAGGTGGCCATATTCCTCTAGCGCAGTATGGCGGGCCCATCATCAAGAGGTACGACGAATATAGTAGCACCGCCTAGTACAAAGACAAGGAGAGAGCTAAGGAGAGAGAATGAGATAGCAATTAGAGGGTGTTGTAGCACAGACCTGTCAAGACGAAGCCGCCGTGAAATTAAGCGAAAAATGTAGGGTTTATAGAGCCATTGTTAGAAGCTGTACACACCCCACGACATCTAACTATTCGGAAGATTATTCTTTTTGTAATTATTCATTCATTGAGGAAAACCTGATTTTTCACCTTGTAAATATTGGGACTTACAGAAGTTTCCAGATTGTATCCCAGTTTTGATAGTTAGATTGAGTAGATGGTTGATTTTGGAACTTTAGGGTTTGAGAAATTGTAAGGTATATATACCACTTTTTGACCTTAATGAAAAAACCTTTTGTCATTTTTAAAACAAGTTTTGAAGTCTGTGAGTGAGCGTACTGTGTACGAGAGAGAGAGAGTGTGAGCTTCATCTTGACGCTACGTGTGCTCCGGTGGTCGGAATTGAGTGCGGAGAAGTGCACTGTGTTTCCCCCAACGAGAGCTACGCGCCGATACCTACATTGCACGCGTATGGTCCGATTTTGCGAGCTCCTTCTACGAGGTTCATCTGGTGTTTGAGTGAGCATACGTTGTCCGATTTTGCATTGCAGCATATCCACGCGTTCACATTGAGTAGAACTACAAATTAGGCACTTTAGATTTCAGAAACAAAGACCTGCAGATTTCGGCCAGACATCCTACGTGTTTCTGCAACAGGTGTTTTGGGTTGGGATTTTGGTTAATAGACCTTAGGGAGAGCGACCTATTGGTATTAGTAGGGTCTCCTTCAAGTTCTATGGTGTTTCGAGATTGTTTGATGGGTGTTCGGCTCTAGAAAGCGTTGTAGGAAGTTTCCTCTTATGCACTCTTGAAGGCTGTGACTTAGACAATTGGTAGAGATCTCTGTAGGAATTAGTTAGGAGTCGGTTGAGTGTAGGTTGACACCTTATGCTTGCTTCCACGCGCTTGCGGGTCGAGCTTCGTCCTTAGCTGACATTATATGTTAGGTGAGTTCTCGTTGTGCTGACGTCCGTCGCGGCGTATCCGTCCAACATTGGCGCTGCTGCCGGGGACAAAAACCTTAGGTAGGTGACCGAGACTAATCCTTGAGGATTGGGATTTTTGGCTTGCCAAGAGTCTCGTTTTACATTTAGATAGGATCAGAGGATGGAGGACTCTCTAGGTCTTAGAGGGAGTCTAGGAAGCGTGTGTCTGGCCTAGATCCTTCGACTTAGGTAGATTACGTAGACCAAGGTAGTTTTAGGTAGTAGTCGAGTTCTTGCGTAGGAGTGGGAGTGGCAGAAGTGGTGAGAGGAGAGCTTGAGAGTCCGGAGAGGCCAAAAAGCAACCAAAACACCATTATCACCATTTCACATGATAAGTAGGAGTACAGTAAGTAGAACATCATGATTCATGATCTAGAGCATTTCATGCATGTACACTTTCTTGGTAAAGTCATCACAAGTTTGTAAAAGACGCAAAAGTGTGTTTGAAAGCCTAATTGAAGTCCAAAAGTTACTGTGAGTGTTTTTGATAGATCTACAGAGCATCAGGAGCATTTCTAGCAGAAAAAAAATTAATTTTAAGCCAGGAGACATCCTACGCGTAGGATGTCTACAGGCTAATCTGGTGGGAATTTTGGGATTTTGAGTTGACCAGTGTGTTCAGAAGGTAGGGTTTACTCTAATTTCAGTTGGAAAGTGAAAATTTGACCATATCTTGACATGATATAGACTGAAATTGCCAGACATCCTACCCAAATTGTGTCAAAGTATTATTTTGAGACCAAAACCATAAGATGGCTGCATGAGCATGTCTTGCATGATATATTGAGTGACTGAAAGGGGTTTCACCTCATTTGGGTGAGAAAATTGGGTTCAAAGCGGACTTCAGCACTTTTGACTGAAAAAGGCCAGAACAGCTAAAATTTGAGACTTTTGAAATCCAAACCAAAATCTAAGCATACCACTGGGTTACTGACATCAAGGGGAAGCTGTGGGACAAGTCTGGGGTCAAACATGCCAGAAAGACATCCTACGCGTAGAATGTGTTCTGAGTAGTTTTGGACTCCAAACCAAAATTTGAGTATACCAAAGTGATCAGGAACTCAAGGGGAGCCTGGGCTTTGAGTTTGAAGCCATTCTGATGAAAAAGACATCCTACGCGTAGGATGTCTAAAGCAAGAAATTGAAGCCAGAATTTGACAGGGAGCATAGCTAGATGTTGTATAGCCTAAGGCAAGCCTCCTAGTCAATTTTGGTTCAAATTGGAGTTGATTAGACTGATCAATATCAGCAACAGGTTGCCGGAACAGATATTTGACTCATTGACCAGCTATAGGTGTCCAAATCAAAATGTAAAAGCAGCTGTAGGCTCAGTACATCAAGGGGAAACCACAGTGCAAAAATCCAGGCAAAACAAAGCAAGAGACATCCTATGCTTCTGACCATACAGATTGGTTGTTGATGTGTTGGTGAATGTGTTGTGCAAGTTTCATTGGATTTGGACAAGATTTGGTAGGTCTATGGTCCATTATTGCTTCTATGCCCTAACTTTGCATTTTTTCACGCATATGAGGTCAATTTCTGTCCAAATGTGATGAGACTTGGTGGATAGCTTGTAAATGTCATTTAGAAAATGTGCATGATGAAAATTGTTGGAGATTGTGCCCAGAAGTGCCCCTGAGACATCCTACGCGTAGGATGTCTCCTGGTGATTTTTTTCATGGATGCTGCTCCCAGTGCTTGCCCTTGGTCCCCCTAAGTCCCTTTTAAGCCTAATTTCAACAAAAAGTCAAATGGATAGAGAATAACTCCCTGTGTGGACTTCAAATCCTCCGAGACGTTTTCTGACTTTTGGAGTGCTTTTTGGCGATGAAATTTCTTGATGTTGGTCTCCATAGCTTCCTGATCCCTTGGGGATCCTTGCCGTATGGTTTTTGTCGACTTTGGCTTCACCGGAGCTTCATTTGGCAATTTGTCGCTCTAGAAGCACCCGTGGTTGTGTTTACATACCTTCAATGATTTGTGGTGGTCTACCACCATAGAACTTGGTTGTTGATGGTCTAGGAAAGCTTCTCGTGAAGTTTGGTGGCAAACGGACTTGCGGTTTGGCCGCAAGAGCAATTTGACACTTTGTGTGTCTGATGCCGTTTCTGAAGTTTAGTGCCGCCTCGGGTCGCTTTTTGGTCATGTGGGTCATATAGACTTGTCGAGCATGTTGAGATGCTCCTACCCATGAATTTTGGTAGTATTTGGTCGCCGTTTCGCCGATTTCCCATTTGGTGGCCTCTTGCGGGTTTCTAGGAATTAGGGTTTTTCCCGATGGTTTTCTCCTGCCTTTGGCATCCAAGACTGGTCTCCTAAGCTAGGGTAACCTGCCGATGAAGTCTTGTTGCTTTCGGGTTAGCCGTTAGGCCGCCGTCTCTACTTGTAGATCTCTATCGCCCGCTTTGTGTTTGACCCCTACGCTAGTTTTCGCGACAATGACAAACATGCGTGAAAAGATCAAGCTGGTGAGCCTACCTCTCATGTTTGGAGCTCATCTGATAGTCGTGCGCGTCGTAGAAGCTTCTGGAAGGTCGGTCCGCTCTAGGTGGCAGAAGCTCTCTCCACAAAGTCAATAGTGAGAATGAGGTAAAAATGAGGTGAAAATTTCTTATAATGGAGGTCCCCCAACCACTTTTCATGAAATTTGACATGTGCTCCTATCTTCTTGCGAGATGTGGTTTAGGCTCAAAAATTTCTTGATTTGGACTCCATTTGCTCTGTTTACCAGAAATTTGGCATTTCGGTCAAAACCTGGCCAAAACACGCTTTCCGCTCCAGTCTCATAATTGCACCCCCATTGTACCATAGGTTGTCCTATAGTCACTGATCATCCCCATATTTTTTTGTTTCTTCATTAAAATTGTTTTTCACCTACTTTTTGTATTTTCGAAGTTTTTCTGCTGAAAATTAGCAAAATTAAAAGAAAAATAGCAAATTGAACCCAGAAAATCCCCAAAAATCATAATAAATCACAAACATCACCGCAAAACATTATATATACTCGCATGCAATTTTTATGGCCGGATTTCTCCGTTATACCAATATTTTGTCCGAAAAATGGCTATTTCTACTTATATACACACACCTAGGGGCTTGATTTGGCGTTTGGCCCCATATACTTGTAGATACTTGCTGTATAAGGGCATATGTACTTGGGTTACTCCAGAAAATTTTGCAATCAAACAATAACCCTTAAAATAGTCAAAAATCATGCCCTTTTTTGTTGTTTCTGTTATTGGTTCTGCATTTGAGAATGCCTCCCCCCCTCCTAGCCGGCGTCCTCCCGGACGACAAGGTATCGCCTCGGAGTATGTGCCGTGCATAGGGTGAAAAGTTGTGCTAATTCCTAGCCGATTAATGTGGCCCTACTTTATGCATACTCGGTCAATGCATGGAAAAATTAATGATGTGCAAGAGAAGGGAATAAGCAAGATGCTTATTGGCATTCGCCGTCGAGATATCCTGTTTTCTTTGCAAGTAACAGTTGTAACTCTACTGCTCTCTGTTTAATTGTCTTTTTTGCAAAAGGCACTTTCTTTGCCGACACTGTTGATAGTGCCATAGCTGTTTCTAAGGAGAGAATTGGCTGGGCCAGAATGGCTATGGGCCATATTGCCTTTGCTTTCCATTTGTATTTTGTTTCTGTCGTTTTTTAAAGATGTTTTGGCCCTTCCTTGTTTGCCTCTGGTTTGTTATTGATTGGCACCCACATAAGTTGGCTTTCCTTTTTCAAATGCAGCTGTCTGCCTTCCGTTGTTGCTTGTACTGAAGGGAGTTCCTTTTGCTTTTGTTTTGGTATCCAAATGTGAGTGACATTTGGGTTATGGCTAAGCATTTTCTTTGGGATCCATATCTGTTTTATGCCCTTGGTTTGTGGTTGAACCATCTGCTTTGTTGGAATTCTGTTGTTGCATTGTTGTTTGTCCGCCATGGCATTTCTATCCTTCCACATCCATACTTGTTTCCTTTGTTTTGGTAACCTAGATCTTTGCATCGCGGCTGGTGACTTCATATGTCTGTAATTAGCATGGTTGGATTTTACCTGATTGTTGGTCTCGGGTATCAGGTTGTTCTTTGATGGCATTTTTGCTTTTGGCTTTTCAGTGATTGCATGGCTTGCAGCTGATCATTCTGGTAATGTTGAGCAAAGGCTATCACCTGTTGTTCATGTGCATGTTGAATTTTGACTGCCTTTGCTTTCCAATCTATCTGCACATTGTACTCTGTTTGCCAAGGTTGCCCCAACATCATTGGGTGTTGTGTGCTTTCATCCTCTACCACATAGAATTTGTGTGGGTAAATATATTGATGTATCTGTACATGCAATATACTCTATCTCAATGTTTTCAACGGGTGTGATGTGCTACTTTCCAGCACTTGAGGAGTAGGATGAAGTTGACATGTGACTTTGAGCTGTTGGTATAATCCGTAAGAGATCAAATTTTCTTGAGCTCCCGAATCAAGCAATGCTATCGATTCAACTTGATTGCTGTCCACTTTGACCGCAATTATTGGCTCCACTATTTCTTCATCCAACTTTGTCAGTCGAATGGCATTGATTCGCAATGGTGATCCACTTTGTTGTTGTTGTCGCAGAAGTCTTCTTTTTGCAATGTGTTCTTGTGCTTCTGCTTGAGCTTCCTCTCGTACTCTCTGTTTTTTCTTCATTCTTTGTTTTCCTTGATGAATTTGTTGGAGCATCTCCTGTGTGAGTGGTAGATGATATCTCTTCATTCGACATCCACTAATCCAGTTTGGCATTTCTTCACCTGCTAATGTAGCAAGCTTGACAGCTCCACTTTGTGATAGATCACTAATCACAAATGGTCCCATCCCTCGCTTTTTAAGTTTCTTGGCATGTTGCTTCAAGGTATAAACAAGTACGTAATCACCTGTTTTGAACTCTTTAGTGCGCACATGTTTGTCAAAAAATTCTTTTTGTCTTCTCTTTTTAGTATAGATTGAAGCGACAGCTTGTAAGCGGAGTTCATCTAGCTTTTCAAGATCATCTATTCTTGAAGAGAGCTCATGCCTTGTCCATTCTAAGATTTTTGCTACTCGTAGAGTTGGAATTAAAAACTCTATGGGTAGTATAGCATTTAGGCCAAACACCATGTTGTATGGTGTTGTTCCGATTGATGTTTTGTAAGCTACCCTGTATGCCCATAGTGTTGAGTGTAGCTGCTGATCCCGATCTGTTTTTGATTCTGACACTATTTTAGTGAGAACCGTGCATAGTGTTTTATTTGTGGCCTCAACTTGCCCATTGGCCTATGGATGGTATGGTGCAGATTTCCTATGTATGACCATGAATTCCTCTAGCATATATTCAATGACTTCATTAAGAAAATGTGTCCCACGATCACTGACAATTTCTATTGGTAACCCGTAACGTACAAAAACATTCTCATACAAAAATTGTGCAGTGGTCCGTGCATCCGCTTTTTGTGTTGCCTTGGCTTCGACCCATTTAGTGAGATAGTCCGTAGCCACTATGATACATTGTGTATGGGTGCGATATGCAGGCGGTGATATAGGTCCCACAAAATCAATGCCCCATTTTGCAAATGCTCTTGCTCCCATCATTAGGCCGTAATGGAATCTCATCTCTTTTTATTGGCACCTTGGTGCGTTGACATGCGTCACAACGCTTTACAAACTCTTCAGCATCCATGTGCAATGTAGGCCACCAAATTCCTGCGTTTAAGACAATTTTTGCCGTCTTATCGCCCGAAAAATGGCCTCCACTTATTCCGCTATGTGCATGTTCTAGAATCAGCAGGTATTTGCTTTCACTTGCACAGATTCTAAGTTGATTGTCCTTTTCTCGCTTATAGAGTTGGTTCCCAATTAACTGAAAGTCACGAGCTTCCAGCTCTATAGCTTTTTTCTGTGCTCTTGTGATGTTCTCGGGGAACATCCTAGTGGTTAAGAAGTCAATGATATATTGACTCCATGCAGGTGCTATGTTTACCTGAAACAAAGTTGCGTGATCCACTGGTCTTTTGGCACTACATATAGTACAATTGGTAACATAAGAATGTGTGTCCGCATACATAGTTGGCCAATAAACCCCTAACTGTTTCAGTCTCTGGTGTGTTTTCACTGTTGAACAATGAAATGCACAATCCTGGACATGTGCCTCTTCAATGTAGCACTCGAATTCTTCCGTATTTATACATAATCGTAGGATTAGGTCCGATCCAAGATGATACAGCCGTCCTGCTATCAACTAGAAGTTTTTTGTTTGCTGAATGTTTGCTGTTTGGATCTGTATTCCGTATTATCAAACCCACTTCCCAATGAAAGAATGCTAACAATTTCCTGAGACCATTTGGGTACCATTTCAATGTTGAAAAGATAAGCATCTGGTATGTCATCATCTACTCCTTCAGGAGCTTCCCCGTTGTGTATCCTTGAAAGATGATCCGCTCGTAGATGGGTTTTTCCCTTTTTGACCACCATTGTGAAGTCAAATTCTAGCAATATAATAAACCAGTGTACAATTCTCCCTATATTGCAAGGTTTATTTACCAGATACAAAAGAGCTTGATGATCTGTGAAGAACACAAATTTATTAGAGCAAATAATGTCGAAATTTCTTTACAGCATAAATCATTCCTAACCCTTCTCGCTCGGTGGTTGTGTAGTTCTTTTCTGCATTGTTTAACTGTGGGCTCGCATAGCAAACCGGAAAATCCATTGTTCCGTCTCCAAGTTGAGCCAGAATACTTCCAATGGCATATGTTGAAGCATCAATGTGAACATGGAATATCTTTTCCCAATTTGGTGCTTTCAGTACAGGTGCTGATATAAGGTTTTCCTTCAGCTTTTGGAATGAAGTTTCACACTCCTCGGTCCAGTCAAAATTGACTAGCAAACGATACAGAGGTTGTGCGATAACCGCATACATGTATATGAATCTTCGATAATATCCGCAGTGTCCCATGAAGGATTGCACTTGTTTCGCATTAGTAGGCCTGGGTAGGTCTACAATGACTGTGACTTTGTCTAGGTCTGTGGTTATGCCATTTTTTGAGACAATGTGTCCTAAGATGTGGCCTTGCTTAACCATGAATACACACTTTTCCGGGTTAAGACAGATTCGATACGTCCTGCATTTTTCAAAGGCCTTTTGCAAATGGTCGATATGCTCCTCTCGTAGAAGAGAGTGTACACAAAGATTATCCATGTAAATTTCTAAGAATATTCTTAGATATTCCTTGAATGCGTGAGTCATTAAACTTTGGAAAGTGGCTGGGGCATTAGTTAGGCCAAATGGCATAACTCGATACGCATAAATTCTCCATTCTGTGGCAAACGCTGTTTTGTGTTGATCCTCCCGTGCTATTGCCAGTTGGTTGTATCCTGAAAACCCATCTAGAAAGGAATAAGCCCGTTTCCCGGCCACTCGCTCAAGTACATGTTCTGTGATTGGCAAGGGATAATTATCCCTTATGGTGGTTGCATTTACCTTTTTGAGGTTTACACACACTCGTAGTTTTCCATTCTTTTTGGGAACTACCACAATGGGTGACACCCAATCTGTATGTTCAATTTCATAGATGAATTCAGCTTCCATCAGTTTATCAATCTCCTCTTTGATTCGTTTAGCAAATGTGTCATTATATGTATAAGGACGTTGTTTGCTAGGTTTTACATCCGATTTCAAAGGAATTGTATGTTGGCATATCGATGGATCAACTCCTTTGAGGTCTTTATAGGACCAAGCAAATACATCTTTATACTTCTTGAGAAGTTGTGTTAGCCGTTCTTCCTCTTCAGGCTCTAAATCGTTAGCTATATAGACCGGCTGAGGCTTTTCACCTCGTTCTGCGAGGTCTATCTTTTTTGCATTTTCAGGCGCATCGTAAGATTCTTGGTTGGTTCTTTCCCTGACTGGTGGTGTCATAATGGTTTTTCTGTCCTGGATAGTAAATTTCCGATAGTGTGATGGTACATTCATGTTTTCCTTTTCTGACTCCTGTTTACCATCACTATCTTCTTCAGTAGTCCATATCTCACGTAAAGACCGTTTCAATTCTTGGTATTTCTGTTTACGCTCCAGTTTGGTCCACTCTTGGTCTTTTGTTGTTTCTTTTTTTTATTTTTGAGATTTTTGTGATTTTGTTTCGGTTTTAGCTTTTCGTACCTGTTTTATTTCCTCTCGCGTTCTTTCTTTTCGATCTTTTGAGAATCTTCCTGATATGTGATCTTTTACACAATCCTCTGCTTTTACAAGCATCAAATAGTGAGTTTTATCTTTTATCTTGGGCATCAGGTTCTCTCTCGCTTTGTTTCCTGCTCGTTTCCTCCTATAGCGTTCTTGGCGTCTAGGGTGTTGATTAGCAAAATCATAAAACTTGATATTCTCGGTTTCATTTCCATGCTCACTTGAGGTGTCTGAACACTCATTATCTGCATCATCATTTACTTCCAAATGTTCAGAGGAGTTGTAAAAATCTTCTTGTTGTGGTGGTTTTACCGTCTCTTTTTCTCCTGGTATAATGCTTACCATGAAATAGGGTAACACATCATAGCCATCCTTATCGCAAAATTTTGTTGTTGGACTGTCTGTAATGGTACAGACATCCAATGTTGCTAGTATGTGTTCCTATTCGAGAGGTTCCAAGGCATCTTCAGGGAAAGGTTCCAAAATATATTCCTTGTCCTCTATCGCTCTTTCTAAGATGCATTCCTCTCTTCTTAAGCTTCCACAATATGAAGCTCCGCACATCCATAGCTCTTTTGGTTGCCCTAACCATGCTGGGAGTTCTGATCCTGCTACTGTAGCTGAATCAAACTCTTCCACAAGTGTTTGGTTTACATCTTTGTAACTATGGTCTTTCAGGTGTATTTTCGTTGTTGTCTCGCCATGTCGGAGGTATATGTGTTCATAACCCCAATCTTGGACCATCTTCAATTGTCTCATGAATGGTCGTCCCAAGATGATCTCATAATTGTTCTTTTTGTCGAAATCGACTATTGCAAATGTATGCTCATACTCGATTCCGTATGAAGTAACAATCACTTTTTCTAAGAGTCCTAGAGGCTTCTCCATGAACCCATCTGCCAATTGCAGTTTCATCCTGGTAGCCCTTAAAGCTGGCTTTCCCCATTTTTTCCAGATTTCTTTGGTGGCGATAGCAACTCCTACTCCACTATCAAGAATAGCGTTGGAAACTACTCCTTGGAATTCTACTGGTAGCGTGGTGTTTCCATCTTCCCCTTTGCAATACTCTCCAACCTTGGTCAATGGTACTGGCCTAGTGTTTAGTTGAGGCCTGTCCAACTCTCTGATCCCTTCCTGAAGCCTCAAGGTGGGGTCTTTTACTCCAAATTTTTCTAGGAATTTACCTAATGTGGTCCACATGTTTGGTCGTAACCTTAGGAGTTCTGCTAATGTGATTGTGCATGCCACCGGAGTGGACAACAACTCAATAAATCCTTGCGAATCCATCACTTTGTTAGAATAAAGTCTTTGAGATGGGATTGCTCTCACTTCCGACTTAGCTTCATACTCTCCTAGGTAAGAGGGTAAAGTTCTCAGCGAGTCTGGTTGGCTATGCCTCGAACTAATTGATCCTTGGTCTCCCCCTTGTGAATGTATCTCAAAGTTCATTTGTGATCCCGCCTCAAATTCTTCAATAGGAGGTAAGATCACATTCTTTTCTTTTCTCGTGCTATTCATGTGGTTACTCTTAGCCTCGTTGGCCTCACGGATTTGATTCCACAGATCGTCTAGACCGTTACAGTCCTTACCCATTTCTGCCATTATTTTAGGCTGGAACCAGTCACTTGTCCCATCTGTGGTATTTGGCACTATGATAGGCTTTCCACTGGACTCATAGGCACTAGTGAGTCTTTCCTTTGTTTCTACATGTTTCTCTAAAGTTGGTTGGATAGGGGTTGGAGCTGGTGCCTCATGCCAATTTGCAGGTTTACCCAGCGGGTCTTCCATCAATGATTGAGCTGTTTCGATCATCTTTTTACACATATCCAACCTCTGTTTTTCTATTTCTGCATATGGATAAGTCATCCACCTTTGCTCCTGGGTTTGGTTCTTTTTAAGTCGAGCTTCATAAGCTTTCAAAATTGCATGTTCCTAATGCTTCTGCTGGCAGCAATTCGTCTGGAAATTTTGGTTATAAGGGAAAAAGAAGATGCGTTGACATTATTGTAAAGCTAATAATCACTTGATCAAGCAGTGTCCTGAGTTGAAGGCCAAAGAGGCAAAGAAGAAAGAGAGTGGCTCCACTACTAATGCTGGTTCCACTACAAATGCAGCTATTGTTGAGTCTTCTATGAAAGCAAACTGTGATGCTGATGTTGATGTAGAATGGGCTTTTAGTGTAGAGTGTACCTATAATCCTGTTGTCCGTGATGCATGCATGTCAGCTGCTACAGATTCACATGTGTGGTATTTTGAGAGTGGTGATACAAAGCACATTACCTCACATCGTGATTTGTTCCCCTCTCTCAAGTCTGTCTCTCATGAGAATTCAGTCACTTGTGCCAACAATGTCTCTTATCCGATTCAGGGAGTTGGAAAGATTGTGCTTATTGCTGCAAATGGAAGTTCTTTCACACTTGTTGATGTACTTTATTTACCTGAGATCAAGAAGAATATTTCTCGGTATCTGCACTTGCTAGACTTGGACTGTAGTCAAGTTTTTGGATGACAGATGTACAGTCCATGATCTCAGTTTTGGTGATGAAATTGTTACATCTGGCATATTATGTCGTGGGATGTATAATCTCACTTTGTATGACAAGTGTGGACAGAATTTTTCAAATGCAATTGTGGATTCTAAGGCTATTTCAGATGCAAAACTTTGGCATGCATGTTTTTGGGCATCTAAATTTTGCCAGTTTGCTGTGTTTGCGAAAATAAGATATGGTTCTTCTTTGCCACCTCTTGAAGCACCTGACAAACATGTTTGTGAAGGCTATATTTTGGGTAAAATGCAGCGTTCTAAATTTCCAAAGGATGGTTCAGTTAGGGCCACATGCAGGTTGCAGCTTGTACATAGTGATGTTTGTGGCCTATGCAAACTTTGTCCTTGGGAAATCACCTTTACTTTGTGACTTTCATTGATGATTACTCTAGGAATGCATGGGGATGTCTTCTTAAAGTGAAGTTCAAAGTTTTTATGCACTTCAAACAATTTTTGGCTATGGCTTAAAATGTCTCAAAATGTACTATGGGCACCCTTTGTTCGGATCGAGGGGGGGAGTATATGTCTCATGAATTTAATGCATTTCTAGCTAGTTGTGGGATTAAACACCAATGTACAGTGCCTTATACACCTCAACAAAATGGTGTTGCTAAGAGGAAAAACAGGTCACTTACAAAAATGGCACGGTGTATGGTCAAACGTCAAGCTTTGCCACATTCTTTTTGGCTTGAGGCCATCATGTGTGCCACTTATGTACTAAACAGGTGTCCTACAAAAGCCTTGCAATCTATTTCTCCATATGAAGAATGGCATGATAGAAAGCTTTCTATTGAGCACATGCTTGTTTTTGTCTGTTTGGCATATGCTTTGGTGCCACAAACACAACACAAAAAATTGGATGATAAAGGCTGTCAAATGTATTTTTGTTGGTTATAGTGCTGAAAGCAAAGGTTACAGGTTGTATCCTCCAAAAACAAAGTGTATTTTGGTTTCACAGGATGTTATGTTTGTGGAAGATTCTGTTCAACCCTTGCAATCATGTACTAGAGAGAGTAATGTAAGCTCACAGGACATTTATGACACTTTCTTGCCTCTTTTCAATAATGGAAGTACGAATGTAAATCACAATGAGGCAAATGTACATCCTATGGGTGTTTTTTGAAAATGTAACAAATTAGCCTACTACTGATGCAGATGTACATGATGTATTTGATGAGGAAACGACTGAAAATGAGCAAGCTAGAGGTATGCCTAAATGACTGGTGCATACTTTGCGTGACAGTAAATTGGATGCACCTTTGTCTAGTCACACTTGTTCAAGCTCTTGCCATGCATCTTATGGATCAAATTGTTATGCTTTGGCTATGTCTAGCGTACATGATGTTGAGGAACCTTTGTCTTTTGATGAAGCACGAAATTCAAAAAATTGGATGGCTACCATGTAATTAGAATATGATGCACTTTTAGCAAATGACACATGGACTTTATGTGATTTTCCTGCTGGCAAAAAGGCCATTGGTACAAAGTGGGTTTACAAGTTGAACCGCAAGCCGGATGGTGAGATTGATCGCTATAAGGCTCGACTTGTTGCAAAGGGTTATGCATAGCAAAAAGGCAAAGATTATGAAGAGACTTTTTCTCCCACTTGTCGTATGAATATTGTGCGTTTTCTATGTGCATTGGCAGCTCATTTTGGTTGGGATATACGTCAATCAGACATTGTTACAGCTTTCTTGAATGGTGACATATTTGAGGAAGTTTATGTAACGAAGCCTCGTGGTTTTGTCAAGAAAGGACAAGAGGATAACGTGTGCAAATGTAACAAATCTTTGTATGGGTTGAAGCATTAGGGCCAAAAACGACTCAAAAAGGGTTGTTTGTTAATCTAAGGATTAAGGAATAGTCCAATAGTTATTTGACATGTATACAAAAGTATGGAACTCTTGTCTCCTCTATTGTGGGTTTTGGTGGTCCTATTTTGACGGAGAACCGCTAAATGTCTTGATCATAAGGTTGAAACTGCTATATTTGGGTGCTTTCGGCGAGAGAGCTCATTAAATTTGCGGCTCAAAGTAATGAAGTCTCGTCTTTTATTCTATTTTATATTTCACAAAAGTGTTGTCAAAAGATACGAAATCTATGTCAGAAGGCTCTCAAAACAAGGGCATTGATGACAAATCACCTACTTATTTCAAACGTATACCTTTCTCACTCTCTCTATTTTGTGAGAGGTTTAAGTCTTTCCGTCTATAGTTTCTCTCTTCTTCTCTAATCTCTGAGTTTCCATGGCGTGTTTTGCACGTCGCCCTTCACATAACATAACTTCTTGTGACTTTCATAACGTTAGAGACGATGGTCTTTGGAAGCCCATATCTTTTCGTGTGAATGACTGGGTAACAATGCTTCCTTCATGCAAAGGTGTACATAGAGTGAAGAGAACTAAACGCAATAAAGTAAAAAACCATTGAAAAGGTTGTGTTCTTGCTTTCAAAGTGACCGACAATGGCTGGCTAGCTAAGGTTCAACATGTGTACATGGCCAAGGATATGGTGTTAGACTGGAAAGAACATCCCACACTGCATTCTTACTGTAAGTACAAAAAAAACTTCTATTTGATACAGTGAATTTTTCATTATCCCATTGTTTTTCTCATTTTTTGATTCCATTCGAGATATATTTCCTTCAACAGCTGTGGAATGGTAGCCTATGGAGAGTCTAAGTGGGACGTTCAAAGCAATGTATAAAGGGATTGTAGATGCTATGTATGCTGAAAATCCACCTTCCTTTTACAAAACAATCGGTTTGTTTGTCTATTTTGCAGAATACAAAGTTCCATCATGAGAAGGTGCATATGGAGAACTGCATCAGTTACCCGTTCCCACCATAAGTTCACTTGACTGGGAAGCTCCTGATGCATGTACTATATCAAGCTTCAAATCCAAGATCAAAGAAGACATCCTTAAAGCTATGTCTCCGGGCAGGATATCAAGAAGGATTAAAGTTCAATGGTTCTTGCCTATACATGTCTTTGTGGCATGTTTCAAAACAATGGACTTGCAGAGGACAAAGACGATGTGGCTTAATAGAAGACTTTCTATGACTGAACTGGATAATGTTCGTGGAGACGGATGAAGCACCAAAGAAACTTTCCATATTGGTGACAATATTAGTTGTAGAGTAAGCCCAAATTCTATGTCTATCTCCTGTCAACTATTTCGTCAATCATTAGTTCTGGGCTATGACTATAGGAGATGGAGAAGCAAATTAGGTAGCTGGGTTCCTCTCGACTCTGAGAAAAATTGTCTAAAGTTTGAACTAAAGGTCACAATCCATCCACACACCGAGTATAGAAGCATGATAGTAACAACAAATTGGAGACTAAATGATGTTAGAGAATCTCTTGAGTTTCTTGATGAAACATCTCCCGAGTATAGATTCAAAGTGGATGAAATTGTGGTGAGCACAAGGATGGAGAATTCAACCTCTTGCATCACATGCCTTCCCCCAAAAAGAGTTGTATTTGAGTCACTTGCAAGGACTTGAAAAAACAAGTTCAATATTGTAATCATTTTTCAAATATATTTATCTTTTCTCTACCTTATTGTGAACATTACTTATGTTATTTTAAACTTACATGACATCATGATACACATTTAAGAATCGATATTTGGTATTAAGTATTTGAAGTACAAAATTATGAATCACCAAAGGGTATAAATATATATGTTCATATGGACAAAATGAACAAAAGTGTGCATAGCTTTTGTGGAGTAATCAATCATGAAACTCCACTTTTCTTTTTGCCTGAGAGGATTCTGCATCCTTAGAGACCCTTTTCCTTTTGTGTTCAGAAGGGGGTGAAAGTTTAGGAGTGGGTGGTGGTGGTGACTTGGCAGGGGTTGGTGCTTTGGGCTCCTGAGGACTGGCTGGCTTGGGTGATTTGGCAACCTTCTTTGGCAACATGAATGGTATCTTGAAAGGTGAGCTAGGTGCCTCCCCCTTACTGTTCTTAAGTGTACGACGCTTTTGAACCTTGAATTTCAATGGTGAGTGGAATGGATGGCCCTTTGTATCTGCTCTTTTTTTTGCAGGGCTCTTCTTGGTGGGACTCTTCCCCTTGGCAGGGATCTTCTTCTTGGTGGGACTCTTCCCCTTGGTGGGACTCTTCCCCTTGGCAGGACTCTTCTTGTGATCCTTTTTCTTTGTATGGATCTTCTTTGCAGAACTTTTCTTCTTCTGATCCATTTTCTTTGCATCCAAACCTTTGGTGGCTCTACCTTTCTTTGGTGGCAAAGGAGATTCTGGATCATTTGGATTTATTGATCTTTCCAAAACCATAGAAACAGCCTCCTCTCTAACCCACGTGACCCAAGACTCTGGATAGTCATGCAACTGAAAAAAATAGAAAAAGGAACTAAAGGACATGAGTACATACATACATAAAACATCAAAATAAATACATGATCCACACACTTACAATGAGTGTAGTCATCCGGCACCTTGACTCAAGATGTTGAGTCTGTCTGTAAAGGCACTTTTTGATTGTAGTACTTGAAAGCTTCTATATTGTAATCCTTATTTGTGGTACTTAGGTGACCAACAATAAGTTTGGCAGCACTGCAAGAAGACATTGAATCAAAAAGCTACTAATAGAAAACAATGGGCCATCAAGCATAGATTATGCTTCATACTTACAATTTACTTCTCCCATGGATACTTGACAATGAATTCATAAATATAATATCTTTCTCCAAAAGATTGAAGATAATAAGACTCCAATGTCCTCTACAAAATAAAAAACAATTAGCTAAGAATACCACAAAATGTTAAAAATAACATGTAAGGAGTTAAGATTTACCCTTCAACATAGGGGTATAATATGTAATTGCATGTCAGCATGTTAAAATCTTCAAAAAAACTTGAAAGGGTTCCTTGCTTGTTAAAAAGGCACTGTGTCACTAGAGGGTCAAGTATGGAAATTTGCATAGCTAGAGCCTCTGGAAGATCCCTCATAAGACACCTGGAAAAGAAAACACAAGCCCCAATGAGCCCGACAGATAAAGAGCACAGTGTCACCAAGCTCAATGTTGGGATTTATGAGCATACTTGTGTCTTGAGGTAATATATCCAAATACGCCTCAGTATCTTCAAACAAGGAGATATCCACCACCATTTGGCCTGTGACTTTTTCATAAAGAAGAGAGTTGGATGCTCTTAAAGTTTCAGCTTGCTCTTTAAGGATAGCATCCTCTGATATCATGTCTTGCTCCCTCTCAACCTCCTTTCCTGCTTTGATATCCTGGGCCTTTCTTGTCTCATACTCATGTGTAACATCCTCAATGACAACCCCAGAATCTTTCTGCTGCCTGGAAGGAGGGATGTTTAAAATTTGGAAGGCTCTAAGATCCTCACTAGGATGAGCTCAAGAGCCTTATAAAACTTGTACCTTAGCCTTGCCACAAGCACAAAATCTTTGCTCATAAATGTGACCCTGTGAGCAAATGCAGCTGCAATGTAGCTATCATTCATAAAGTCTATGAGAAAATCCTCAGCAGCTTCCTGAAGGCACATCATAGCTTGAGATTGCCACCTTACTGAGACAAAAAGTTTTGATATTCATCATGCTTACAAGTCTATTTGATATCTCTTTGACAACTCTCATGAAAGAGAGCTTTGGAATCAGTAGACAAGTAGACTTTTGTGCTTTTCTTATTTCTCTTAGGGATTTCCCCTGATAATTCAATCTTTTTCTAGCAGTGGGCCTTTGACGAGGTAGTGGATCTTTCTCAACATCATCTATTTCTGGATCAGTTGGGGCTTGGTAGACCTTCCTTGCAGTCTGCTTAGTCCTCGCCATTTGGGTCACAAAACACCGCACCACGCAATAGATGCGTCACCCACAACCTGCAAGATGTACCTATCGCGTCGTGTGTGAAGAAAATGATATTGGGGAGAGACACCAACACGGCGCGATAGAAGGGTGACCCACGCTCTGGAGTATGTCCTTATCGCGTCGTATGTGAGCACCCGAACTTTCAAAGAAAGCAAACAAAAAGACGACGCGAAAGAAAATGATATTGGGGAGAGACACCAACACGACGCGATAGAAGGGTGACCCACGCGATAGAAGGGTGACCCACGTTGTAGAACCTTCCCGTATCGCGTCGTATGTGAGTTTTGGAACTTTTCAATAATCCAAGCAAAAATACCTGCACGACGCGATAAGGGGCTCACCCAGACTTTGGAACATGCCCGTATCGCGTCGTATGGGATGTTTAGACTTTTCCAATAATCAAGACATAAGACCTGCACGAAGGGATAGTAGGTCCACCCACATGCCCAAACACATTTGAGTCGTGTCGTTTGAGAAGCAGCTTGGCTTAGTGGACAAACGCACAGCGCGATAGCTTGGCAACCCAATGTCTAGGAGTAGCTCGTATTGCGTCGTATTGGTGAGGATGGGTAGTGCGTGTTGGTGGAAGAAAGAATGTAGAAAGTGCGGACATGTCGAAGTGCGGGTAGTTGAGGATGACACGACGCGAATGTGGAGTATGGGGGAAAGCAAACAATGAGCACGTGATAGGGCTTTATATACATCCGATCGTCTGTACGACGATCGTTGTACGCAGGCCATGTGGCACGTCTACATGGCTGACACGTGTCAATATCGGTCATATTTCGGACCCAATATAAAGCTAGGCCTCCAATGTTATTGATGTTGCACGTTTACTTGTCCCATACGACACAATTTATTACTAGTATTTGTCTACTAGTCCTCTCGTCCCGCACGATGCGCCTGTTCACATTTGCACACCGGTGGTCCGTCCTCTATTGCATCGTTCGGGATTCTAGTTGGTCGGTTTGGTGTGCCCTCGTCCCGCACGATGTGCAGGTACACAGTTGCACAACCGGGGTCGAGCGTCTATCGCGTTGTTCGTGATTCAAGTTGGTCGCGCCGGTACTCATTTGCAAACGCCGGGGTCAGCCTCTATCGCGTGGTTCAGGTTTCTCATTGGCACCGACACGACGCGATCCGAGCAAGTTGCAAATCTTGGAACCCACCCCTATCGCTTCGTGCTAGTGTGGTTATGAGACCCAATGCCGAGCGCTCTGCTCTCAGTCTAGCCCTCCCCCTCATCGCTATATATCGCTTTGAGCATATTTCCGGACCTTGTACCTAGTAGCTTCACCTATCGACTTTTCCTCTACCATGAATGAAGGCCGGGAGGAGATTTTGGAGGAGAGTCCAAGTGAGAAACTATTGGTGGCTGTGATGGATGGTGGTGACATGGAGGCGTACACCAAAGCATATGAAATATTCAACTTTGTGTTTGATCTTGCAGCTTTGTTAGACCATTTGAAGGACTTCTTGACAGAAGAATTCAAAGAGTTTGAAGAGGCAATTGAAGGCAAGTGTTTGAATTTAGATGGCAAGACCTATTGTCATCTAACCGAATTTACTACCAACTCAATTGAGAAAAGCAAAGTAACAAGGAGGTTTGGAAGATTTTCTAAGAAGACTTCCTTTGTTTGTCCACCTACCATTTCTTGTCAATTACATTTAAAGCCTTGCAACCTTGTTCCAAAAGAAGTTGCCTTTCTTTTCTTTTTGTTCCTTAAAGTTGACATGCAAGGCAAAGCAGATGAAGTGAAAGATACAAATGAGGCAACAAATAAAAATGTTTCCACAGTTTTGCAGCTTGAGAAAAGTGAAATTCTAGAAGAGGAGGAAGTTGATGTTGCAGCTGAGGAGAAGGAGAGTGCAAATTTTGATGTGGCTCAATTTAGAGCTAGTACTATCATTGATGAGCCAACAGATGAGGTAGAGGTATCTGAAGCTTCCCTTACTATTCCAAAACTTCCCTACTTCTATATCAATGGGAAAGAGTATATCCCTCTCCATCATATCCAGTGTCTGCTTAATATGAGGGAGGACTACTGTATTGCAACCACTTCTGAAGCTTCTGAGGTGGCCAAAGATTTTATTGACACAGAAGAAGAGTCAAAAGAGGGGTTTTTGGCACTTGATCTTCAGACATCCAATAAAGATTTTCTGACTGCTCTTGATGCACTTGCTCTATGCATGAGAAGAGTGGAAGAGGAAAAACCTTCCCTCAAAGATGAGGATTTTGAGAAGAGGCTTGTTGAGCTTGGCATCCAATCTTTTTGCAGAGACTTTAAGCTGAAAAAAATTGGAAAGGAAGTTGACATAAGAGAGATGACCGGATCATGCAATCTCCTTCAAGAAAAAGTCATTGCCGAAGATGAGTTGCAAAAGGTGATCTCCCTTCTGAAATCTTTCTTTTTTTTCAAGTTTGTTTTAATTACTCATTGTCTTGTTTTGCAAATTGAACTCCTTGACAAAGACAATTTTCTTGGGAGAGCTAAAGGCTCGAGAGGGAAAGCAATAGAGGGCTCTTCAAGAAGGGATGCCTCCTCTCCCATGCACTACATGCCTACATTGGATAGTGCCACCTTCTGTGCTTTCCACATGCAGTATTCTGAAGATCCTGAGTTGCCAATGTTTGCATTGAAGATATTGTCACGGATTTTAGGGTACATTCCCCTTCAAATCAATGCAAACAAGATCATGCTACTTGAGAGAGTAGCAGCACTTCGAATGTTTGGATATGCTGCAAGATTCAATGCCTCAAGAGCAGGATACTTTCTTTGCTACTCTAGCTATGCAGCAGCAGCAGCAGCTGAGGAGACAAATGTCAACCTTCTTGGGGGCTATAAAAGAAGAAAGTTTTTGAGATATAGGGGTGACATGCCTAAAGGTATAAAAAAAATCAAAAACTGATGTAAATTTGACAATTTTTTGCACCAAAATATCTTTTTTGAATTTGGATCTCTTTAGAAAGATTCAGTACAAAGTTTCAAAGTGAAGCATTAATCTCCATCTGTGGTTGAGCAGCATGGTTGTTTGATCTCATTCGTTGTAATTGCCTCCTATAGAACCAATTGAATAATTCCTTTAGTGCATAGCTCCTTCTTTGTCCCCCTCCCTTTCTTGTACATTTGAAAAAAGAAGTCCTCGCTTGATAGTGATATTTTTCCATTCCCTAAGTATTCCCTGTTGCAAGGGGTCCTTGTTTTGCAAAATATGGTCCATGCAGGTACAGAATATGCTAAAAATAAAAAAAAGTTAGTTGAACTCAATAGGATGCAAAGTAAAATACTATCCAGACTTTAGAAAGTAATTGAATACTCACCAAGTAATATGTGATGTCTTTTGCTCCCCAAGCATGTGTAATAGCAGCTATTAAAAGCTTTATTGTCTTTTTAAAGTCATCTACATAAGTAGCAGAGCTAACTTGTTGTCTCAAAACTTTCAAAAAATTGTCGAGCTTCTTCCACACTTCCATGCGTTTTTTGGCTACATTTGGTCTACTTTTGACATTGGTTGTTATAACACAAAGATCCATCCAGCAGTTCCACATAGCATCAACTTGTTTGTTGTCATGGTTACTCAAAAATCTTCTGGCTTTTGCTCCACCCATTGAAACATCTTGCAAAACATCACCGGTTCCTTTTGAAAGAGTGGGATCTTTTTTTAGATGCACTTGACCACCATGAAAACCCATTTGAGAGAGCAAAGCCTCACATTTTTCTATGCACTCGTCTGCAAGTTTAGTTGGCTTAATAGAATATGCATAGTCAAGATGGAGTCGAAGCAATTTGTCCAAGATTCTAATCTCTGCATGCATTGTGTGTATATGTACATTTTTTAAATCTATTGTTAGAATTGGATCCCAAATCATAGAAGACGATGGGTAGTCGATGACGTTAACACTATTCCTCGATGGTGCTTTTCCAACCTCGTGTTCTGCAAGCCATCCTTTTGTTCTAGTGCTTGCCATGCAATATAGACATGGATACTTGGTATTGGCACCTCCACATACACCAAACATACACTTTAATGCTTTTAGGTCGGCACTCAAGTTTCATTCTACAAAAAAGTCACCCATGCCATCTACACAGAGTTTTTCACCTGCATTTTGGTCATGTATAACAGAAGGGATATCGGTGTGCAAAACAGCCATTTCAATGTATCGTGATTTTCTACTGGTATTTGAGCTGCTCCAATCCACCAAAGTTTCATTTCTGATTGAGTTTTGTGGTATGGGGAATCAAGCTTATCCTAGCTATAGTCCAATGCTCTATTCATAAGGGATATGGATACTCTTTCCATTTTTTGACATTTTTGAATTTGAGCTTCATCCAATTTCAGAACAAATATAAGTTTTCCTTCACAATCTACTTCTTGCATATTATAGTATCTCACCATAGTAGATTGAACATTTTTTATACTCATCCAAATGTTATTAAAAACATTATACTCAAAAGAAGATTTTTTTTTCTGTTTTTCATATGGCATCGTTCCTTCTATATGATAGTACTCTCTAAAATGTTCGGGTATTTCTTCGTTTAATAGAGTCCTAACTTTCCCAACATTGTGAGGCCTAGACAACCCAAAATCTTTAATCTTGTAATACTTTAAAACCTGAAACCACGTTTTAGAGATGGCCCTGTAACCCCTTCTACTCACCCCCACTGTGTCACAAACTTCTTGCATTTGAGAAGGTTGGACCAGTAAACCCATATCTTTCAATAAACTTTGAAATACCAATTTCTTCTCAGTTTGATTTTCAGGAAGTTTCAAAAGTATAAGAATATCACTTTTGTTCATTACCTCATTCAAAAATCTCACCCTTTCTTGAACATTGTGTTAGGTAAAGGTGGTGTGCCTCACCGTGCTTTACTCGTGTGCGTCGGCCAGTGTCCGGCTGCCCACATTTATCTCCTTATTCTTTATACATACAAAGAATAAGGAGCTCTCACTCACATTCTCACATGGTGCCATGGTGACCGCGGAGAGCACGATGGCTTTGAGAGCTTCGAGGCGATAGCTCGCTCGCTCTCGGTGGTGGAGAGATTTAGAAAGCTTGAAAGCTTTGTGAGAATGCAATGGGAGATTGTGAGCTCAGTTGAGAGTGATGTATGCTCTTGTGGAAGCTCAGAAAGGAGTGTGGAAGATTGTGTGTAAGTGAAGGTGCTGCCCTAAAAACTGTGTGCGCAGTAGCACTGTTTTCAGATTCGTTTTTCTCCTTGTAGAATGCAGATCTGAGAATTCTGTCTGGTATGTCCATCCGTTTCGACGTGATCTACAACTTTTTAGAAGAAATGTTTTGAAAATTCCTCACCGTTTTGCTGATATTCAGCTCAGACTGACTGTATATAGAAATTGCAGGTTTTTTGTTTTCGCATAGTGTGCGAGTTTGATGCACTTTTGGAAGCACGGCAGGTGCTCGAAGTTAGGTGCATAAATTCTGAGCTCAAGATGCAATTTCAGCTTGTGTAGAGCTTATGGCTTGAGGGTTTTTGGTAGATTTGGGCAACGAAGTACGGGGGCGTTTACACACCACCGAAGCGGTCTCTTGAGAGACAGTTTTTTGGAGTACACAGGTGGAGCTTCTTTCACTAGTTTTCACAGGATAATTTGGCAGTGATTTTGTGCTTGGATTCATGGTCTTTGTGAATGGGTTTGCATATGGTTATGGTGCATAGTTGATGCCCATTATATATGCATTTTGGCGAGCACTTTCAAGTGTCGGTGAGCTCTCTTGAGAGCATTGTTTTCGCATTGATCAAGTTTCCGGATTGCAAATCTTTTGGCGCTTGCTTATGCGCGGTCACTCCGTTGATGTACGTTGAGTGCGGATTGCCATTGTATGTGAAAATGTGGAGCCATTTTGGCATTTCTACTCATTGGCATTGAGTAGTGTTATGATTTATGGTAGAGATTGTACTTGCGTTTTTTCTTAGTTTTCAGGGAAAATTCTGCCGGTTTTTTCCCAGATTCTCGCCATACTTTGTGATCGAGTGTTTACTCTCACTTTGATAGGTTTTGTCAGTTTGGACACAGTTTTGTGTTTTTGTATCCACTCTCGCAAGAGTGAGGAGTTGTGTATCCTTCTTTGCTTGAGACAGTGGTTTGCTCTCGGGTGGGAGAGTTTTGTGATCTCGAGCATTGTTTGCGATAGTTTTGGCATGGAGACACTTCAGGTTAGAGGCGGTTCTCGTTCACGATCGTGACTAACATGTTGGCACTGCGGCCATAAGGGGCATATTAGGCACCGTTGCTTCAGGCGTATGAGGCAGCGGAAGAGGCAGATGCATGGTGCTACTATGAGGACAAATGCTAGAGAGTATGCATGTGACAGGCATGTTACTTTTGAGTCTAGCTTGCCTTCAAACTACTTTGTGTCTTGGGATAGCACATTGTCTATGCGTTTTCTACTAGACGAGCATGCAGTTTTTCACGTGACGCCACGTCGTGATTTATTTTGCTCTTTCTCTAGTGGGAGACTTGGTTGTGTGCAGTTTGCTGATGGTTCAGCATACGACATAGAGGGTGCTGGAGATGTATGCATGTCCTTGCCTAGCAGTGCATTGCTTATGCTACGAGATATACGTTATGTACCAGGACTCAGTCAGAGTATCATTTCAGTGCGTCAGTTGCAAAGTAGTGGACATTGTGTACTGCTTGGAGAGCAATCATTTCAGATGCATAGGGGATCACTGGTGCTAGCCAGAGATGCTAGGAGTGGTCTGGTATACCCTTTGTATATTTCTAACACACGAGGCGGTGTAGTCTCTATGTATTTGCAGCCATGTTTGGAGCGAGAGACGAGGTGTGTCTCTTTTGCGGATGTGCTGCATGGAGAGCACGTTGTGCATTTGTCTTGTGGTGATGTTCATGCAGACAGTGGTATCTCTGGGGATGCACAGCTTTGTCAGTCATCAGTTGAGGTGACATCAGTTGAGCCAGAGACCGATGCATTGTTCTATGATGTGTCTAATACGTTTGAGGGCGACAGTGTCCTTCAGACAGCTATATGTGATTGCAGTGGTGCTGATTTTTCGGTTTTGCAATCATTCTCAGTAGATATGCCTTTGCCAAAGGATGCTGACATGGTGATGCATAGTCAGGTGGTTCCTGATGAGGATGCATATGACAGTGAGGTTGCTAACAGGGATAGGTTGGCACACATAGTGCATGTTTCGTCAGCTTTCGGCTCTCTCATGTCTGACCTTTTGGTCTCGAGACCTGATCTTGCTTATGCGGTTGGTGCATTTGAAGTGGGAGTTGTCAGTCGTGCGATGATTGACACTGGCATTGTGCATTGTGGAGCCATGCAGGTTGTCACTCGATACCTGCATCAGAAGTGTCATCGTAGCTCTAGCCGTAGTGGTATGCAACATGTTGCATCTACACTAGAGCAGTTACAGAGTGAGCCAGTGGACATAGGTTGAGAGCCGCCTTCTCTCACCTCTTGTATATACTAGTTGTAGGCTAGTCTTCTCGCCACTTATCGGCACACAGCCTTTAGTGGGAGAATGTTAGGTAAAGGCGGTGTGCCTCACCGTGCTTTACTCATGTCCGCCGGCCAGTGTCCGACTGCCCACATTTATCTCCTTGTTCTTTATACATACAAAGAATAAGGAGCTCTCACTCACATTCTCACATGGTGCTCACACAGTGAGATTTGGGAGCTCCACCCCACATCCTGTGTCCTGCTCTCTATCTCCCTCTCTCTCCTTCTCACTCTCCGCACACGCACCGCATCCGCGCACTCACACATTGGACACATCAAATCCTAAAAGACTAGTCACATGTTCTCTAGTAATCTTTAATCTTTTTTTTCTTTGTCCAGAACCTTCTATTAAGTTTACTACATTTCTCATTCGTTTACTCATGCTCTTAATCCTATTGGAGTTTCTTTTAAAGTCCGAAGCTGGTGATTTTCTTGTTTTAGAGATGCTATTTGGTTTTCAAGTTCTAAAATTCTTGTTGCATTTGAAGACAAAACAGTTTTGAGATATTGAATGTAATGTGTATGATCAATGTGTAAATGAGATAACCTAGAACTATATCCTAGTAAGCCATCAACCCCATCACCAACAAATCTCATCAAATCATGAGGTGTGTGAAAAGATGGATACCTTCCAGTGCTAGGATTCGGTGGATACAAGCTCCCATCTGTCCATATATCAATGTGTCTCCTTCCCTCGTTGTGAAGTTTTTGTGCTTCATTTGCAGTTGTAACTGGTCTTTGATAGACACTCCGCGTAGTAGCATATTCCTAGCTTAGCTTAATGTTCAAGTGAAACTTGCGGTTATCACTAATGGAAGATGTATTAGTCATTGTAAGTAATAAAGGAGCAGAGAGTATAATGGAAATAACGTAGCAGTAGAACAAGGTGCATCAGAGAAGAAGAGATAAAGCTCGCGAAAGGTGAGAGAAAAAAGAGACATTCAAAAGTGGAAACAACTATTTGCTGCAAAGTGAAGTAAATGAAAACAAATTTCGAGGTGAGCCACAAAGGAATGTGAAGAAAACGATATCTTTTTGAATATTTAGAGATATGTACCTACATACGCTTTAGATTGCGTAGATATGCTTTAAATGACCAAAACGAACAAATTTGGAGCTGTTTTGACCACAAACGGCTCTGCTAATTAGTAATTTAGCCAATTCCTTACACAGCCCTTTTGGAGTCGTTTTTGGCCCTAATGCACGAAATTCAAAAAATTGGATGGCTGCCATGTAATTAGAATATGATGCACTTTTAGCAAATGACACATGGACTTTATGTGATTTTCCTGCTGGCAAAAAGGCCATTGGTACAAAGTGGGTTTACAAGTTGAAACGTAAGCCGGATGGTGAGATTGATCGCTATAAGGCTCGACTTGTTGCAAAGGGTTATGCATAGCAAAAAGGCATAGATTATGAAGAGACTTTTTCTCCCACTTGTCGTATGAATATTGTGCGTTTCTATGTGCATTGGTAGGTCATTTTGGTTGGGATATACGTCAGTCAGACATTGTTATTGCTTTCTTGAATGGTGACATATTTGAGGAAGTTTATGTAACGAAGCCTTGTGGTTTTGTCAAGAAAGGAAAAGAGGATAACGTGTGCAAATGTAACAAATCTTTGTATGGGTTGAAGCAATCTCCTCGTGCTTGGTATGAGAAGGCTGGCACTCATTTGGTCAAACGAGGCTTTCATAACAGTTCAACAGAAAGCACGTTGTATGTAAAGCGTGAGGGTGATGTACTTCTCATTGTGGTTCTTTATGTAGATGACTTGTTGATCACTGGACCAAATGAGAGACATATTGATGAATTTAAGGCTGATTTGAATGCAACTTTCAAGATGAAAGATTTGGGGCTGTTGCATCATTACTTGGGTATACAATTTAAGCAGTGTGATGATGGTATTTCCTTTGCCACTCCCATGAAAACATGTTTAAAATTGAGTCTTCATGATGCTGGTGATCCTCCAAATGTCACTCTTTACCAAACTGCTGTTGGATGCCTCATTTATGTATGCAGCACGAGGCCGGATATTCAGTTTGTAGTCTCACAAGTCAACAGATTTATGCGTAGCCCAGGGTCTAAGCATTGTCAGGATGTCAAGAGTATTTTTGGCTACTCGAGTGGCACTTTACATCTTGGCTTGTTTTATCCCAGGGGGATATCATTGCGGCATTAGATTGGGTTGGTTGTTTTGACAATCTTTTTCGGACTTAGAATGGGTTGGTTGTTTTGACACACGAGTGTCCACAAGTGGTTTTTGTTTCATGCTTGGAAGCTCATGTATATCATGGTTGAGCAAGAAGAAAGGCTATTGTGGCCACTTCTAGTTGTGAGACTGAGTACAAGACAATCTTCACAGCTACGGTTGAGTGTCAGATGCCTTATGGCTGATTTGGGTGTTGGATAGGACACTGCCAACAGTATCTACACTGACAGTCAAAGCGCATTGGCAGTTGCGAGAAACCCAGTTTTTCTTGCTCGCACAAAGCATATTGAGGTACATTACCACTACCTCAGGGAGAAGCTCTCATCAGGAGAGATCATCTTGGCTTATGTGCCAACACAGGACAACCTTGCAAATCTTTTCACAAAGGCATTGTCTCGTGAGAAGTTTGAATCTTTCCACAAAACTTTGGGCTTACTCCCCTTTGTGGACTGGTCATGTCATCAGGGCATGGCACTTCCCTTTACTCATGTGCCAGCTCTTGTTCACTGTATCACTCTAATTAGGGCTAAAAACGACTCAAAAAGGACTGTTTGTTAATATAAGGATTAAGAAATAGTCCAATAGTTATTTGATATGTATACAAGAGTATGGCACTCTTGTCTCCTCAATTGTGGGTTTTGGTGGTCCTATTTTGACGGAGAACCGCTAAATGTCTTGATCATAAGGCTGAAACTGCTATATTTGGGTGCTTTCGGCGAGAGAGCTCATTAAATTTGCGGCTCAAAGTAATGAAGTCTCATCTTTTATTCTATTTTATATTTCAAAAAAGCGTTGTCAAAAGATACGAAATCTATGTCAGAAGGCTCTCAAAACAAGGGCATTGATGACAAATCACCTACTTTTTTCAAACCGATACCTTTCTCTCTCTCTCTCTCTCTCTCTCTCTCTCTCTCTCTCTCTCTCTCTCTCTCTCTCTCTCTCTATTTTGTGAGAGGTTTAAGTCTTTCCGTCTATATTTTCTTTTTTCTTCTCTAATCTCTGAGTTTCCATGGCGTCTTTTGCGCGTCGCCCTTCACATAACATAACTTCTTGTGACTTTCATAACGTTAGAGAGGATGGTCTTTGGAAGCCCATATCTTTTCGTGTGAATGACTGAGTAACAATGCTTCCTTCATGCAAAGGTGTACACAGAGTGAAGAGAACTAAACGCAATAAAGTAAAAAACCATTGAAAAGGTCGTGTTCTTTCTTTCAAAGTGACCGACAATGGCTGGCTAGCTAAGGTTCAGCATGTGTACATGGCCAAGGATATGGTGTTACACTGGGAAGAACATCCCACACTGCATTCTTACTGTAAGTACAAAAAAAACTTCTATTTGATACAATGAATTTTTCATTATCCCATTGTTTTTCTCATTTTTTGATTCCATTCGAGATATATTTCCTTCAACAGCTGTGGAATGGCAGCCTGTGGAGAGTCTAAGTGGGACGTTCAAAGCAATGTATAAAGGGATTGCAGATGCTATGTATGCTGAAAAGCCACCTTCCTTTTACAAAACAATCGGTTTGTTTGTCTATTTTGCAGAATACAAAGTTCCATCACGAGAAGGTGCATATGGAGAACTACATCAGTTACTCGTTCCCACCATAAGTTCACTTGACTGGGAAGCTCCTGATGCATGTATATATCAAGCTTCAAATCCAAGATCAAGGAAGACACCCTTAAAGCTATGTCTCCGGGTAGGATATCAAGAAGGATTAAAGTTCAATGGTTCTTGCCTATACATGTCTTTGTGGCATGTTTCAAAACAATGGACTTGCAGAGGACAAAGACAATGTGGCTTAATAGAAGACTTTCTATGACTGAACTGAATAATGTACTTTGAGACGGATGGAGCACCAAAGAAACTTTCCATATTGGTGATAATATTAGTTGTAAAGTAAGCCCAAATTCTATGTCTATCTCATATCAACTATGTCGTCAATCATTAGTTCTAGGCTACGACTATAGGAGATGGAGAAGCAAATTAGGTAGCTGGGTTCCTCTCGACTCTGAGGAAAATTGTCCAAAGTTTGAACTAAAGGTCACAGTCCATCCACACACCGAGTATAGAAGCATGATAGTAACAACAAATTGGAGACTAAATGATGTTAGAGAATCTCTTGAGTTTCTTGATGAAACATCTCCTGAGTATAGATTCAAAGTGGATGAAATTGTGGTGAGCACAAGGATGGAGAATTCAACCTCTTGCATCATATGCTTTCCCCCAAAAAGAGTTGTATTTGAGCCACTTGCAAGGACTTGAAAAAACAAGTTCAAAATCATTTTTCAAATATATTTATCTTTTCTCTACCTTATTGTGAACATTATTTATGTTGTGTTAAACTTACATGACATCATGATACACATTTAAGAATCGATAGTTGGTATTATGTATTTGAAGTACAAAATTATGAATCACCAAAGCCTTATATATATGTTCATATGGACAAAATGAACAAAAGTGTACATAGCTTTTGTGGAGTAATCAATCATGAAACTCCACTTTTCTTTTTGCCTGAGAGGATTCTGCATCCTCAGAGACCCTTTTTCTTTTGTGTTCAGAAGGGGGTAAAAGTTCAGGAGTGGGTGGTGGTGGTGACTTGGGCTCCTCAGGGCTTGGCAAGGGTTGGTGCTTTGGGCTCCTGAGGAGTGACTAGCTTGGGTGACTTGGCAACCTTCTTTGGCAGCATGAATGGTAGCTTGAAAGGCGAGCTAGGTGCCTCCCCCTTAGTAGGAAAAAATCTCAAATTATTTCTCTCTCTCTCTCTCTCTCTCTCTCTCTCTCTCTCTCTCTCTCTCACACACACACACACACACACACACACACATGATGTGTGCTTGAGTTCTAGACTCCATGAATAGATGTTTCATTGAAATTATGGTTTTTTAAAGATGTAAATCTGTGTGTGTGTGTGTGTGTGTGTGTGTGTGTGTGTGTGTGTGTGTATGTGTTTATGTGTGTGTGCATACATACATAGTATGTATACATGTATATATGCATACTTATACATATTATATCCAAAACTAATGAAGCAATTCATCTCCAAAACCTACATAACCAACTCAAATTCTAGTTTTAGCTTCTTGTATTCAAAGATGTCTTCTTATAGAAGGCTACAAAGTTTTTTTTGGTGGAGAAATTTAATCTCACAACCAAGGGTATTTTGGGAATTTTGAAAGATTTGAAGGGAATTTTGGAATTTTAAGACAAAATATTTGGGGTATTTTTTAGCTTTTTAAAAATTGAGGGATATTTTGGAAATTTCCACAAATTAGAGGGATATTTTGGTAGTTTTTCCTATATATATACACACACACATATATATATATATATACACATACATACATACATACATATATATACATACATACATATATATATATATATATATATATATATATATATATATATATATATATATATATCTATATATATATATATATATATATATATATATATATATATGCATGCATGTGTTTGTGTGTGTGTGTGTATAAATAAATAAATAAGTATACACACACAGAGAGACACATGCATATATATGAGTGTGTGTGTACGTACGAATGCATGTATCTGTGTGTGTAAATAAATAAATAAATGTATAAAATATATGTATGTATATATGTATGTGTGTGTGTATAATTCTTGAATCAAAGATTTGCCACATAGGTCTTGAGGCCTCCTGCTATTGTTCTAGTATAATAATTATGATACTCAAAATTTCTATGCTCCCCCCCCCCCATAACAAAACCTCTCTCTCTCTCTCTCTCTCTCTCTCTCTCACACACACACACACACACACACACACACACACACACACACACACACACACATGCTGGATGGATAGTAGTTTGCATGGACTATGTTCGGTCTCTCTCTCTCTCTGTCTCTCCATAGATATTCACTTTTGTTGAAGACTCGTGCAACTTTTAGTGACTTTTCAAATTGTTCCTACACCCTTGAGCATTTTGCTATGTATTTCTCTCTCCTTACTTCTCCTTGCCGCATTCGTTGGACGCTCAAAAATTATCCTCTCTCCCCCTCTCTCTCTCTCTCTCTCTCTCTCTCTCTCTCTCTCGCTCTGGGGTTGATTTTTAGAAGGCACCCTTGCATGTCAAAATTTAAAGAATCCATAGGTTTCTAAGCATGGCCCACATTTTAACTCTTAAAAATACAAAGGACAAAATATCCGAGAAGTGGTAAAAGGTCCGTCAATTGGGCAATCTCTCTCCTCATTTGCGGTGCCAATGTGAGGGTTGGTTTTTATCAGGCATTCCTCCATTTCTGCTGGTGAACAATGTTAGCTATTCTTTTAAAATTACACTATAATGTGAAGAAAACATAATATCTTGGAAATTGGAAGGGCTTGAAGGATGCCCTTGGTGAGATATAGTGCATATGAGCTCAAAGATAAAATCTTTCTCTCTCTCTCTCTCTCTCTCTCTCTCTCTCTTTTTATTTGCATGCATAGCAAGACATCACCAAGTCGACATGAGGCGATCTTTTTTTTTTCTCAGAGATCTCTAAAAAATATCAATATTGGTCTTGAAAAAATCCCTTTAAAAAATAAAGCCAAATATATATATTCTAAAATTAAATTCTTATTAAATAATAAAATCTTCACTAAAAATATCTATTTTTTATTATGTATATTTAAACTAAAACATTTATTCTATGCAAAGTAGAAAGTCTATTGACTTTACATTCCGAAAAGCCTCTCACTTTTTACAATGTAACCTTTACTTTTGGATTTTAAATTTAACCCTTCACTTTTGTTTTGCAAATTTTTCATTGAAATGAAGCACAATGTGACACATGGAGGGTCTCTCCTTCCTTGAAAATTTTAAGCTGCTTCATATATAGTATAGAAGCACTGAAAAAGACTCCATTTTCCTACATGAGAAAATTTCTAAATCTTCTTGTGAATCGAGTAGCCGATAGTTGAAGGCAAGCTTCAAATCAAACAGGGTAGCACCCGAGCTTGGCAGAGCATTAGGAGGTGTGATGGTGACACACACACACACACACACACACACACACACACACACACACACACACACACACACACACACACACGTTTTGTAATGTAGGACCGACCACACACGCAACCTTGGCAAAAATCGCCACCTACAGGCTCGTCCAATCGACAAAGAATTAAATTTTTTTTAAATAAATCTTTGTGTGTAAGAAGTGTGTGCAAGGGCTTGTTCCCACCGCCAAGCCCTCGACCACCCTCCCCCTGAACTCCTCGACCCCGTGCTCATACACACCCGAGAGTGAGAGAGCTTGAGAGATAGAGTGAGAGAACAGAGTTGTGTGAGAGAGAGCAATCGAGCGAGTGAGAGAAAGAGAGATAGCTCTTCGCAGCAAGGGAATGAGAGAGTGTGAGTGAAAGAGAGCAAGCATGTGAGATGAGAGAAAGAGATAGATAGAGAGATCGTCCATTCAACATTTGACTACCTCAACATTCAATTTCTTTGGCATCACTCGTGCATACTGAGCGAGTGAGAGGTAGAGAGAGAGAGCGCTCTTGGTGTGCTCTCATGCACACATACATCGGCGTGTGTGGACACAGGTGGTGAGTAAGCCCAAGCATCGACCCGATGTCAACGTTCTCCTCGGCATCGAAGACTCCCGTCCGCGAGCAGGAGGCGGCCTTGAGATCAGTTTTTGACACTGATTTGACGATTGTTCGGCTTTAGCGTTCTTCTTGACGTTTTGCATCAGCTTGGCCTCGGTTTCGAGCATCGGCTATTGTCATCGATTTTGACAGCCACTTAGACAACATCGGCGATTAGCCATTCCAACACCGATCATGCGGCTATTGGGCTAGCGCTCTTTCGCTCAGTGATGGAAGACGGCATCGACGACACTTTTTCTTGGCTTCTTGATCTATGCACAGTAGGATACGATCGAACGAGAGAGGCATTGGCTCTCCTCTAGTCCCCCATCCGGAGTGACCTGGCTCCGACGTAGTCTCTCGACGCTTTTGACCTTCGACAGTTCTCTAGTTTTTGGCTTTGAAGGCCACACACACCGCCACATACGGCTCTGACAGCCCGTTTCGGAGCAGTTTTTCCCTGGAGCGCACTTGGCTCTTGGACGGCATTTTTGGTTGATGAGTTTACCGACCGATAAGGTAGTGTGTGCCAGTTTCCTAGCAGTTTTTCTTACATGTTGCATAGTCTTTGCAATACAGCTTATGCGGCACATGTAGTGCTCATGTACGACTGTGTGGAGCATTTCAGAGAGATTATTTGCACGGTTTGGTGCAGCTTCATGCTATGTATGTGCTATGTGGATACAACTTGAGCTTGGTATAGCGCGCAACAAGTAGCAGGTTTGCAAGTTTACATGTATTTTGGACAGGTATATGTACGTAGAACCACTCGATCAGGAGTCAGCTGTTTTGCCAAGGTTTTGGCAATGCTATGTATGCCATTAGTGGATTTTGCTACTAAGATACTAAATGTTTATTTTCAGGTGAATTTGGTGAGATTTTTGAGCTTTTGCTCAGTTTTCAGGGAAAATTCTACCGGATTTTTCCGAGATTCTCGCCATGGTTTACACGTATTTGCAGTTTTCTCTTTGATGACTTAGTGGTCAAATTTACTCCCACTCTGGCAGTTATTTGCAGCTTTTTTGGCTTGCGATTTACATTGAATTTTGACTCATCTTACAAAGGAAAATCTGTTGGTTTTTCCCCGTTGTCTTGCCATAAAAGTTTGCAGTGTTATGCCATCTTGTACAGTGGACAATATATTCCCACTTTGAATGTTTATTTTCAAGTGAATTTGGTGAGATTTTTGAGCTTTTGCTCAGTTTTCAGGGAAAAATCTATCGGATTTTTTTCGAGATTCTCGCCATGGTATACATGTATTTGTAGTTTTTTTGTTTGATGGTTTAGTGGTCGAGTTTACTCCCACTCTGGCAGTTATCTGTAGTTTTTTTTGGCTTGCGATTTGGGTTGAATTTTGACTCATCTTACAAAAAAAACTCTGTTTGTTTTTCCCCATTGTCTTGCCATAAAAGTTTGCAATGTTTTGCCATCTTGTAGAGTGGACGATATATTCCCACTTTGACGATGATCAAGTGGTCACTCTCACTTTGACAGGTTTTTTCTGCTTGGACATGGTTTGGTGTTGTTGTACCCACTCTCGCAGGAGTGAGGATTGCATATGCTTATGTGACTACAGATAAACAGTCACATATTTCACAGGTTTTTGTAGGCAATTTCTCTTGTGGGATGCATTTTGAGCTAGTTTGCTATCTACTTGCATATATAGTGATGCGCTTTACGCTCGATTGAGCAGTTTGTCCCAGTTTATGCTTGTAGATAGAAGATTGTGGAGTTGTTTTATGCATATGTGAGCATTGATTTTGATGCGATTGGTCATGGCTTTCATGATTGCATAGTGGTCAAGTGATCTCCAGTTTTTGTTGCAATTTTGGCATTCACTTATGGCAATAGACATGTGTGACAGTGAGAGACGGTGGTCTCGTTCTTGCCAATATGTACGATGTTGGCATTGTGGTCACACTCGGCACATTAGGCGCCGTTGTTTCAGACGTATGAGACAGCAATGGAGATGTATGCATGGTGCAGATATGGCTTTGACACTTGCTAGAGAGGAAATTTTAGTGGCAGTCTATGCCAGTGACGATGATGTCATGCTTGCCTCGAGTGTACCTCTTGCACATATGTCTATAAATAGCACACTTTATCCACAATTGGTTACTAGATAACAATGTTGCTTTCCACGTCACACCATGTCGTGAGTGGTTCATCACATCTAGTGGGAGACCTGGCTGTGTGCACTTGGCCGATGGTTTGGCATTTGACATAGAGGGTGCACGAGATGTTTGTTTGTCTTTGCCGAGTTGTGCGTCATACACGCTACGACATGTTCGCTACATTCCTCAGCCGAGAAATAGCTTGATCTCAGTGAGAGATTTAGTAGTCTTTGGTTGTTAGATACTGCTTAGAGAGTAGTCTTTCCAGATGCATTGCGGTTCATGAGTGATTTCCAGAGGAGCCCGTAGTGGCTTGGTATATCCTATGCATGTGTGAGGTTCGAGACAGCGTAGTCTTGATTTTTTTGTTGGCTTGCTTTGAGCAAGAGACGAGATGTGTCTCTTTTGCAGGTGAGCTCCACCATGCTCACAGGAAAGAGCATTTAGCTATACAGGATGTGGCAGTGGACTCTGTAGAGACAGAGGTAGAGCGACAGTGCTCTAGTGAGACACAGCAGGTGTTGTCAGAGTTTGTGCAAGCAGAGGTAGAGTAGGTCTTCTCCCTAGAGACATAGATAGAGATGACAAACAAGGAGTTCTTTGATATGCTCATGTTAGAGGTTGATGAGTTGGTGCCAAGATGCACAATTTTACCTATGGATGTAGCTATCCCAATTTCAGTTTTGACACATCCATACACGATGGGTAATCCTGATGATGCAATGATTGCAGATAGTGTAGGGAAGGCAAGTACAACCAGGTTTGCACAGATTTTGTCAGCGTTTGGGCATCTCATGTTTGACTTACTAGTGTCGAGGCCCGACTTAGCAGCTGCAGTGGGAGCATTTGCATCCGGGATTGTCAGTTGTATAGTGAGGAGTGACACTAGAATGATGCATATTGGAGCTTTGTAAACCATACATAGTTGTCTACAAGATTTACATGCAGACTCTCGCGTGGTATGCACGCTTGCCTACCACCAGAGCCAATATGACTGCGTGTAGATTGAGAGTGTGAGCCATTGGATTGAGAGAGTCTCTCACCTAGTTTCTCATACATACTAGTACTTTAGCTTGTAGGCCACATGAGTGGTAGTTTGTTGGGATAAAGGCACTGCAACTTTTCCCGAGGCCGGACGTCCGGTGTCCGATCGCCCGCCCACCATGTGTACATACCCTTATTCTTTCTATATGAAGAATAAGGAGCTCCTCACTCATGCTTCCAGACATTGCTCCACCCACACCATCTAGTGCTCCTCCCCTTCCCCGCACGCACCGTGCACACGTGCACTCACAAATATAATGCAAACTTGACCATAAAATGCAAAATGAACATAACTTGATCACAACAGTTCCAAATTTGACCTCACTTCATGAGTGTGACTAGGAAAACTATATGCACTAGGTCAAATTGCTTCAAGTTAGTTCTAGGTTAGAGGTGCATGGATCGCGATCTATGTCGGAGCACATTTGGAGAAGCTATCTTCACCACTTGATTTAGCATGATATAAAGATGCTATGGTTGAAAGTTTTTGGGATTTGGATTACTGGTTTGGGAGCTAAGCTAGAGTTTGGAAATTTTTCGTAGACTTAGGGAATTTTGGCACTTTTATTATGGTTTTGATGTCCAAATGACTTGAAACCTCACGATCAGGCTTTATTGAGCATATGGGATCTGCTGGCTCTATTTTGGTCTGGAAATTTGAAAAAGGTACATGGATCACGATCCATGTTTGGTCACATATTGATGTGAAACTTTGGGGACATGTTCCTATAGCCTATCCTAGCACACTGGTGGAATCTTTTCAAATTTGGATCTATTTTTCCTAAGTTCACTCAATTTCTCAGTTTATGCCTAGTTTTACCGACTTTTGGCATATTGGTTTTTTGGACCTAGTTTGATTGATCCTTGTGGCTAGTGTGTGTTGATTTTTGCTAATTTGATGGTGTGGCTTGGCCTTTACCTCCATGTCTACCTGTTTGTCAATTTTTAGTGATATCGGAGTCTGACTCACCATCTTGGCTGAGTTGATAGAATTTGCTCATTTGGCAAGCATTTCTTGACTTTTCTTGGAACTCTTAAGCATACCATAGCCCATTTTTCCACTTTAAGCCCTTTCTTTTGGAAAAACCCTAATTTGCACCACTTAACACTCTGAAATTGCACATCTCTTGAAATTCAAACAATTTTGCACCAATTTTTGGATCACTTGATGATTGTCACATTTGTAGACATTGTGGAGTCCGAATTTGCTAAATCTGCTTTCAAGGTACATGAATCGTGATCCATGTTTTGGGCCCAAATTGCACCAAACTTGAGGGGAAGGTTCCTCGCAAGTCCCCTAAGCTAGTGGTCAAACTCTGATCATTTGCATACAAAAATAAAAACAATGGGGGTTTTTGGGTCTAGAGGACTCCATTTTGACTAAAATTTGCAGGGGACTCCCCCATGCTATGGTCTAACTACATGTAAACGTTTGCAAGATCTGGCATACTTGGGTATATGGATCACGATCCATGTTGGACAAAAAAATTGAACTATAATCACGATAGTGGAAAGGCGTTGTGGAGAGGAGTAAGCAAGTGAAAACTTTTTGAATTGTGAGGTGGAGGAACATGGATCGCAATCCATGTTCCACCACAAATGCTGACTTTGATGGGATGGTTGGATTCTGCTTTGCTTGGGGTAATTTTGACCCCATTTGACCCCCCTATTGGCCTCTGAATATTTTGCTAACAATAAATCTTTGACTTGTTTCATACAAACATTCTAATGTTTTGTGTATTGTGGGATACATACATTAGTTAAGGGTTGGTAGACGAGCATACTTGTCAATTATGGTGGGCTATGGTGGTCCGAAATGCCCATGCCAAGCAATTAATCAACAACTCACTCTAGGTCGCAAAGGAGCTCTCTCTCTCTCTCTCTCTCTCTCTCTCTCTCTCTCTCTCTCTCTCTCTCTCTCTCTCTCTCTCTCTCTCTCTCTCTCTCTCTCTCTCTCTCTCTCTCTCTCTCTCTCTCTCTCTCTCTCTCTCTGTCTCTCTCTCTGGCCCTAGCAAGTGAAAATGAGCCTAGATTAGCCCTAATTTTCCTATATGTGCCAGACTTACCCAAAGTCCCAAGTGCATACTTACCTTCCTTGTCCTGATTTCCCATGGCATATCACCTGTGGCTCAGACGACTCATTATTTGGATTTTTGAACATTGATTGCTTTTGATTTTGGCAATTTGATCCGTCATAAGTTGGCCCAAAAATTGACTTGTGCCAAATCCTTCCAAATTTGACATGCTTGAAGCTCTTGCTTTGTTAATCTAGTGTTTACTTTCAAAACTTGATTTTGGCTCTTTTAGCTCATTTTATTAATTTTTAATCTATATTAGCAAAAATTTGAAAAATTATTATTATTTGGCCAAAAATTAGCCGAAATTATTTCACACATTCAAATATAAATACTCTCACTCTCACAATCATGTTTGTCAAAATAGGTCAATATGGTTCATAATTATGTCTGATAAGAGGTAAAATTTGATAAAAAGCAAGTAAAAAGAAAAAATTTAAGCAAAAAACTCACATTTTATACATGATACACATGAATTCTCAACATCTTGCAGCTTAAGATCTTGCAATATGATGCTACAGTTGCTACTACACCCCCTTCCTATTCTGAGTCGTCCCAGACGAAGGTTCGTGCAATGTACATGGGCATGAACAACGTATCTATGCAAGGCCGTGTAATGTGGCCTTATTATGCCAACGAGAGAGATGCACGGGGTAAAAATATCCTATGCAAGTTGCAGGTACTGAACATATTGTTTAATGGCTTTTGTTGGTGAGGCTCCATATAAACTAGGTGGTACGAAAAAGAGCATTTAAAGATGACACGTTCTGTCTTTGATTGTTTGTTTAGTGAGTATCGCCGGTGTAGTTTCCTTGGTTGGTGTTTTCTTTGGTACCCATTTGTACTTTGGCTGTGGAGATGGCTGATCTAATTGTCTGGTTACTTGCTTTTGTCTCCATTGCCATTTTGTTTTGGTTGGTTGGGGTTGGTTGGATTGGTGTTTGTGCTTCGGTATCCATTGATACTTAAGTTGCCTTGCTTTAATTTTGGCGGTTGTTTGGGATGAAATTCCAAGTATATATGTATTGAGATTTTGCTGGTTTTTTCTACCTTGACATGCTCACCTTGTGCGGGGTTGGTTGGTTTGGGTAACCGGATCTACTTTGGTTTGTGTGCAATTATAGATTTCTTCACCCATACTTGCCTGGTGGTTTGTCCATTATATTTTCAAGCAAGCTTAGGCTTCAACTCTGGTTGTGGTTTTGTATGAATAGGTTTTACTTTCCAAATATGATCAGTTTGTGCCAAAGGAGTGACATAAGAGGTGCCATTAAGTTTGAACCTTAAGGTGTCCTCCGGCCAATCTAGAATGGCTTTGTAAGTTTGCATCCATGGTATACCTAGGATGACTGCTTCGTTAAGATCTGTGTATGCCCGCCGGTACATGAAACTGATGTGGGCATTGATGGTCATCTATGTTGATTGACACATTTGCTTGACCTAAACTGACCATCATCCCTCAATTTGTACATTTGATCTCAATATGATTTGTCACCAACTGTATATCTAACATCTTTAAGGATGTAGAGTACTTCATGGCATTGGCTGTGCTCTTGTGTCTACAATTGCTCGCTCTAGCGATCCATCTACCAGCTATATACGGATGCTTACATCCATACCTCAAAGCCAATTTGGTTTTGTCTGAATTGCTTCAATAAGAGGAGGTGGTGTTGCAGACTGCTAAAATTGGATGTTGTTTTGTCGTTCTTTGCACTTTAAAATCCTCAACTTCACTTATGCATGAGCCTTTGCTTGATTCACTTGAGCTTGGTTCTTTCTTTTTGCTGCTCTATGGATCTTCTCTAGCATTAGTATGGTTAGTGGTAGATGATATCAACTTGTAGCCACTAAGCAGGTTGGACATCTCTTCTCCCTCTAGTATTGCAAGTTTTATTGCTCCACTCGATGATATGTCGAGTGGAACCATAAAACCTGCAGCTATATTAAGCCAGCTGGACATCTCTTCTCTCTCTAGAGTTGTAAGTTTTATGGCTCCACTCAACGATATGTCGCTAATCATGAATGAAATTTTTGGAGTGTTGTTTTGAGTTATAGACTAACATGTAGCCTACCCCTTTTAAACTCCTTGCTGATCATATGTTGCTCATGGAACTCCTTCATGCGTTGTTTTTGTGCGTATATGCCTACAACAGCTTGTAAGCATATTTCATGTAGCTTTTTGAGCTTGTTTACCCTTTTTGACAGCTCATGGCTTGTCCACTCTAGGTTTTTGGCTACTCGTAGTGTGGGGATTAAGAATTCCATGGGCAGTATGGCGTTAAGTCCAAACGCCATATTGAAGAGTGTTGTACCAATTTTTGTTTTGTAAGCAACTCGATATGCCCAAAGAGCTAAATGTAACTTTTGGTCCCAGTTTGCTCTTGACTCACTTACTATCTTTGTGAGTACCATGCATAGAACTTTGTTTTCACTCCAACTTGCTTTTCTGTTAGGTTGAGGGTGGTATGGTCCTAATTTGCAATGACTTGCCATGAACTCATCCAACAAGAATTCAATCATTTCGTTTAAGAAGTGAGTCCCTTTGTCACTCACTATTTCAATCGGTAGCCCATATCTTGTAAAGACATTCTCGTACAAGGACTACACTATTGTTTTTGCATCATTCTTTGTGTCTCTTTGGCTTCAACCCACTTGGTTAAATAGTCTAATGTCATAGTGATATATTGAGAATGCGTGCAATACGCGAGAGGTGCTATAGGTTCGACAAAGTCAATGCCCTACTTGGAAAAAGTTCGTGCTCCCATCATGGGTCGTAAAGGAATTTGTCTTGTTGCATAGGTGGTTTAGTTCATTGACATTCATCATATGTCTTCACATATTCTTTTGCATCCATGAACAAGGTTGGCCACCAACAAGAATTTTTTGTGGTTTTATTTGCAGAAAAATATCCCCTACCTATCCTGCTCAAGAATCAAAATATATTTGTCCTTTTGTGGTGCACATTCGCAATTGATTGTCCTTTCCTGTCTTGTAGAGGTGATCCTCAATCAACACATAGCTGTCCACTTTGGCCTAAATATATCTCATTCTCAATTTACTCAACCCCTCTGGTAAAGTTCCTTTGATAAGCTAATCCACAATGTATGAGCTCCACTTAGGTGAAATTGTTACTTTGAACAGTATTTCATGAACCACATGTACCTCAATTGCACAAAAGTCCATAAACTAATGTATTCATGAACACTTCTTTGCATTCTAGGCCAGTATACAAAAGTCTCAACAATCTCTAAAATATTTGTTTTCCATTAATTGTGAATTCCTATGATTTGCATGCAAGTCCCTTGCTTGTATAGCCTTCCAGCTATCATCATAAGTGTTTATGATGATAGCCTTCCAGCTATCATCATAAGTGTTTGTGTCTTCTCAATGATTGATGACTACCTTTCAATTTGTAGGGATCCCATGATGAGGAAAGGTATGACATGTTCACTCCACCTTGGCACCAGCTCAATATTGAATAGGTAAGAATCGGGCAAGTCATCATCTACTCCTTTGGGTGCTTCTCCATGAGTCAATCTAGAGAAATGGCCAATGCTTTGATGCATAGTTCCCTTTTTTACTACTAGAGTAAAATCAAACTCGAGAAATATGATAAACCATCAAGCAATACATTTTGTATTGTAGGGTTTATTCACCAAGTATAGTTGTGCTTGATGATCCACAAAGAACACAAACTTGTTTGCGAGAAGGTAGTGTCTAAACTTTTTCACTGGATATTTCTTAAGCACTACCACAATTGGTGATACCCAATCTGTGTGTTCTATCTAGTAGATAAACTCTAGTTCCTTAAGCTTATCTATCTCCTCTTTGATTTTCTTGGCAAACGTTTCATTTTATGCACAGGGAAGTTGTCTACGAGGCTTTGCATCGCTCTTAAGGGGTATGGTATGTTGGAAAATGCTCGGATCTACTCCCTTAAGATCCTTGTATGACCATGCAAACACATCTCTATATTGTTTGAGTGTAACCATCAATAGTTTCTCTTCCTCCTTAGTGAGGTTAGTATCATTGACCTAGCCGGGTTTGGTTCCTCTCTAGGTCAATGCACTTGGCATTCTCAGGTCCATTATAAGAAGTCCTTGGCTCTTTAAGATCTTGCATAGGTTATTGAACTATGATCTTTCAATCATGTATAGTGTATTTTTTGTAGTGAGAGGATGCGTCAAATTTGTCCTTGTCCGATCCCTCTTCACTTGCCATTTTAGTTGACTAAATCTCTTTCAAGGTTTGTCCGATCCCTCTTCACTTGCCATTTTAGTTAACTAAATCTCTTTCAAGGTTTGCTTCAATACTTGGTATTCTTGTTTTTGCTTAATTTTTGTCATCCTTGATGACATCTCAGCTGTGTCTTTTATTTTTCCCTTGCTTTGTTTCTTTGGATTGGTCTTTGTTGAAGCTAGTTTTGCATATCCTTGCGTATTTTGTCCTTGACACAGTCATTTCCTCCTATGAATCAAATACTACGTTTTGATCTTCAAAAGAGGCATAGGTTTCCCTACGTTTTTTTCCCCTTTTTTGTTTTGTATTGATACCTTTCTTGTCTTTTAGACTTTTGGTTAGGGAAATCATAAAAGGTTGTCTCTTTGTCATTTTGTTTTGTCTCGTTTTCTGAGCTACTCGATAGCTCATCTTTAGCATCAATCTCTAGCACATCTTCTCATGAATCTTGGAATTCTTTGTCTCTTTATTCACTCAGATCTCTAATGGGAAACTTTATGTGTTTGCACTCAACCATTTTTTGAGTCTCTAGGTCCTTGATCTCCGATCGTGATTCCAAGATAACATTCATTTGGAGGGGTGATATGTCAAATCCCTCTTCAATATAGGTTGGGATTGTTTTGTTCAAGTATACATCTATAGTAGCCAGTATTTGGTCCCAGCCAAAAGGTTCAAACGAGTCTTTTGGACATGGTTCTTGAAGTAGTCTTTATCCTCCGCTAATTTCTCTAGAATGCAATCCTCTTTGATCCAACTCTCACATTCGGACACTCCACACATCCAAATATATGCTTTGTTGTGCAACCATGCAAGTACTTGATTTTTGTTGACCACAGTTGAGTCAAATTCCTCTATAGGAGTTCAAATTATGTCTCTATAGCTATGGTCCTTAATAGTAATCCATGTTGTAATGTCCTTGTGTCGCAAATAAATATGGTCATAGCCCCAATCTTGCACCATCTTAAGGTGACACATAAATGGTCTCCCCAAAATGACGTCAAAGTTGTTGCTTTTGCCAAAATTCACTCTGGCAAAGGTATGCTCGTACTCAATTCCATATGCGGACACTATGATTTATTATAGCATTCCCACTGGTCTCTCCACATATCCAATTGCAAGTTGCAGTTTCCTTCATGTTTTCCTGAGAGCTGGTCTTCCCCATTTTTCCCATAATTCTTTTGTAGCAATGGCCACTCCAACCTTGCTATCAAGTACCACAACCGTTTTGATTCCTTTGTGCTCTAGTGGCAAGGTAGTGTTTCTTTTTTCACCGTTACAGTAATCATCCACCTTGTTTATAGGTACTAGTTTCATTCTCTTGTGTATTTTTACCCATGTGTTCACCTAAGGGGATGTCTTGATGAGGAATTTTCAGCCCTATCTTCTCCAAATTTTCAGCCCTATCTTCTCCAAATTTCTGCCCCATAGAGGCAGTCTGATATAGAAAATCTATAAGAGAGTTATTGTACACTCTATAGGAGACGACATTAGTTCATGAAGGCTCTTGATGTTCATCATCTTTGGAACTAGTTTCCATTGAGAAAGCACTACCTTGACCTCTGATTTTGTTTTATGTTCTCCTGTGAAAGATGGGAAAGTCTTCAATATTTTTGGTATGCTCTCTACAGATACTTTTGTTCTTACATCACTGCATAGAGATTGTATATCTCCATGATAAACCCTACGATCTGTATTGATCTTTGTGATAGGTGCAGACTTAAAAGTTGCACTACCATCTTTGTGGTTCTTGATCATCTCCCATAAGGCTTGTAGCCATGGCTCTTCCACTTCTAAAATGGGCGTCATTACTTGTGACTTGGAATCATCTGTGGTATTTACCACTACCATTGTATCTAGTGGTGTTTCAGTCTCACGTTTCGTCTAATCGATCATTTTATTTTATTTATGCTCAATTTCCCTATCCCTTTGGTGGATTAACACTTCTTGTCTAGGGATGTTTGGTTTTTCTAGCTCCATTAGAGCTTGAGCACTCTCTATGAGCCATTTGCACATTTCTAGTCTTTATTTTTCAACCTCAAGATGCAGATATGTCAACCATTGTTGTTCCAATGTCTGGTTGTGGTCTTCAGTCTAGCCTCATGGGCATGTAAGAGAGATTCTAAAGGTTCTAGCACTTTGTCCAACAAGACTGAACCACCTGATGGTATTTTGAAAGACACCTCTCCTTCCACTCTTTCTTTGTTTTCTTTCATGTTTAAGCTGCTTCCTTGTTTGTTGTAGCTCTGTTTTCATGGCAATATTTTCTTTTAGCCTCTTTGTTTTAATTTTTTCTGTTTTTGCTTTCCAAGACTTTCTCTGAGTCCTTATCATCAAACTCTCAAATTTGATTTGCATTGGCAATTTTTGTTCGTCCTTGACTCATGTGTTTTGCAGCTTCTTAGCGTGAGCTCTATTCTTCAAATAGATTGGGATTGTTGGCTCGCTTTTGATCCACTCAAACAAGGAAAATGTCCATGACTATGAGCATGTTCCACTTTTCTATGAGCATGTTTTTGTCCATTGTATAATGATTCTACATTGACTACACAATGTAAAAAGGCTCTACAAACTCATTTGTGCTTATCCAAGAAGGATAATTCTCATCGACATATAGAATTCCCTCAGGTTTTCTCTTGTAGTTTTCCACTGGTTCCTCATAGTATGAAGTTGGTGGCAACATCTTTTGACTTGTGAGTGTCTCTATAGGTTGTGTGTATATAACCATTGCTTGATTTTTTTGAGTCAAACGAGGTTGCTGACCCAACACTAGTTGAGGCGTGTCTCCCCCTTGTGATGTGTTACTTGGGCCTATTTGGTACCTCGATGGTGGTGGCAAAGGTTACACTCCCGGTGGTCCATAAGGCCTTTTCCTTACGTAATTTCTGTTGTAAAGGCACTCCTTCATCTCATGGTTTGTATACTTATGCTCGATTGCACACCACTTCAAAACTTGTGGTACATTTGTTGCTACTAGTGGTGGTTGTCGTAGGTTCAGATTTTGTTGATATCTCTCGTTTATTCTCTTGATTACTTCCCTCAACCATTTGATCAACATTTAGTATTGGTGGAGCCTGAACACTCCACTTTGTTATGGATTCGCTTGTGGTTGAAGAGGCATTGTTGGTATTACTTTTTGCATCTTTTGATACCTCTTTGTAAACCTTGCAATTGTCAATTAGATACAACTCTTCTCTAGTGACTTACTCAAATGTGGTGCACACTTTCAAGCGTAGGTCCTTTTTGAGAGTTTTGTTTCTTAAGCCCTCTATAAAGAGAACTGATAATCTATCATCTTGTCTGATCTCTCTAACAAGACATCTCTCAATGTATTACTTGAAGTGAAGCGAAGCTTCCTTCACTTTTTCATCTCTTTCTTCTGAAAGGCGTAGATTTGGGACATTATGTTGTGTTTGAATTCCCTTTTTGAGAATTCCTTATGGATCCCTTCACCTATTGTACTTTTTAGCAATACATTTTTCCACTTGAGGTGGTCTCATTCTTCACGTTCTAGCCACCATTCTCACAACTCTCAATTCTCTTGGAAGGACATCTCTAGACTCAAAACCCCCACTAGGAATTCCAATTGGGGTGCGTTTTATGGCCCTTTTGTTGGGTCCCATAGCTCTAGCTTGCATCCAGGTATCTAAAACTCTTATTTTATAAATCATGCTTGGAGCCTCACTGCCCCTATATGTGGTCATTGGAACCCTTGAACTCATAGATCCCATCGGCCTTGGCATTGAAAGCTACAATCAACTAAATGAATCTTCAACTCTCGTTTGATCTGGACTCTTTTTCTTCATTTTTGGTCTCATTTTTTACATAATAGGTCTAAATGTGCTAGGAGTGACATAATATTGATGGAGTGGTCCTCCAAAGTATGTATATTTCTCTTTCTCCTTTTGGTCTACAATAAAGTATCTTTGTCCACATATTACCAAGCATGATTACATGGATATCTCTACATTCTATGTATGTAAAAACATACAAGCATTTTTTCTCTCACAACTCTCCAATGTAGGGCCCATCGCACTCATAATAGAGTATTTTGTCTTTATTAGCGTACTTGTACAACCCCACATGAGTGTTATCAGTGTTGACTTGAGTTGTCTTGTTCACTCATCTTAGCTTTGCATTGAAAATTTCCAATGCTTGTCGCACTTATAATAGAGTATTTGCTCTCCAATATCGTACTTGTACCCACATGAGTGTTATCCATGTTGACTCGAGTTGTCTCGTTCACTCACCTTAGCTTCGCATTATGAATGTCCAACTTAGGCAGCTTGTGCTTAGGTTCTACATCAACCTGGTCTCGTTTGTTTGTCAATTCCCATCTAACCCCAATGTAGGGATTTTTCACAACTAGATACATTATACCCTTGTCATCAAAGTATCAATCACCACTGTAGTCCCACACGTACTATATATCCTTCAACTCACTAGGTTGCTCTTCTAGATTTACACAATAGCGATCCATACCATTTTTTAAAAACAATTCACTCTGTTCATTTTCAAATTAGTATTTCAAGTGCAATAGTTTCATGGTTGGTGCAGGTTGAGATGGTCCTGCTCACATATTTGTCCCATTTTAAAAACTCACACTTTTGTATCCCTCAGTCATAAAGGTATAGGATCTCTCTAACGAAGAGTCAGATAGACTTTCCTCAAGAATTGGCTCTAAGGTGGGCAATGGTCCCTGATTCACACTCTCTTCCATGGAAATATGGCTGACTTGGTCTCCTACAACAGGGTTTCTACTCGGGTATAATTTGTATGATTTCAAGTACATCAAGACATAGCACTATTACAAAACCTTGACTTGTCACCTCATAAATTGCTTCCAAATCCTTGAATTGAAGTCACTTCAATACTCTAGACCTTGCAATCTATACAAAAAATACTTTGTGGCTATGAGTTTACAGCCGCTCCATTAGTCAAAAATTTGGAATCAACAAAAAAATATCATGCTTTTTGCACAAAATCCAATTTTGCTTGAAAAATCCTCAAATCAAGTTTAATTTCAATTTTGACAAGAACAATAGGCTCCTTATGACTAGCTCTAGCTATGGTGCAAATCTGGTCTCAGTCAGTGACAAAGTAACATGGATCGCGATTTCATGTACCTTAGTGGAAGAATGTGATGAAACTTGATACACAGCTTGCCCTTGGTATCTTGATGCTAGCTATATGGTTTTTGTGTGGTTTTGACTACATTAGGTGATTTAGAAGTCAAACCCTAGGTCTGTCTTGGCGATTTTTAGCCTAGAAGTGTTTTTGGCCCTTTTGACCCACTTTTTGAACTTTTTTGGCTACCTTGCTTTGGAAAGTATTGCTCATAATGATCTTTACTACATGATGGTATATGTTCTATCCAAAAACTCAAAAAGGGACATGGATCGCGATCCATGTTCCATCACATCTGAAACTAAAATGTTGTCACAGCTGATTACTTATGATGTTTGTAGCCTACTCCCCAAATCGTTTTGGATTTGGAACCTTTTTGCTAATTGCAAGTGAATTTTGTGTCTGCTTTGAAATTTTGGACTATTTTCTAGTTTTTTCTCTTTTGACCAACTTTTTTGTCAATGTGCCTTTTGGAAAATTTGTTTCAAATAGCCTCAACTATCTACTGCTCAAATCTCATCCAAAAATCATGACAAGGTACATGGATCGTGATCCATGTTTGACCTCATTGTGAAATGAGATTTTTTCAACTGGTTCTTTATGCTATGTTGATGCTAATCCCCAAAAAATTTTGAGTTTGGATCACTAAAATTTGAAAAAACCCCAAATTTTGGTCAAAGTGATTAGCTTTTGAAGTTTTTGCCCAGTTGTTTTGAGTATGTTTTTGGTTTCAATTTAACCCAAAATTTTGGTTTCTATTGCCTAGAAGCAGTATCTTTCAGATGGTCTTTGTTTCTGCTCAAACACTCTTTGGGGTACATGGATCACAATCCATGTTCCACCACAAAACTCGATGAAACTTCTAATATTGCTATCGCTTTTAATTTTCTTAATTTCAGAGTTATGGTCTTTTTTGCCAACATATGGTTTTCAACAGTTTTTGCCCTGATCTTTCAACCCAAATTTGATGGTGGTAGTTGCTATTATCCTACTCATATGTATTGAAATGAATCTAAGAACAAAAACAAACAAAATGGTACAAATTGAAAGTGGAATGAAATATGGAATAGTAATCTCACAACCTAAGGATCATTCCTTGACAATGGTGCCAATGTTAATGGGTTTCCGTAATCAGACATCTGTAGCATAGCTTTCTGGCACTAACATAACATCAATACTCGAGAAAGTGACTTGGATGGGCATGGAGACTCTTTGAGGGTGTCAACCTCAAGAACTTGACCTAGTAAGCTAACCATTCATTAAAATAAGCAAACCATCACTCTTTTATCTAAAACTTTGCCTATGTCCTATCTCGCCACTCTAGGTCCTCACTCCATTTCGTCGATCAAATGAACTCGGATCCTAACGAAACTCTTGGGGAAGCTATGCTAGGCCTAAGGACACTAAGTTGGAGGTCATCTAACAAGGTACCAAAATCTCAATCCATCATGGTCTAAGTCATGAAACTTACAACAAAACATTCTAGATAGGTCACCCTATGGTCAAAACGTCAAAAAACAAACATCTATGGCACTCAAATTTGCAAATATAGCTCATAGACACATAGTCACGAGCCACAACAAAATTAAAGATGATCATACTTAAATGAAAGAGCAAGAGACAAGGAACACAATGCACTTTGTAGAATCAATTTTTGATTACCAGATCTTGAGAGAATCTGATTACAAGTTATTGTTGAGTAGGCGCTCACAGTTGTCCGTACAAAAGCTCTTCAAAAACTTAGGATAATGTTACAATGTGTTCAAACTAAGGGTTTTTTTAGCTTTATATCTAGGACTTTTTACATAATGCCAATGGCTGACTTACAAGGCTTTGGGCTCCTGACAAAAGAATACAACTTGGAGTGTACATCATTCAGCTCAAAAATCATAATGACTCTTTTACAAGGCTTTTCCAAAAAACAATCGAGTAGATTACATCAAAATTTTGGAGCTTGGGCAAGGAGTGGTTGGCTAAGAGGGCACCCGTCAGTTGCATTGATCTAACAATCGACAAATTTTCAAAGCAGCGAGAGCCCAAGAAGTCGTGGTAATGTGCAACATAACAATAGAGATCAACATGGGAATGTTGTATGTTGGAGGTGTGGGAGACATGGTCACTTTAAACGTGATTGTTCAGACTGGAAACATCAAAATAATTACCAATCACTAGTGAGAAGGTAGATGAGCTTGAGAGGATATTTGTGGTACAATACTATGTCTGTAAATGTGGAAAAGTCTGGTGATAATGTGTGGCATGTGGATTTAGGTGCGTCAAACCACATGACCAGTCATGGTGAGTGGTTCAAGGAAATGCAAAATTTACAGAGTCCTAGTGATGTAGAGACTAGGGACGATGCTGGCATCCCATCATGCATACAGGAAATGTACCACTATCTACAACATATGGTAAACTAAATTACTAGACTAATATCTGCCATGTACCTAATTTTACAAAGAATTTGGTGTGTTTGTAGATCAAGTTTAACTATGATGGTCTTCACGTTGAAGAGTACAAGAAAAATGGAAAGTTGATTGCACAAGAAAATAAAGTGGATAGAATTTTTACTTTCGGTGTTAATTTTCCTAAGGCGAATTCATTCATGCTTGCACAAGTGCAGAAGTTGTTATGGATATAGAAATCTGGCACAAGCAAATTGGTCATGTCAATCTACAATGGTTAAAAACAGTGCAAACTACTTGTCAACATTTAAAGCTTCTAAAATGCAAAAAAATTGTGAAGCTTATCACTTTGGAAAGTAGGCAATAACATCCTCTCCTCTCATGATAAGCATGTAAGCAAGAATGTATTGTATTTAGTACATACAGATGTATGGGGTTTGACAAAACTGCACTATGGATGGATGCAAGTACTGATAGCCATTTTTCAGCTCTCCGAAATTGCCATAGCAATTTAACCCACCCTACCAAAATCATCCAAACACTGTGGCTATCCCTACCATTTCACTGTATATAGGTGTGTGTGAGTTAGGGGACTTTTCCCATATCTTCTTAAAAACCCTCAGCTAGCTAGTCACTGGGCTAGTTGAGCCAAAACAATATATAAAATATAAGTATATTATGGCCCATTTGTGTGTAAATATTTCATTGTATATAGGGCCTAAATAAAAGGATTTTTCATAATTATTTTGGTATTTATTTAAATATTTCTACCTATGGTGTGTTATTTATGCTATGTACATTGACTCACCATTACCATATTTTTTCTTACCATCTTGCATACTCTTTATTCCATATAAAAATAATTTCATGCAAGCTTCTGTTATTTTTGGTGTAACTCCATCCCAACAAAAATCCCAAAAAACTAGTTTTATTTATGTGTATATATTTTCACTATTGTGATTTTTCCTTCCTACATCTATTCTCTTTTACTCTCATAAATTAGAACACAAAAAATATTCATCTTTTTATGGTAGACTTATAATGAGAGAGATTTATTTTGACCCCTTTATATTTTTTCCACCTATATTATTTATATTTGACATGTACATATTTTTTAGACCCCTCATGAATATTTGATTTTCTTAGTTGTACTATTCACTTATATCTTGATCTCAACAATATCTTCAATTATAGACCTACCAAATAAGGTCAAGGGTATGTGGAATGCATGCATGCACCATGGGGAGCTCACTCTTGGAGGTATTCAAAAGAATCATCCAAAGAAGGACCTCACAAGGACCTTGTGCAATGGAAAAAACAGTCGGTTTTGCTGAATTTTTAAGGATCACATGCTCCTGAATTTGAAAAGGTGATACAAACAAAAGTTGTAGCTCCTGGGCTGAAATTTCACCTCAAATTTTTTCATATTTTTTTGAGCTACGAGTTGTGAGCTATGATTTTATTGGTGGACCCCAGTTTGCCCATGCTATGCAGCCACACTCCCTCTTCCACTTTACCATTTTCCTCTTTCACACACACCTCTCCACTCATCATCCCCACCTCTCTCGCCACTCCTCTCTGCACCCTACTCACCTTCTTCTCAACTTTGAAGAATAAGAGAAACCATGGTGAACTCATGTCTCCTACACACACTTCCATTCCAAAATTGACCACCTAGTCTCATTTTTTCTCTTCCATATTACCCATATTTATAAAAAAAACCACAAAATTCAGCCTCTTCTCTTGAAAGACATCATCATGGTGATTGATTACTCATGTTCACTTACCTTGGCTCCCAAGGAAGGTCAAGAGTGGAGAAAAAACGTACCGTCAAAGCTAGTGGACCGTCAACAAGCGTCAAAATTGACCCTACTCAAGACACTTGGAGTATCGACATTTGTAAGAAATCCATGTTTCTTACCTATTAAGAGTTTTTTCTTCCTTATTTGTATCCTACATGGATACTCCCATTGTAAATATCCAATTCCATTTGTAAATCAATAAAAATACTAACTCTACTAATTTACTAACACTAACTAAGTATGAAAAGTCCTATCACCTCCACTTCTCTCCTCTCTCTCTTCTTCATCTATCCCCACCAACTTCTTGATAATTCCAAGCAAAATAAATTAGAAAAGTGCTGAAAATCTAACCCAACCATGGTTAGAGGAGTAACCCTAGCCCTCAAAATTTCTATAAAAGGAAGGTGTAGCTAGCACAAAAAGAGAGAGCCATAAGCAAGAGCACTATGCTATAGCTTGAGAAGCCAAGCTCAACCTCTCTAGAAGGAGATCTTGAGTGGAAGCTCATTTTCGTATGCTTGTGCATGTGTTGTAATAGGGGTGATTAGCACGGGAACTCTATGCCATTGTAAGAGAGAGAGCGATCATTCAATTGAGAGTGGAAAACCTATCATTCCTCCTACTAGTGTAAGCCCAACATTTGCTGAATCAAGGAGGGTGGATTTGGACTAAGCTTGGATACTTTGTCTCTCTTCCAACGTGAAGTAATGGACAACAATGATGTGTAAGTGTCTTGGTGATATTTTTAGTTCTTGATAGCTTGTGTCTGGGTGTTGTCATCAATTTAGCCATAAATCCCACATATTGTAAGAGGGCGACAGGGTGGAGAGGACTCCCTTGGCCTTAAGACAGTGATTGGGGTGGCTTTTCTTGTGATGTGTCGTGGTGAAATTTACTCAAGCTATGTTGAACAAATACTAATCTCACTTTGATCGGTCATGACAGATTTGTAAGAAGGTATTAATGCAACAAGCATCCCCTCCCTCTTCTCTCTCTTTCTTACATATATAATTGTGTTTGCTTGATCATTGCCGATACATTTGAAAGCAGCCCGAGCACTCTCTCTCTCTCTCTCTCTCTCTCTCTCTCTCTCTCTCTCTCTCTCTCTCTCTCTCTCTCTCTCTCTCTCTTTACGTGTCCTAGTTCGCATCCAAAACTAGGTGGTGCCCCAAATTTGTGTAGGGTTAGGTTGCGGGTTTGTGTGTGTGTTTGTTGTTTTTTCCAACCCCAACCCAATTGAGCAGCACGGGAGCCTACAAGGGTGCTTAGAGGCCACTCTTCTTGTTGCCCGCCCTGGACCGCCTATGTACTATGTGAGCTTCATTGATGACCAAACAATAAAGGTATGTATCTATTTCATGAAAGAAAAAAAGTGAGGTGCTTATGCACTTTCACAATTTCAAGGCTACGGTTGAAACAAATATTAGGAAACATGTGAAGTGCCCGAGGTCAAGTGGAGGGGGGAAATACTTCTCAAATGAGTTCAACAATTTTTTGAAAAAGCATGGAATTTAGTAGTTTCATGCATGTATACTCCATAGAAAAATGGTGTTGTAAAGCAGAAGAATAGGCACATAAAAAAATTTGCTAGAGTTAAGCTAAATAAGAAGAGCATGTCTCATTGTTATTTTGGATGAGGCTATTGTTACGGGTGTTTACATTATGAATGGGAGCCTTATTGCTATAGTGTATGATATGGAACCTAAAGAGAAGCTCATTTGTGAAAAACGTTACGTGTCAGACTTCAAAGTGTTTGGTTGTATTACTTATATGCATGAGCCAGATGAGTTGAGAAGCAAGCTTGATCGAAACGCTAAAAAATGTGTGTTTATTCCCTTAAGTGTTACAATCCTATCAGGGTAAAGTAAGGATGAGCAAAGATGTTATTTCTCATGAAATGAAAAGTTGGTATATTGATGTAAAGGTGATTTACGGGATGAGCAAAGATGTTATTTCTCATGAAATGAAAAGTTGGTATATTGATGTAAAGGTGATGTAAGAGTGAATGTGACCACATAAAATTCAGGTGCGCAGTCATATGTTTTGAGTGGGAGCAAAGGTCATCTATTGTAGGTTATGGTGAGAAGCAATGGAGTGGCAGGTTGCATGAAAGAATGAGTCTTGCTAACTTGTCAAATGTATCAAGAAAAGAAAAGTTGATGGTGCTCCTAAGCTGCCAAATATATATACAAGTCATGATGTGGTGATAATAATGGTTCTAAGAATAGTTTAGATGAGGAGTTTGACATATCCTTTGAAGACTCTGGGTGCGAGAAGGATGCAAGTAGGGAGTAAGGCACCTAGAAGTGATCCTACACCATGCAAATTTGAGAGACTAAGAAATCATGTGCATTGATTAACTTATGACAATTATATGTGGCTCATAATTATGCATATATGGCAAAGATTATAGAGGAGATAGAGCCCACTTGTTTTGAGGATGTTGTTGAAGATGAAAACTAGTGGCAATCTATGGATGAAGAGATGGCTTCCATTGATGAAAATGGAACATGGAAGTTGGTGCCCTTACCAGAGGGAAAGAAGAAAATTGGATGCAAGTGGATATAAAGCACAATTTGACGGCACTGTGAGCAGGTACAAAGCAAGGCTTGTGGCCAAGGGTTATGCACAGACATATGGCATTGATTTGAGGAGACATTTATCTCCATTAGGAAATAAATGGACTCATTTTTGGGCCTTTTATCTCTAGTAATCTCTTATCAAGGGCCTCTATTTGCTTGGTTCTGACCTCATGAGGTCCTAGGCTTAAAAATGCTATATCTTGAGCTAGAGACGTCAGATTTTAGCATTTTAAAGTGCTATCCTAAGGTTTTTGAACGTTCCAAATACATTCGTGATATTCTTTTTGTATTTTGAAATATCTCTTATGTGTTTTCTCTTATTGCACATCACATCACTCATTAAGATTCATAGACATGGATTTTTGTGTACACTTAAGTTGGGATCTCGAAAAGCGTTTTGTACGAGCATGCATTTAAGTGATCAAGAAAACTTTTACGTATGTACTATGAGAAATAGGATTCTAAAAAATTACTTTTGTATTTTTCAAAATTGCCTCTCTCTATGCTGAGTTGGCGTTTCTTATAAGGCCCTAAATTGAGTCCAAGTTTCTCTTAATGTATAGCCCAAGATGAATAGCATTCATATGTTTATTGCAGTGTTGTAGCCTTAGGATGGTTGTTGAAACACATGGATATAAAGAATGCTTTCTTAAATGGAGGCTTGGAGGAAGTAATGTATATGATGCAGCTAGAGGGTTATGTGAATATAAGTCTATGTGACCTTGTATGTAGGCTAAAGAACACACTATGTGGCCTGAAGCAAGCACCTAGAGCTTGATATGAGAGGATTATGGCGTTCCTCATCTCTTTGGGCTTTTGAATATCTGATGCAAATCACTCTTTGTGTGCTTAAAAGAATGATGCAGGAATTGTGATAATTTGCACCTTTGTGGATGACTTGATTGTTGGTGGTGAAATGTGGCTAAAGAAGTGGGTATACATGCCAATATTTGGGAGATATTCATTACTTTTTGGGTATTGAGCTTATTTGGACACAAGAGAGTGTATGGCTGTCACAAAGGTAGTATGCTTTGGACATGTTGACAAAGTATGGTATGGCTTATTATAAGCCTACAGCAATTCCCTTGGATAAAAAGTTGAAGTTGAGAAATGATGTAGGTCTACTTGAGAATGCTACCATGTACAAGAAGATTGTGGTTACTTTGATCTACTTGACTATTTCACGTCTAGACTTGAGTTACATAGTTAATTGGTGAGTCGGTTTATATAGTCTCTCAAGAATCCACACTTGGATGCAATGAGTCGTACTACATTGCACTATGTGAGTTCTACTTTGGATCGTGCACTCTTTTATTGGGCTAATGTTGAGTTGTAGCTCTATGGTTACATAGATGTGGATTGGATTGGCAGCACAATGATCGCAAGTCTACCCCAACAGATTCATGTTTTCGCTTACAAGTGATGATATCACATGGAGAAACAAGAACGGACCTACGATTTCTCTATCAAATATAGAGGTAGAGTATAGGGGGTGCTGCAGTGGGCGGCATGTGAAGTAGCATGGTTGCAAACTCTATTCTAGAACTTTGGAGTACAGGTTTAGAGACTGATTTTCATTTATTGTGACAATCTTAGGAATATAAAACTAGCTCAAAACCTAGTGTTTCATGCAAGGAAGAAGCACATTGAGGTGAATTTCCACTTCATTAGAGAGAGGGTCTTGACAGGCAACATCGACTTTTAGTACATGACAATGCATGAGTACATTGCAAATATCTTCATGCAGGCTCTTGTAGAGTAGAGAAGCTACAGTGGCTTTGAGTGATACTTGGCATATGGGAGATGGAGCTGAGCTTGAGTGGGAGTGTTGAGATGTCAATCTCAACATGTACTACTCCTAGATGACTATCATCCACATTCATCACCATTGGTGTTTCTTGGTGGATACACATATCTTCGCTAGTGATACTACAACTGGACTACACCAACTTGGTCCACCTACCACAATGATGACACTCTTATCAATCTAGCTCACTCACTAGTGGTTCACAATAGACCATTATAATGTTGTATTTTTTCTTTGAAAAATGGTAGACTTCTTATCTTGAGTTAGTGAAGAAGAAGGAGAAGGAGAAGTTTTTTCCTTCATGTGCGAGCGTGTGTGTGTGTGTGTATGTGTGCGCGCGTGCAAGCACACATACATGCATGCTTGCAAGAGCTCAAGCTCTCTCCCTCTCTATCTCTTAGCACAATCTATACTGCTATCAAAGAAGAGCACCTAACGTACATCAAGCTAGTCTTTGATACAAGAGGATAAATTTTATGCTAACCTCAGCAAGTTTATTTCTTTAAGGTCAAAATCACTTACTTGGGACACATAAGTTGATTCATGTTTCTCCAGGCATGGTGACGTTCCTATGACAAGACAATCAAAAAATTAGGGCAAGGCCTTTATTTGGGGCGATGACCAAAAACATAGCTTTTGTATGTTTAAATTAGTTTTATCTAGGGAACTCATTCTAGCTACTGTTGATCCTCTCAAACCGTTTGTACTTGAGATGGATACTAGCCACAAAGTCATAGGTGCAATACTTCTGCAAGAAGGACGGCTTATTTTTTTTAAAGTAAGAAGTTAGGTTTTGCTTAACAAGATTATTGTGCTTATGAGTGAGGGCTTTATGCCATTATTCATGCTCTCAAGCAATGGTGACATTATCTATATGGTGCTTAATTTGAGATTGTTTTTTATCATAAAAGAATCAAATGATTTGCACAACATAACGATTTGAACGGATGTAAGACCAAGTGGCCTAAAATTATTCAAGGGTCTGACTGCAATTTAAGTACCATAAAGGTTAGTAAAACATTGTAGGTGATGCTTTGAGTCACATACATGAGATACATGCTCTTTCATTTATAGGAATTCAAAGTGAATTTTTACAATCTCTTGGGGCAAGTGCAAACATGATCAATCTTACTCCAAGGTGTGGAGTCATGTTATGAAACAAGGTCTCACCAACATTCAAAAGCTAGTGTCCAAGATGACTCTACACAAAGTTCCACTTTAACTAGGTATGGATGGAAACATTTTTCCATTGATAAGAGTAACTTTCTCCACAATAGGAGAGTATGTGTACTAAGAGACAATGACATCAAGTGCCAAATCCTTCATGAGTTTCATGATAGTCCTAATGTTGGTCATCTTGGGATAAGAAAGACCTGGATACTTGTACGTCGGAAAATCTATTGGTTGCATCTGCATAACAACAACAAGATTATCTGATTCACTACCAAAAGTGCTAGGTTAATAAGGTGGAAAGATTAAAAGCAAGAGAACTACTACTTCCTCCTTTAGAGATCGCGAATGGCAAATGAAAAGGTTCTCTGTGGATTTTATAGTAGGAGTACCACCCGCTATACATAGACATGATTCCATTGGGGTTTTGGTTTATTTTCTTACCAAGACATGTAGGTTTTTTCCTACAAAGACTATGTAAAAACTCCAAACTTAACAAGGCTATTTATGGAGAACCTTTACAAGTTGTATGGCTTAAAAAACAATATAGTAGTGATCATGAGCAAAAGTTTAATAGCCACTTTTGGTGAGCAGTATTCCAAATTTGGGTACTAACCTAAGTATATGTATGGTTGATCATTCCAAAAGTGATGGTCAAGCTGAACGGGTAAATTATGTCAAGCCAAGGGCTAGAGGCCGTGGCGATCTGAACACGAGCAACTAGGGGGAGTCTATAAGATGCTACATCTGGGTGGACATTTGGCATTTAGATCACATGTGGTCTCATATTTATATCAAGGTTTAGGCTATTTTTAGCAAAGGAAGGGCATGGTGTCTTGTTTTAACAGGAGCACTTGCATGTGCCATGGGCAAGGCAGCCTAGCAAAGAAGGAGGCATTTTAAAGACAAACCATGTGTGCATGCCCTCTTACAAGGGGGAGGTAAAGACATCAACCTTCACAAAATCACACGTTCTCTCCCTCATTGTGTTTGCAACAACTTGTGGACTCTTTCACGTCACAGACGGTAGTGCCAACAACGAGAAACACATAGGTAGTGCCAACGAGCAACACATAGGTGGTGGCGAACCTTTCTTCCTCGGTGCTCAAGACCGCCATCTCTCTACAATCCTTTTTTTTTGCCCTCATTTTCTCATTTGGAGGCCCAAGGTGAGTGCCCAATTGGCCTAGGGCAATTCAAAAAACAAGTTTAAGGGAGGGTGCCCACAGTCGGTTCCCTCACCCTCTTCTTGCTTTATCAGCAAACCACAACCAAGAAAATCCTCCACCGTTGAGGCAAAAAATGCAAACACACCAAGGCTGACAAGTATTTGTTTGTAGTTTCAAAAAATTACAAAGCATCTCAAGAAAGATAAGTATTCAAGAGGTCGAGTTTATGTATCTCGGTCTTTATAAAAACTATCCAAGCACTACAAAAAATGAAAGAATCTAAGAGAAATTATTTGGCCAATCAACAACAAGCACAAAGGCAATAAATCTCACCAAATTTTTTGGTTTTTTATAGTCGGACTAGACACGATCTTTTCAATGAGTGTGTGAAAATTGCCAAAGCTAGCAAATGGACAACGCTTCCCATGGGTTCAACATCAACATTGATGATTGAAGGCGACTTTGCGGTATTGAAATTAGCAAGGCTAATTACTTTTGTTTCCAATCAATGATGCTTTCTCTAAGGTACCTCTTTTCTCTTGCTAGCACAACACAAAATCTCCATGGATTCAAACATTGGGATACAACATACGTTTGATTTTGAAAATCTTGCACAAGTTCCACCTATTGATGCCCTGCAGTCAGATACTCTCATAGAGGGTACCCGCATGGCAATGAGGTCAAATGATAGCTTTGACATCCAAGAGTTTAGATCATTGCAAGCATGCATGACTATTTTAGAGTTTAATTTTGCAAAGTTGAATGAGAATGCCACCAAATTGTCCGATATGTTTGTGCAATCCATGTAACAGTTGGCCAAGGGCCACAAGCTAATTAGGCTCAGGTTTCTATGTCCTCCATGCTTGGCGGGAGCACGCCTAGTCTGCAGGAGCAAGGCTACAATCTAGAGGGGTTGCACCTTCTCTCTCAAAAAAATGAGGATGACATGTTGAAGAATAGCAAGACAATGATTTTTAGGAGAGAGGAAAGGGAACGCAACAAAGATACTTTGAATATATTGTTGACCTTAGATTCATTGTAGATGATGTCAAGGCACTGCAAATGATCTTGACACTCGAAGGCAAGGCCTACAAATGGTGGATGTCTCTCAAGGAGAAGGGTATCATACCACAGACTTGGGCAGCCTTTGAGACGGTGTTCTAAAAAGATTTTTTTCCCACAAATGAAGTGGACAAAAATTGGCCTACTTGGGATGAGTGCTCTATGTGCTAGCATAAGACATTGTTGGAGTATATCTCACACTATCATGATGTAATTTTCTAGTTGGAGGCTTTGGATACCTTTCAACAAGTGCATGGTTTTATCTATTGGGTTGATACCAAAGCTTAAGAAGGATATCAAAATCTAGGACCCCAAGACACTTGAGGAGGCTATAATGCAAGCACGTATACATAAAAATCTTGATGAGAAAGCACTGCATAATGATCACATGCCTAACTCTACATATGCAAATGTACGCACACAACATGGGCATAATAAAAGAAAGTTTATAGTAGGTGCATCTGAGGTGTCCAAGAAACCTAAGAGGTCTAGGGGCCCTCTGTCTAGCGAAAAGTTTGAGAAGGCCAAAAAGGAAAAATTATGTTTTACATGTTTAGGGAGCGGACACGAAAAAAAGGATTATTGCAAGGGGAAATATATTTCCCAAGGTAAGGAGAAAGCAGTGCATGGTGCAACTATTGCCTCTTGAGTCCTCCTCTCATTTCTCCAATGTGGAGGTAACACACACCGAAGCGGTACACAAGTACTATATAACATCCTCAATGTGGCATCCAAACTTTGGTCCACATGAGTTGGTGCATATGCATGGGTCTATCCAAGGGCACAAGATGCAAATATTGGTGGACAATGTATTTCACACAATTTCATTAACTATAAGTGCTCAAGTTGCCCCAGACTCTGAGTTCCCACTGTTACAAGGTAGCCATGATGAACGGCCATGACACTGAGGTGTGGGATACTCAAGTGAAATATGTAACACTAGAGATTCAAGGGTATCACACGTCCTTGAATTTCCAATCATGAATATGGAGCAAGCTGATGTGGTCCTTAGTTGGGAGTTTCTACATAGTCTAGGACCGTCACTTAAATGTAGCTATGAGTACATGAATTTGATGTTCAAATCCAATGGCATGCACGCATTGTCGTTGGGAGAAAAGGTTGTGTCTTCCTCGCCACTCATATGTATAGTTGAGCTTATGAAGCTCTCTTCTCAAGATGAAATAGAAAAACTCTTTCTATGTTACTCCATGTGTCATTTTATTTCAAAAGTTGATAATGTTTTGAATGACAATTCCTCAACATGGTATGCTTCTCTCTCTTCTCTTCCACCTACGGCTACTACTCTCTCTTCTGAACAAGCAAAAGATGCTAATAAGTTAAAATATTTATTAATGGAATACAAAGATGTATTCCCAATTGATTTTCCACCAAGGTTATCAATGACACGATCTATGCAACATGGCATAGACGTAGTTGCAGGCAGTAAGCCTGTAACTAAACCACTCTACAGATGAGACATTTTGAGGCTACTGAGGTGGAACATCAGCTTGCTGACTATCTTAGTAGAGGTTTTATACAACCCAATTCTTCATCATGGGCCTCTTCCATCTTATTGGTGAAGAAAAAAGACGGTAGTATGTGCATATGCATAGACTATCGAGGGTTGAATGCAATTACTATTAAGAACAAGTATCCATTGCCAATAGTGGATGACTTATTTGATAACCTCACCCATGCTCGTATCTTTACAAAGATTGATTTACGGTCAAGATGTCATGAGGTATGCATTAGGCTTGATGATATACCCAAGGTTGCATTCTAAACACGGTTTGGACACCATGAAGTTTTGGTTATGTCCTTTAACCAATGTGCCCACAACTTTCATGACACTTATGGAAAGCGTCTTGAAACCATATTTGGGCTAGTTTGTTATCATTTTTCGCGATGAAATTTTAGTGTATAGTGTCTCTGAGGAAGACCACTAACAACATCTAAAGCAGATGTTTGAATTGTTAAGAGAAAATAATTTTTATGCCAAAGAATCAAAGTATGATTTTCTCAAGGCGGAAGTTCATTACTTAGGGCATGTTATTTCCATTGATGGGCTACACATGGATCAATCCAAAGTGGATGACATTTGGAGGTGGCCTTTTCCCCAAAATCTAGAAGAGTTACATATTGTCTTAGGATTTTCACGTTTTATATTGAAGGTTCATTAGAAACTATGCTCATGTTGATGTTTCAATGACGAACCAATCGAAAGCCAAGGGGAAAACCTTTCTGTGAGGAAAATCTGAATAGCAAAGTTTTGATGCTCTCAAAGCTACAACTCTTTTTTTGGCTATTGTGGATCCTTTGAAGCCATTTGATTAAAAAACGAATACTAGTAATCGTGGTACTGGAAGTCCTTCTACATGACGGAAGGCCAATTGCATTTGAAACCAAGAAGCTTGATTCAACACAATAGAATTATTTTTCTTATGAAAGAGAACACTATGCAATAGTGTCTGTTTTAAAGACATGGGGACATTATCTGTATGGAGCTCAGTTTGAGATTGTGCTTAACCATGAAAGCATCAATGGTTTACACATCAAATATATTTGAATGGTCGAAAGTCCAGGTGGTTCGAGATTCTTTAGGAGTATGATGCAAAGCTCTGGTATTGTAAAGGACGATACAATGTGGTAGTTGATGCTCTTAGTCACATGGCAAATATCAACTCTCTTCTTTTTATTGAGCTTCGAAGTGAGTTTCTAAAATCTCTCAAGGGTAGATGAGAGCATATTGATGCATACTTCAAAGTGTGGAGCCATGTGTAAATGAGGGATCCTCTCACTCCAATGTTGGTAATGTATGTTTAACCTCCACACCCAGTTCTCCTCTTTTGAGTGAAGAGTTGCAGAGATGGAAGATTTTTTTCATAGATGATGGATACCTAGTCGAAAAGGGGAGAGTGTGTGTATCAACGGACTCAACCATTCGCTACCGAATTCTTTATGAATGTCATGATAGTCCAAGCGTTGGTTTTATTGGCCAGGTTTACATGACTATGTTCATGACTATGTCTTGCATTGCCAGAAATGCCAAAGTAAATAAAGCAAAGTGCTTGAAGGTAGGAGGTCTCTTGCATCCATTGAAGATTCATAATGGTAAATGGGAAAGTATATCTATGGATTTTGTTGTGGGTTTACCAACCACTGTACGAGGTCAAGACTTGGTATAGGTGGTCGTAGACTGGTTGACTAAATTTTGCAAGTTTATTCCAGTCAAATCCATAGTTAGCTAAGTTATTTGTGGACAATCTGTTTAGGTTGTATGAGTTGCCAACAAGTAACATTGTGAGTGATTGTGACCCCAAGTTTAACAACCATTTTTGGAGGTTGGAAATGTTGAGACTAGCTTGTCAGAATGTTCAACAAGCACAGGATTGGTATGTAAAGTACGCTGATGAGAAACGTCGGCAAGCTATCTTTGAAAAAGGAGAAGAGGTATTTTTGCATGTGGTAGAGCATTCAAAAAATGTGAAGACCGATCCAACACCGAAACTATCTCTAAGGTATTGTGGGCCTTTTAAGATACTCAAGCGAGTTGGTGATATGGCCTACAAAATCTCTTTATCTGTGCACTCTCACATTCATTTAATATTTCATGTAAGTGGTTTACGTAAATGCTTACATAAGGACAACAATCTTATTGATCAACAGATTCTGGTTGATTACATTGAACCTCCAACTCAGTTGAGCGCATTCTCGATTATCATGGTTTACGTACTTGGCATCATGTGCATTGACAAGCATTAGACAAGTGGAAAGACAGAACTAAGTGTGATGCACAACCAACAATCATTGTGAACATCAAGAAAAATTGGACTAATAACGTGCAAACATTGCATATTTGAATTTCATGAACAGAAAAACACACCTTGGAGTCTTGGAGTGTTAACCCTCACGGCTCACGGACACCCTATCACCTACGACGGATTATTGTATTATTTACTTGGTAGAGTCAAGTACCAGGCTTGTTGGTCCAATAGGAAAAGGGTAAGAGTGATCGCCGATGAGAGGCGCACTCTAACTGGAACATTCAAGGGATTAGTTGGCTAAGCATGGGCGCCCAAGTGTGAAAGGGGTGAGCTCATATAAAAGTCAACTAAACCTAAAATTCACTCATTCTCTCATTTGTGCAATTGAAGAGTGCTCTTGCTCCATCTCCATCTTCTTCTTCTTCATCTCCTTGTGTGTGTATGCATAAGAGAGAGAGAGAGAGTGTGTGCGATCGAGCATTGCGGCGGCACGACATCGGCGAGGCGGTTGAGTGCGGCGTAGCGGCGTCTCCCTCTTCTTCGCGGTGAGGAATCCTCCAGGAAGCAAGCGTAGAGCGGTGAGTGACACACCATCGCCATCTTTCAACTTACTAGTTTAGGCTTGTTGTGTGCTTGGAGCCATTTGTGGCTCGCACACAGTGTATCGGCAAGTTCCTTGCATTGACACGTGCGACATACGCGCACATTTTTGGCGTCGTTTCCAGGGAATGCCATACACTAAGCTTGAATGGCACTCTGTGCTTCTTTTGTGGTGCAATTTCTATTGTAGGAAAGGTAAGGAGGGAGGGTGTGTGTGTTGAGAAGAAGGATTTTGTGTCATACTGTGTATTTTTTTTGTTAATGGAGTTTTCAAAGGTACTGTGTTTATTCTCTGTGTATTAAGGTAGAGTGGTTAGTGTGTTAGTGTGTAACAGTAGATGTATTATTTAGAAGTAGGTAGATAGAGTGTGTGTGTGTGTGTGTGCTCTCGCACAGGCCGCGACGACCTTATCCTTTTAAATAAAAAATTAAAAAAATTAAAATTAAAAAAAAAAAATTTAAAGGTAGGCCCGGGATCGGGAATATCTCCCAAACTCAAGCCCAAGCTCACCCTCAGGCCTAGGCCTCAGTCGCCTTTTAAAAAAACGAATTTTAGCTTCACACATAGCTAAAAATCGATTTTTTGAGGACTAACGGAACTTCAGATGCCCAAAAATTGTGTTGTAAAGCACACGGCAACCCTTTAAGTGATACGCTCATTTCGAGCATTAAATCAAACATTAAAAAACATTAAAAAACATTAAAAACGTAAAAAACACGAGTGAAAACGGACACTTAAAAAAGGTAAGCGGTTAACCTTCGAGGTTATTCGTCGACGCTTGTAGGGTGCCAAAGGCACATGCATATGCGCTCTGGTCGTGTGCTAGAGACGGAGCAACTAGAGAGAATTTTGACTTACGCGAGTTCTCAATATACACCTACTTCTAGTTCCGGGCCCTCGGCGGGGACCCAAGGTAGTACAAACCAAGACCCGAACATAGCGGCCAGTGACTCTTCCTCTGACTACGATGTCATGGATGGTTTCCCAATGCCTAATCCCGATAGCTCAAGCCAAGACATGCATGCCATGGGTCCTCGGTCCGGGCTGAGCGTGCTTAGCCGCCTGAAGGAAACTTTTAGTAGAGCCACTCGCTCCGAACATGGAGCTAATGATGTAAATGAGGGGGGTGGGGAAGTAAATTCTCCATTCGTGACCAACGTAGACCCTATACCGTTAGAGAATGTGCACGTGAATACTTCATTCACTGCACCTCCTGACTCTTCACAGTTATTTCCCTCTGAGGTCATATTACCCGATGGTAGAAGCCTTACCGAAGTGCAAGAGGTTGAGCGATATATCCTTGCAGCGAGGGAAAAGGAAGTCGAGTCTTACATAAGGCGGAGCAACCAAGAGAGTTAAAATCAAAATCCCCTATGTCAATATCCTTGCTAAGAGAGCAATCGAGTGCTCCTGACTTAGCAACCGCTAAGGGCTAACCCCTAGAAAGCAACATTGCATCTAGCTCAAGGGACACCCCTAGCACCTCAATCCTAGATGGAGTGCTCTTAAATGATAACTAGGAGTACGAACTACAAACAAAAACTCTGACCGACCTATACACAGGTCACACCTATCATGTGGGTTGGTTAGATGTCCTACAATCCACAATGGGTGCTACTAGTGTGGAGGATCAACAACAAAGAGTTTGTGAGGTCATCCATAGGGTAATTGAGTTAGAGAGACAAAACAAGGGGATCAACATGCCTTCAATGCGTCTCATGAGATTCTTGGACACAGGAAAGGCTAAACAACCGACCCTATCACAAATGAATACTCCCTCGGTAAGTCCGATGGATCCTCCATATCTTGTTTCGCTAGGGGTCTCAGTGCAATCTAAGCCCACAAGTGATAGCTTCACCTTTCCAAGTCTAGCTCATCTTTCCCTTGATGACACCACGGCTACCATGCCTACCCCAATGATGGGCATGCCGAGAAACACGCCATGGACCATATTTGCTAGTAAAGCACTGCTACATGGTATCTCAATGCCTGCAACAGTACCTACAAGTGTGTACCAATCGTATACACCCATGGGTCCTCGTACTCATGTAGTCCCTACCCCTCCCATTGTTTCAACTACCTATGCTCCACAACCACAACACCCAAGTTCTTATTTCCATGGGACTATACCGGCTAGCATTAGCATGTCACATCCGACGTCTGCTATGCCTAGGGCCACACATATGAACTTTGGACCACCACATGGCACAACATCGTACCCAACGTGGAACCCAAGGGCTTCCTATGCGCCAAGCTCGATGCCAATACCTACTACACATGTAGTCTCTGGAGCACCTTCACCCCCGGTGCTGCTCACTTAGGTGACTTGGCAACATTTGCTCAAGCTATCGATCGATCTATTGCTGAGAATATGCGTAACGCGCTTGATAGAGAGCCTAGAAGTAAGGCAGTACAAATAGACAAGCTCACACAAACATTTAGTGGAGACGGGGATGTGAGAAAGCATATCGAAGTGTTTGAACAAATATGCGATTCTCTAGGAGAACACAATGACCTACATAAGAGCAATGCTTTAAGCCTAGCCTTAAGCGGAAAGGCTGGGGATTGGTATAGAACCCTAAGGGTGGAAGAAAAAACGATTTACCCTATTCTTAGGAGACTGTTCTTAAAAGAATACATACGAGAGGGAGTACTTTGGGGTGTAGCCTCTCAGCTCCAGAAAGCCCAACAAGAGGAAGGAGAGTCGGTGAGAGACTCTATAAGTCTCTTGAAGCATTTGAATTGTTGATGTAATCCAAACGAGGGCTTCAGCAATAACCAATTGCTTGATAGATTCATTAGGGGATTACGACATGAGGATATCTACAATGGCTTAGTCATTAGAGGTATCATCACTTGGGAAGCAGTCACCACCAATGCGATCCAATTGGAGGATAATTTAATGATTCAAGGAGAAAGAGTGTCTGTTGAGTCTAAATCTATTAGCTCAAAACCATCAGGGCATCAGCCAATGACCCTAAAGCCTATTGCTAAGGAGCCAAAGATATCTGAGATGACTTTAGCAGATTTCACCAAGGCTATTCAAGAGAGTCTTAGAGACAATAGTGCTCTGCAAAACAATCATATGTATCCAAGAAGGGAGCAACAATGGTGCTCAGTATTCTATGGAACGCATAGTACCAGTGAATGCCCTACTTTTAGAGTAAAATTCAATGGGAACTGCAATGCATGTGGGAGGTATGGTCATCAAGCTAAGGATTGCATAGTATTTAAGCGCGCGATGGCCAATAGACCAACCTTAGCATGGACACACACACCTCGAGTGCCTGCATTGATGCCGGACCCACCTCTTGAACAAACAGCACAACACATGGTCCCTAGGGCCCAAAAGGTTGTTCAAACAACACCCTTACCGCCTCCAGTGCTAGGACCGCAACCACCACATCCGAGAATCACTTCTGTGAATCAAGTGGGTTGTGAGTCATCTATTGCTTGTTTGGAAGGCTATGAGGAAGATATAGATCCTAATATTGCCTATGGGATGGATGTGCTTGAAGAAAGTCCACAATACTACATGGAGAACTATTGGGGACAAGTCATACCTGTATATCAAGTAGCTTCTCTTGCCGCAAGAGACCAAAATATCAATTACACCGTTAAGAGACCACCTCTTCAATGCTATGAGTGTGTAGGTCCACATCGTGTAGCCGAGTGTCCTATTAGGCTACAAAAGAATTCCTCACTAATGCAAACCAATCAAGCGAGCACATCTACAATGCCGATACTCATGTGTAATCGATGTGGCATAGATCATTTGATTGCCCAATGTGCAAATAATCCAAATGCACCGAAGATCACGCCGTTAAACTTGATTTAAGTTATCGAGGATCCATCACAAAGTACACCTATGGTACCAGTTAACGTACTCACACAATCGATGCTCCAAAAAAGAAATTATATTCTTGAGGAAAGAGACACGGCATCAATTGCCCAATCTCAAAAAAAGAAGAACACACGAAGAAAGAGATCGCAAAAAGCAGCGAAGTTAGACCCCAGTTCAAAGACCAACATAGGGACTGGTGACGACTCCGTATATATGAATGACGCTGAAGAGGATTCTGATTCGGGAGAAACCATGGAGACCAAAACGACCACTAACATAGAAACCAACAAGGAATATCTTCATGAGCCACAATGGCCAGGATCCAAGAAGAAGATATGAACTTATCCAAACCCTATAGAGGAGATTGAGCGAGTCAAGCAATTAAGGAGTTTGGTAGAAGATACCCAAAGGGGTCTAGAACCAGCCCCTAGGCAGATCCAGATTACAGACACCGTGTTCCCTACGCAACAACAACCTCACCAAGTCCATAGACCCTTAGCCATACCTAGTGTCATCCAAGAAGAAAGTGACTTAAAGTCATGGGAAAGTGGGCGTACTCACTTCTTGATGGAAAGAATGTTTACAGAGGAACTACTTGATCCTATCGAAGAAATGGAGATCCCATCTTCCCCACGTCAAGGGACTCAAGCCCAAAAGGTGCCGTTAAACATTGCCAAATTGATGGATTTCATATCTTTAGAAGTTAGAGCGACCATCGTGTCCAAAATATATAAAGACCCTGAGCTAGTCTCAACTCTTCGAGACTACTTGATCCTATCGAAGAAATGGAGATCCCATCTTCCCCACGTCAAGGGACTCAAGCCCAAAAGGTGCCGTTAAACATTGCCAAATTGATGGATTTCATATCTTTAGAAGTTAGAGCGACCATCGTGTCCAAAATATATAAAGACCCTGAGCTAGTCTCAACTCTTCGAGCCTTCCTCAATGGAGAACTAAAGTTTGGGCTACCACAATTTTCACAGATGGATGGAGCTGGGGAGATGCCAATAGAGGAGGAACACTTAGATCCACAACCCAACCTAGATGAGAACCTTGTTATAGATATACATGTTAACAAGTTGGGACAATACTTTGAGGGTGATGAATCCAATGCGACCATACCAATCACTACTAAGGGATTAATTGTGAAGGGAATCCTTGATGATGACGTTGGGGTTAGCATTGTGACTAAAAATTGCTGGGAAACTATGGGAAGACCTCACCTTGCGACCACAACCATAGTAGTGAAGATGGCCAATGGGTCTATTGTTAAACCTATTGGGATGCTAGAAGATCTCAAGATCAAGGTCTTTGGACATAAAATAAGGATTACCTGAATTGTTATGGATTTCTCCAAACACACTATGGCATCGGAGATGATCTTAGGACGTCCTTTCATGAGGGAAGCAAAAATGGTGCATGACTGGTCTAAGAACCATGTCTACTTGCAGTTCCAAGATTCTGTCATTCGAGTGGATCTTGTGGACTGGTCGAGCACATCCTCTAGGAAACAGGTTTATAATTAATCATAGATCTGACACCACAGTTCACTTGGCCCCATTGCATTATTGTTACACGTGTAAATCAGACACTGATGTTGGGGAAGATTCTCCTTATATGGATGTACTACATGGGATGACTGAGTCAGAAAATATGGATTGGATCCACCTAGCAGCAACCATAGACACTTAGGGAAATAGGGGGACAACCTGGGTAACACCTAAGGGGGATGAAATGCCACCACTTGTACCCTTAAATATGCTACAAGCAATGCATATAGCTTCTGACAAGACTTATCCTAATGTAACGGAGAAAACATACAAGTGGGTCTCTAAAGCTTCTTTAGCGACCATGGCTAGTACTAAAAACAGAAGCCTTGTAAGAAACGTCCCACTCGCTTCAAGAAAAGTAAGAAAATGTTGCAATGGATACCTAAACGACTATTGGAAGCCCAAGGCTACTATCAAGGAAATGGTCAAATCTGGGTGCCAAAACGTAGATTGTGTTCTTACCTATCACCTGACCCATGTGCACCCAATCTTGTAGCTCCCAAACGAATTGACGATCACGGAAAGAAAAAAATCACAAAATGCTACACACCTGCTCCAGAGCTAGTTTGGGTACCAAAGAAAGAATGATTTGTTCCACCTAGCTCAAGAACAGAGGAGTCCCATGAAGCTTCTAGCTCCTCATGTAATGCATCCATAGAGGTAAAATAGCCTCCACCTACAATAGTGTACCTCCATAAAGCTACAAAAGAATCCACACTTCCCAGTGTTCAAGAATCACCTGATGAACCACTTCAAGTCCGATCCTAGGAGAGTACCTTACTACCCTTGCAACTTGACGAGGCACCTAGGGTAATAGAAAAATACTGGCAAAAATCCTCACCTATTACCAATTGGAACAATTGGTTTCAAAGGGTGACGAGCACATTTCAAACGGTATGATCTACTGAAGGAAGGGGGGAGTGTTTGCTCACATCCATCATTCACTTGCTTCCCTCTCAACCTTCCTCCCTAGCCTCTTAATCTCCAATCTTAGGGAATGTATATATATAGCCTTATACTCACAAAAAAAAAAGAGCAAGAGCAATTAGCAAACAAGTATGCACAACAAAAGTCAAAACATTGACCCAGATGTACACATTCACATCTGGTACACTAAAACAAAAACCTATGTCATAAAACACCTTTGATCCTCATCACTCGAGTGATGGAGGGTAGGCAGGATTAGTACGATAGGAGTGTTTATGTTTTAGAGTTGAGTGATTAGCAAAGACCCTTTTTCCCACTGATGTGCCTCCTAGAGGTATTCTTTATGTTTCCTAGTGTGTACAGGAACGTGTTGCTGTTATTAGGATTTGGACCTTCATGGGATCTTTCTCTCGTTCACACTTCAAATCAAGTGCAATTATCAACGCAAACACGTGTTTCTTGTCCATTAGCATTCCCCCTTATCTTTTTTGCATCTATGTTTGTCTGCTTTGATTGTGATTGATAGCATAATATTTAGTGCCTTTGTTTAGCACCAAACATTAAATTCAATGTAATTTTTTGTCATAAGCACTTGTCTAGGTTTAAAAATCAAGTAGTCCGACTAAGCTAGTTTGACCAAGCTAGGTGTTAGAGATCTTCTCTTAATACCATGGGTAATGCCTTCCTAATAATTAATGGTTACTTAGATACTTAATCCGATTTAGACAGCATTGTGTGAAATGTACTAGGGCTTTCTAGTGGGCTTAGTCCCTATTGACCTTTAGCTTAAGTATTATAAAGGGAGTTTACTAGTGTGATGATCCTGGGGAGGGTAACAATGTTATATGATCCCCCAAGTTACAAAATTAAAGCTAAAAATGAACAAACAAAAAATCAAAGTGCCACAATGTAAAATCTTAAGCTAGAAGAGAAATCTCAGTTTGATTTGGTACTTCACTCACATGTATCGCCTATGGTTCTAGAGCCCTAGAGCTTCCCAGTGTGGGCGCTTTTCCTTGAAAAGTAAAAAACCCAAGGCATACAAAATAAGCACACACATCAAAATTGAGTCACTATGAAAAGACTTTGGGGGGTCAAAGAAAAGGTAATCAGTCAGGCGATGATTTCATGAAAAAATCCTTTTATTGTAGCTTAACTACAAGATCTTCTAGGTATAGAGCCCTCGAACATGAAATACTTGGCTCTCGCGATTAAACAACTTAATTGACCAAAGAAAATTGAGAAGCTTACCCATGGTATTAATAGTCGACCTTTAGTGCCTTTCGATCGTTAAATTAGCGACCCCATACTTGTTTAATTTTTACCTTTACAACTGTTTATGCATTGGATTATATTGCAATTTAATGTTATTGCTGACAAATGGTTTAAATTTTTGTTACCAATCAATTTTTCTGCCTAAAACTGCATATGCTTTTTAATTGTATATGAGAATGCAATTACTATGCCAATGTTGTTTGATTTTGCAGTGATGACTGAAGAAGGCTAAGGACATTCATCTCAAAAGCTCTTCCACCTTGACGAGCGAGCTTCAACTCAATAGCTTCTGAGGACAGAATCTATATCAGGAAGGGGGGCATGTTAACCCTCACGGCTCACGGACACCCTATCACCTACAACGGATGATTGTATAATTTACTTGGTAGAGTCAGGTACCGGGCTTTTCGGTCCAATAGGAAAAGGATAAGAGTGATTGCCGATGACAGGCGCACTCTAACTGGAATATTCAAGGGATTAGTTGGCTAAGCATGGGCACCCAAGTGTGAATGGGGTGAGCTCATATAAAAGTCAACTAAACCTAAAATTCACTCATTCTCTCATTTGTGCAATTGAAGAGTGCTCTTGCTCCATCTCCATCTTCTTCTTCTTCATCTCCTTGTGTGTGTGTGTGTATGCATGAGAGAGAGAGAGAGTGTGTGTGTGCGATCGAGCATTGCGGCAGCACGACGGCGGCGAGGCGGTTGAGCGCGGCGTAGCGGCGTCTCCCTCTTCTTTGCGGTGAGGAATCCTCCACGAAGCAAGCGTAGAGCAGTGAGTGACACACCATCGTCATCTTTGAGCTTACTAGTTTAGGCTTGTTGTGTGCTTGGAGCCATTTGTGGATCGCAACGGTGTATCGGCAAGCTCCTTGCATTGACACGTGCGACATACGCGCACATGGATCCTTGGAGGCTTAGAGGAGATACATAATTTGGACTTGACAAAGAGGAATTTAAAAACTTGCAAATAAAATCTACGTTTATGATAGGTGGAGTCGCCTCTTTGCAACTGCCTTACTTGCAAGCATAACCAATGAATAAGATTTTTGCCTCACTTCTTTGCAAATGCAAGAAATTTTTGAACTCAAAGAATCACTTGTATACAAAGTCACAATTTTCCTTCAAAATTGTAGTTGTTGTAGAGCTTTCTTGAGAATCCAATCGCTTCTCTCACGCACATGGCTATGGAGAGGGAAGTGCACACAGAGAAGAGAAGAGAGAGAGAGAGAGAGAGAGAGAGAGAGAGAGAGAGAGAGATGGATAACTCCATTTGAGGTAACGGAGAGTTGCCTCAAGCCTCCATCTATCTTAAAAATACATCCAAAGATATTTGTAGTTGATGAAAATGCAAGTGACATTAAAATAGCTTTTCAAAAGACAAAAGAAGCTATTCAAACATTACAGCAAAAGCAAAAAAGAGTTTCTAATAGAAGAATAGAATAACTTTAGAGTTTAAGAAAAAAAGGGTTTTGACCAAATTCCCTAAGGCTCAATTATCTCAAAAGACGGGCAAGAATGTTACCATATACATGTGGTAGTGATGTGTGTGAACACACTAGGACCGCCGGGGCATTTTTTCCCTCTTTAGGAGGTTTTTTCCCCCGTGCATTGTATATACGCCCATCACTCTAGGGCTATCTATCTTTCCATAGCACACTAAGTAACACACTCTCTATTGTGTGCCTTGAGCTTCCTTCGTCTTCTCCAAGCTGTGTGTGTTTCTCTGCAACCCTAATTCCAACAATTGGTATCAGAGCAGGTCACGTCCTCCCGGGCTTAGTCGCCAGCTGCTCCAGCACACGCCTGCTCACTTTCTCCGATTTCAGTGAGCTTTGGCAAGCGTTCGCAGGTCGACAAATATTTTGGGAAAGCTCAAAGAGCTTGGTCTGCTCAGAATTTTGATTTGGGCTCATTTCGGCCTCCGTTTCCACTACGGGCAGTACTGCACAGGCTATTTCGTCATTTTGTGCAGATTTTCTGTCAGTGCCGTTTTTTGCATAACAGGTGCCTTATAGTCTTCTACGGTTTGTGCTATATAGCACAAGTTGTTCCCGCTCCATTTCTCCTATTTTCGGGCAATTTTCACATCAGGTGCAGCATTTACCATGGCTGACAACAACAACACAGATGTGTTCAAGATGTTTGCTGCTGAGGACAGGTTGGATGGGGACAACTACCCTATGTGGGCTTATATGATGCAACACGTTCTTGTGTCAAAAGGTGTCTGGAACATTGTGCAGGGCATTGATGTACGTCCTGCATCTGAAGATGTAGGCGATGTTGAGGATGTTGCAGGTCTTGCTGCAAGGATTGCAGTTGTTAGAGTTGTTTTGCCTACATCAGAACAAGCTCGTTGGGATGTTAAGGATGCGCAGGCTCATGCATTGATTGCGTTGTCTGTGAAGCGCACCATTATTCCTCACATCCGTTCAGCAAAATCTGCAAAACAGGCTTGGGATATTCTAGCAGGTCTTTATGCAAGCCGCAATGAGGCTAAAATTGCTTTGCTGCGTAAAGAGCTAGAGTCGAAGATTATGCATGAGGAAGATGATATGGACACTTTCCTTGCTAGTGTCAAGGATATCAATGAGCAACTCATTTCTGCAGGTGAAGTCATTTCTGACAGTTCCCTTGTGCAGACTGTTCTTGATGCCTTACCAGATTCCTACCAGACTTTTGCCAGTACTTGGAGACTGATGACCCAAGGAAATCCTGAAGTTGTCAAGTTTGATGCATTATGCACATTGCTGTTGCAAGAGTCACTTTCTAGAAAAAACAGGACTAGGCAGCGTGCAGTTGAACAGGCTTTTATTGCTTCTCAAAGAAAGGGTGGTAACAGTAATGCAGCCACTTCTTATGGTTCTGCTGCGAGTGGCAAAATTTCTGTTCCTAATGCTTCTGCTGGCAGCACTTCGTCTGGCAATTCTGGTGATAAGGGCAAAAAGAAGATGCGTTGCCATTATTGTAAAGCCAATGATCACTTGATCAAGTCGTGTCCTAAGTTGAAGGCCAAAGAGGCTAAGAAGAAAGAGGGTGGTTCCACTGCAAATGCTGGTTCCACTACAAATGCAGCCATTGTTGAGTCTTCTGTGAAAGGAGATTGTGATGCTGATGTTGATGCAGAATGGGCTTTTAGCGCAGAGTGCACTTACAATCCTGCTGTACATGATGCATGCTTGTCAGTTGCTGCAGATTCACATGTGTGGTATTTCGACAGTGGTGCTACAAAGCACATTACCTCACATCGTGAATTGTTTACCTCTCTCGAGTCTGTCCCTCATGGGAGTTCAGTCACTTGTGCCAACAACGCCTCTTATCCAGTTCAGGGAGTTGGAAAGATTGTGCTCACTGCTGCTAATGGCAGTTCCTTCACACTTGTTGATGCACTTTATGTACCTGGGATCAAGAAGAATCTCTTGTCTGTATCCGCACTTGCTAGACTTGGACTTGTAGTCAAATTTGTGGATGACAGATGTACAGTTCATGATCTCAGTTTTGGTGATGAAATTGTTGCATCTGGGCTTTTGTGCCGTGGGCTGTATAAGCTCACTTTGTATGACAAGTGTGGACAAAATTTTGCAAATGCTGTTGCAGATTCAAGGGCTATTTCAGATGCAAAACTTTGGCATGCACGTTTTGGTCATCTGAATTTTGCCAGTTTGCTACGTTTGCAGAAATCTGATATGGTTGCTTCTTTGCCGCCTCTTGAAGCACCTATCAAACATGTTTGTGAAGGCTGTATTCTGGGTAAAATGCAGCGTTCTAAGTTTCCAAAGGATGGTTCAGTTAGGGCCACATGCAGGTTGCAGCTTGTGCATAGTGACGTTTGTGGGCCCATGCAAACTCCGTCCTTGGGCAATTACCTGTACTTCGTGACTTTCATTGATGATTACTCCAGGCATGCGTGGGTATTTCCGCTTAAAGCGAAGTCCGAAGTTTTTATGTGCTTCAAACAATTTTTGGCTATGGCTGAAAATGTCTCAAAATGTACTATGGGCACCCTCCGTTCCGATCGAGGGGGGGAGTATATGTCTCATGAATTTAATGCATTTCTGGCTAGTCGTGGGATAAAACACCAATGTACAGTGCCTTATACACCTCAGCAAAATGGTGTTGCTGAGAGGAAAAACAGGTCACTAACGGAAATGGCACGATGTATGGTCAAAAGTCAAGCTTTGCCGCATTCTTTTTGGCTTGAGGCCATCATGTGTGCCACTTATGTACTTAACAGGTGTCCTACGAAAGCTTTGCAGTCTATTACTCCATATGAAGCATGGCATGATAGAAAACCTTCTATTGAGCACATGCGTGTTTTTGGCTGTTTGGCATATGCTTTGGTGCCACAAGTGCAGCGCAGAAAATTGGATGATAAGGCTGTCAAATGTATTTTTGTTGGTTATAGTGCTGAAAGCAAAGGTTACAGGTTGTATCATCCGCAAACAAAACGTATTCTGGTTTCACGGGATGTAGTGTTTGTGGAAGACTCTGTTCAGCCCTTGCTGTCATGTACTAGAGACAGTAATGTAAGCTCACAGGACATTTATGACACTTTGTTGCCTCTTTTCAGTGGTGGAAATACGAATGTAAGTTCCAATGAGGCAAATGTACAGCCTATGGGGGTTTCTGAAAATGTTTTAGAACAGCCTATTACTGATGCAGATGTACATGATGTACTTGATGAGGAAAGGGCTGAAAATGAGCAGGCTAGAGGTATGCCAAAATGGCTGGTGCACACTTTGCGTGACAGTAAATTGGATGCACCTTTATCTAGTCGTACTCGTTCAGGCTCTCGCCATGCATCTTATGCATCAGATTGTTATGCTTTGGCTGTGTCTAGTTTACATGATGTTGAGGAGCCTCTGTCTTTTGATGAAGCACAGAATTCAGAAAATTGGATTGCTGCCATGAAATCAGAATATGATGCACTTATAGAGAATGACACATGGACTTTATGTGATTTGCCTCCTGGCAAAAAGGCCATTGGTACGAAGTGGGTTTACAAGTTGAAACGCAAGCCGGATGGTGAGATCGATCGCCATAAGGCTCGACTTGTTGCAAAGGGTTATGCACAACAAAAAGGCATAGATTATGAAGAGACTTTTGCTCCCACTTGTCGTATGACTACTGTGCGTTTTCTATGTGCATTGGCAGCTCATTTTGGTTGGGATGTACATCAATCAGACATTGTTACTGCTTTCTTGAATGGTGACATATTTGAGGAAGTTTATGTAACGCAGCCTCGCGGTTTTGTCATAAAAGGACAAGAGGACAAAGTGTGCAAATGTAAGAAGGCTTTGTATGGGTTGAAGCAATCTCCTCGTGCTTGGTATGAGAAAGCTGACACTCATTTGGTTAAACGAGGCTTTCGTAACAGTCCAACAGAAAGCACATTGTATGTAAAGCGTGAGGATGATGTATTTCTCATTGTGGTTCTTTATGTTGATGATTTGCTGATCACTGGACCAAATGAGAGACATATTGCTGAATTTAAGGCTGATTTGAATGCTACTTTCAAGATGAAAGATTTGGGGCTGTTGCATCATTACTTGGGTATACAGTTTAAGCAGTGTGATGGTGGTATTGCCTTGTGTCAGAAAAGTTACATAGAGACATTGCTATGTAAGTTTGGACTTGAGGATTGCAAACCTATTGCCACTCCCATGGAAACAGGTTTGAAGTTGAGTCTACATGATGCTGGCGATCCTGCTGATGTCACTCTTTACCAAACTGCTGTTGGCTGCCTCATTTATGTATGCAACACGAGGCCAGATATTCAGTTTGCAGTCTCGCAGGTCAGCAGATTTATGCATAGCCCAGGGTCTAAGCATTGGCAGGCTGTCAAGAGGATTTTCCGCTACCTTAGTGGCACTTTACATCTTGGCTTGTTTTATCCCAAGGGGGGATCATTGCCGCCAGACTTACATGCTTTTTCGGACTCAGATTGGGCTGGTTGTTTTGACACGCGAGTGTCCACAAGTGGTTTTTGTTTCATGCTTGGCAGTTCATGTATATCATGGTTGAGCAAGAAGCAACCTACTGTGGCCACTTCGAGTTGTGAGGCTGAGTACAGGGCAGTCTTCACAGCTATGGTTGAGTGTGTATGGCTCAGACGCCTTATGGCTGACTTGGGTGTTGGACAGGACACTGCCAACACTATCTACACTGACAGTCAGAGCGCATTGGCAGTTGCGAGGAACCCAGTTTTTCATGCTCGCACAAAGCACATTGAGGTGCATTACCACTATGTCAGGGAGAGGCTCTCAGCAGGAGAGATCAGCTTGGCTTATGTGCCAACACAGGACAACCTTGCAGATCTTTTCACAAAGGCATTGTCTCGTGAGAAGCTTGAAGCTTTCCGCAAAGCTTTGGGCTTACTCCCCTTTGTGGACTGATCCTGTCCTCAGGGCATGGCACTTCCCTTTACTCATGTGCCAGCTCTCGTTCACCGCATCACTCCAGGGGGGATTTGTTACCATATACATGTGGTAGTGATGTGTCTGAACACACTAGGACTGCCGGGGCATTTTTTCCCTCTTTAGGAGGTTTTTTCCCCCGTGCATTGTATATACGCCCATCACTCTAGGGCTATCTATCTTTCCATAGCACACTAAGTAACACACTCTCTATTGTGTGCCTTGAGCTTCCTTCGTCTTCTCCAAGCTGTGTGTGTTTCTCTGCAACCCTAATTCCAACAAAGAACTGGTAAGCCAAACCCACAGCATATCAAAAGTTCTTTGTTAAACTCGCTAAGAGGCACTATGGTCCATTCTAAGTTCTGAAAAGACTCAATGATGCAATAACTTATAAACTCAAGTTGCCTATGCATCGGCATATATATAATGCATTGCATGTAAGTCTACTAAATCCGTTTAAGGGTACACCTTCAATAAGCCCATTGAAGAGGATCCAATAGATTTTGATGAACAAGAGGAGATCATACAGCGTAAGGCTAACTGGTAATCTAAACCCACAACATATCAAAAGTTCTTTGTTAAACTCGCTAAGAGGCACTATGGTCCATTCTAAGTTCTGAAAAGACTCAATGATACAATAACTTATAAACTCAAGTTGCCTATGCATCGGCATATATGTAATGCATTCATGTAAGTCTACTAAATCCGTTTAAGGGTACACCTTCAATAAGCCCATTGAAGAGGATCCAATAGAGTTTGATGAACAAGAGGAGATCATACAGCGTAAGGCTATCCTTAAACATAAAGACAATGTTAAGTGAAGTGGAAAGGTGTAGCATAAGTATTTGATTAGTTTAGGAATTACTCATTTGAAGATGCTAAATGGATGCAAAAACCAAATCTAAGGGATTCTCTTGCTTTATTGCAAAACTACAAGTTCCTTCATGGCTTAAATGCAAACTAAGATACTGATATATGAAACATTGAATAATTTAATGTAATGTTTACTTTCTTTTGACGTGCATTAACATCTTCTTTGTGTACATCAATGTTTCCAAGGAATAAGCTTTGCAACGAACATGTCATTAAAACTCCTTTTAGACTTGCAATTTAGCTCAAGTAAAATATTCTTGAAATGTAGATCCCAAGATAAAATGGGCTACCTATCCATGCATATTCAAAGACGACTATCATTTCAAGGGAGATGAAAGGTCTGAGATTCTAATGCATGGTCATCTCCACTCAGTCGTACTCTTTTTATAAGACCTTGGCCCTCCTTTAGGAGACACCTTGACATGCATGAGTAGTTTAGGGACTTGCCCTCCCTGATCCTACCATAGGCCTGACATTACTCCCTCCTTGGAGAATCATTTTTGTCCTCAAAAAAAAAAGTGGAAAGGTTTTCTTGAAGACACTAATGTTTTCCATAGGGGCACCTCCCTCGGGTCTAGTTGTCCACTTGACCAATACCATGATAGTCAAGAATATATGCAGCTTCATGCGGTTCAGCATGAGGTTCAATGAAACCAACAAGAACATCTTGATTGTGTACGTTGTTGTCCCCTTTTAAGCATTTTCAAAAACAGCTTATATTCAAAATAAAATGAACGAGCTACCACAATTAGGAGGTAACTAAACGAATAACTAGTTTTTAGACTTTCTAAAGGTGTTGGAACATGTAAGAATACATTTCTTAACTTTTCATGAAAGTGACTTGCTGACATATCTCATGAGCATAGTTCTTGTATCTATCTTATTGAAGAGAAACATTCAACATATCCATATGATCATGGACAAAGTCCTTGACTTGCTGACATGCCTCATCATTAGCCAAACCCACCATTACTGGTGATAGAGGTTGTAAACCGTTCATAATCATGAAGGGACTAAACTTAGTCGTAACGTGCTTTGCATCATGATAAGAAAACTCCAAGATAGAGAGATAATCTTCCCAATTGAATTGCTTCTCTCTAATGTACGCTCTTAGCATGTCCTCTAGCACTTGGTTAACACTTGCAAGCTGCCCATCCACCTCGAATGATTGGCAGTATTGATATTGATTTGTGTTCCCAATCGTTTATAGTCATCCAGAAATGACTGATAAACTTTATGCTCATAGCATACACAAAAGACGAGGGAATGTGTAAATAGCTCTTCAAAAAGAACGAAATACTTTTCCCTACATTTTTAAGATAGCCCTGCTAAAAAATTTGGATCATAACAGAATGTAAACATAAATTACATATAGGTACAGATAATGAAACATTTTTATTAACAGAACATAGCCTTGCTATATAAGTGATAGGAATGAAAAATTGCGATCTAAAATTTGAAAAAACTATGCGCTAATGTTGTTTACAGTACTTGTTACATTAACAAGTCTTACTAGACATCTGACAATTTTTGCCACTAAAATTGTTCCCGATACTATGTGCTTGGAATGGTCTAATAAACAGATTTGACCAACACTTAGGGACTCTTTTGCGACACATAATTAGGGAAAGAGGCACCAGTGCTAGTTCCAAAGATTCATATACTCCACATGTGGAATATGTCTCATATATTAATATTAGTAAATGTGACATCCATCAAGTACCAGAAGTACCCATGTGTAGAGATAATTGTAAACACTCAACAACAGGAGTGAGAGGGACCCTCATAAACTTTTTTTCCACACTGGCTAAACTAAACTACATGAGTCTAGACCATGTTGTACACCTTGTGACTAAAAACATATGCCAAAAAATTATCCTTGTAGCCCTATGACCGTCTTAAGCGAGGTAACTACAAAAAGAATATAATATACCCATTGTGGATCAGTGATTCTATCATAGGAAAATTAATAGGGGTTAAGAAAAATATAGCAGAGGAGGTACCTGATACACCAACCTCTAATCCTTCTTGTAATGGCTAATGTGTAGCTATGCATGACCATGTCACGTGCATAAAAACAATTTGGACAACATTGTTGCCCAACTAGGGAAAACCCTTGTTTTTCTTTTGTCCAAGAACCCTTTGTGTTGCCTCGGCAACCTGAACCCCTTGGTCAAATTCTAAAAAGAAACTACTTAAACCATTGAGTAGATGAGACCACCAGATGCTACCATGCTATAAATAATAATTGTACAAAGCTTGGTATGATGACATACTCACTACCCTTTGGAAGTTGAAAAGGTCTTTCCTTGAAATACCAAGTGTGGAGGCCAAAAAGTGACCATCAGCACCAATTAAATGATTTTGTCATTCTTCTATAGACACACCCATGATATAGAAAAAGCAAGAGATCCTCTCAAGTTGGAATCATATTCACAACTGGATCTTTGAGACAATCATATCACCCTACTGTGTAAGATTTCAAGGACTCAATCATGAAACTCTCCACCCAACCTCACCATATATAGGCCCGTAGCTTGCTAAATATGGCACCCCTTGACCGCATGTGAGTCTTGTCCCTTGGCCTTCCCGGTCTTACCCTAAACCTGACCTTAATCCCCCCTTGGAGAAGTGTTTTCATCCTCAAAAACAAAACTGGTGATATCTTCATCAGAAGACTAATGTTTTCTATAGTGGTATCCTTCATGGATCTAGCTGTCCATTTGACTGGAACATGGTTCAGTAGGAGGTTCAATGAAATGAAGAAGAGTATCTTGATTGTTCACATTGTTGTCCCTTTGCAACCGTCTAGTGTAACCATCCCATATTCACCAACATAGCGTCTAAACTTTATTCAGAACTCAATTGAGTATGTTAAACAAGTTATCACAACTAAGAGGTGTCTAAAAGAATACCTATTCTCACTTTCCATGAAAGTAACATGCTGACATAACTCATCAGCAAAGCTTAAGTTCTTGATTTGTTATCTTTGCATCAGTAAACAACCCCACCATAACTAGTGTTCAAGGTTGAGAACCTGACTTAAACAAGAGACTAAACTTAGTCACAAACATGCTTTGCCTTATGGTAAGTAAACTCCAACTAGAGAGATATGTGCTTTCTAATTGGATTGCTTGGTGCTAACGTACGCACTTAGCATATCCTTTAGCACAAGATTACATTTGTAATCTGCCTATCCTCTTTGGATAAATGACAATACTGAGGTATGTTTCCCCATTGTTTACAGACAATCATCCAATATGTCTAGTAAACAGGGATCACAACTACCTTACAACATTTTTTAGGAATCAACAATGTTATAAATAACCATCTTGGTTAACTTGAAACATCCACAAGCACCCAAACCAAGTCATGACCTCTACTAGTAATTGGTAGATCCAAAATTAATATCATAGAGATATTGCACATAGAGTGCAAAATGCTTTAGAAGCTACTAATGTCATGAATATGCATGCCGTTCCAAATCAGCCTTTGCTAAACACTAGGACCCATAACACCTAGTGTGCATGCATTTAGCAAAAACATATTTGAACTTGCATATACATGAGCATACTTGCCAATGCTTATGGCTAACGTTATGCTCATAGCTCACTGGGAAGAAGGAAAGACTTTCCACGTGAAATCCGTGCTAACATATTTGGACCATAATAGAATGTGAAAATCAATCCCATCTAGGTACCAAATGAAACATGTTCATTAACAAAATATAGATTTGCTAAATGTATAACCAACCATCCGTTGAATTTTTCTAACAACACTCATACCTTAATAATTTTGACCAAGTATCTGACAATTTTTGGCCACTGAAATTGTTCCTGATACAATGTGCTCAAAATGGTCTAATAAACAGATTGGATCGGGGCTTGGGGACTTTGTCGTGACACATAGTTCAAATAACGAGTACCAATGTCAGTCCCAGATACTTATATTCTCCACGTGTGGAATATGTCTCAGATAAGGATGTCTAGAAAAAGAACATCCTTCAAGTACGAGATGTACTTGGGTGTGGAGGTAACTATAAACACTTAGCAACAAGAGTGAGAGGGACCCTCATTAACCTTACTCCCCACCGGCTAAACCAAACTCCTTGAGTTCCTTGACAATGTTGTATATAATGTGATAACATGTGCCAAAGAAAACCCTACATATAGGTCCATAACTATAGAATACAAAAATGTATTTGGGAGTGGCCCAAAATTCTTTGCTCTTCCATGACCTTGCCATGCCTCTGAAGAGCAAAATGGATGAAAACATAGAATCTTATACATCCTATTTAGAAAAATAAAAAAAGACATAGTCAAAAATGAAAGAAAACCAAATCAAATGTGTACCTAAAGATTGAACATAGTGTACACTTACCCGTAGTCGAAGGCACCTAAGCAAATTTTTTATTTGCAAAGGCCTACGAACACTAAGTGAAAGATTAGTGAAAATCAAACAAAATTGCACGGATAACCCTAGGTGTTGCCTTTGCAATCCAAACCCCTTGGTTAAAATTGAGAATGTCAAACCCCTTGGTTAGACTCTATATGGAAACTACTCAATCTAGCAGCCAATGGTGACCAACACAGTCTACCGTGTTTAAAGTGATTGAAGTTAACTTTGGAAGTTGAACTTGTCCACTATCCCTCGGCAGCTTGTGGACTTCTTTTCTTGAAAGTGCAAGTGTGAATGTTCCAAGAATTGACCATCAACACTTACTAAGTGATTTAGTAATCACGAGCTAGGTCTTATCCCAAAATTGTGCTCGTATAGACACTCTCAGTGTTATAGACAAAATAGGAGATCCACTAAAGTTGGAATCGTATTCACAATTAGATCTTTGGTGGACTTGAAAATCCATAATCTTGGGTTTGTTTATGGACAGTCAAGCTGTCTGAAATGTTTGCGTCATCTATACACCTTGGTAGAGGTAAGACTTTATGAGTTTAAGACATTCAAAAACTCAACGTAATCTTCACAATAAAAGTATGTAGTGCTAAAGTAACACCCAAAAAAACACTAATCTCAAGACTCTTGCTTGTCCATTAGGATGGATGGGTAGTCAAATGGATATAATTGTTCAATCTTGACAGCAATCTCCGATGGATTACAAGCATATGGCTCTTAGCCATTCCAAAATAGATAGCTCATAGCCCTTCAAAAATAGATGGCTCTTAGCCCTTCCTTTTACCATATCGACATAGAAAGATTTTAGTAAAATCATGCCTAATTTCACTATCCCGATAGAGAATTAGGAGGGAGGGAGAGAGAGAGAGAGAGAGAGAGAGAGAGAGAGAGAGAGAGAGAGAGAGAGAGGGGGGGGGGAGAGAGAGAATGTTGGGCTAAGGAAAATCCCTTATTCGATTGTGTTGTATACCCCTTGCATATGCTTCTATGCAGACAATGTTTGTGTCGTAGCTTATCCTATAAGCGTACAACAGTGTGCTTGTACAACGCTCTCTCATAAAGATGCATCAAAAAAGCATAAGTCATAGCTTGACCCACCTATCATTGGCAATGATCGTGATTGTATCAGATTGACTTATTTTCCGTGCTTTGCCCTTGAATGAAGTTCATTTGATTTAATGGTTTTAAACATTCAATAGTTGACTGTATCCTTGACAAAGTGGTTGGTGTTATAGTGGAAGCGTAAAAAATGATGAGGTGGAATTGATTTGACCGTACTAGTATTTCCTTGGCTAGAATGACAGTCTCAACAGAGTGAGTCAAAACAGTAATTGCCATGCACAATCTGGAGTGTCTTGGATACATCACGGTTCAATGTTATCCTACGAAAAATGTGAACTTATATCCCGATTGCCAAAATCCCAAACCTGTGTGTCATTGCTCTTGATCTCAAATCAATGGGCAATACCTGGGCATGGGTCTTGCTTCTTGTGAACTTTGTCAAAGCACTTTGTTTGCACAACAAGAAATATTTTGCAAAATAAATACAAACAAGAAGAGCTTGAAAGTTGTAACCTTAAGTAAAAAAACTTGCTCGAATTTGGCTCATAGTCATATCTACTGCTTGACTAAGTTATCGTATGCACCATAGACGCCCTCTTGGTACATAAAAACCTGCAGACACCTTGGCAAGTTCCTCCAAGTTTGTATGCTAAAAGCAAATTCCAAAATTTGGAAATCTTGATGCCACATGCCGAAATTGAAGCCTTGCTTAACATAAGTACTCGTGGAGTTCTTCTGCTCATAGCTAACACATACTCTTGCCAAGTGATAGATGTCGTAGCAAAAGAACGTCAACCTTGTGCCGAGAATTCACACAGAATCCTTGTCAAGTTGTACATTGTATTGAAAAGCAAAAAAATACTTGCAAGGTACGTAACTTGTACCTAGTCGGCTTGATTACGGATGTCCTTGACCATAAAGGTTTGTCTTGATCGACAAAAATTCTAGGACACTTTGCCCAGGAACATGTCCTAGAGCAAAAAAGAAAATTCAAAAAATGAAAAAAGATGTCGAGCATCTTTGCCTAGAACTTGTCTTATATATAATAGCAGCACCCATTGAATGGTCATGCCATACAATGGTAAAGCTCCCCCAAATCAATATACTCATAGCATACTCTAGACTGTGGGTAAGTATTATACCATTACCATGAAAAAGGAAGCCTTGCTACAGACATTTCCCTTATAGATATGCACACGTCATGCATAATAAAAAGTCTCAAGGGCCAACTCCTAAATGTTGCATTGAATGTAGTTTTTCATATGCAGTTAGTGAGCCTTGCTCAATGATCCAAACACCATCTTGGAGGCCAAGTGAACCTTATTCTAGCATTACAAATGAAAACTGCATAATTGGAACTAACCAAACAAAGAAAGTGCAAAAAATATGCATATCTCGTGAAGTACTCGTGCCGACTTTTAGCCTCTCTCATCCAGGCTAGCAATAGGCCTTTCCTTTGCATCATCGTAATCTTATCATACTTCAACTTTGGATATGTCAAAATTCAGGCCCGATAAGCCCTTACTTCACCTTTCACGTCTCATAGGATTCGTCTTGATTTTATTGCTCAATTGAATTTGGTAGATTGAGAGCCCTTTGCATGCCCATACCTCTCTATGACCACCATTATGCCTTGCATGGATCTCTTTGAAAGATGCATAAGATGTATTGCTTTCAAAATGACCGCATGCAAGTGTTTTTATGGTCTTTTCCACCGCACAACCGACATGCTTATGTCTTTGTGGTGGCTTGTAGTCCACCATGCCTAGCATATAAAATTAATGCATAATTTGCATCATCTCCCCACAAGCCAAAGTCGAGGCGATTGCCAACTTTGTCGCTTCGGGGGGGGGCACCTTCCCTTGGGTTTTTTTTTTTTTGAAACTTTGATACCCTAAAGGGTTTGAGGCTTGGGCACCCTCAAGTGAAAAAGGGCACATTTTTTTGTATAGCAGTGATGGTGGTAGTGTCAGAAGGGCTATAGCTCTCCCTCAGACCTCAAGGGTTTCTCCCCCTCATCAAAGCAAGTTTAACGAGCCCATCATTGCTATGTTTTGCGGTGGTCGATTAGCGCTCATGTCCCCTGCTAGGCTGTTGTAAGGACATGGGTCCTACAGCAAGGCCATTGGCACGGCCGGACAGTGTGTAAGCTAGGGGGAGGCTATAAGATAGCACGGTTGGGTGGAGACTAGCACACGCATTACCACCACCCTTTCACGGGTATCAGAGCTATTTTTGAAAAAGGGGAAAAGTAGGTTGCATGTGCATGCGACGTGCTACTTCTCTCCCACGATCTGTAGATAGCGACGTCTCTGTTGCGCAGCAAAAAAAAAAGGCAGGCACAATTTTCTAAGTGCAACTCGCAAAGACAGATAGTGACAACCGCCCCACTTATTCCCTCCATAGCAGGTGACCATGGCAAACTCGATCGGTAACTCTATGGCACCGAGGCTCCGAAGGCTCCATTGGAACCATTGGTTGCGCATGTAGGAAGGCCCGCTTAACCCTTGCATGAAGGAGGGTTGAACCCACCCGATGAAGGTAAGAGGCCAACACTTTATCATCAAGCTATTGAGCCTTGTTATGTATAACAAGAAAATATAACATACTTGTGTTGAAAAGACAACTAGAAGGAAAGGGAAAGCTTCAAACTTCAAGGAAGTAGTTTCAACCTTCCTTTTTAATTTTTGGAGGAAGGCAAGTTTTCCTCCAAAAATTCTTTTCTCCTCAAGGAGGTAGCTTCAAAGTGAACAAAATTCTTCACAAAAACAATGACTTTTTTTGTGAAAAATCAACAAAGGTGTTCTTCCGATGAACGACACGTGAAGCACTACAAATTTCACAAGGCGAGGTTCGCATGCAATGCAAACTGCGGATCATAAAAAACACAAAGACTTCAAGCTTCACAAGGTACAAGTTTACGTTTGTTTTCTCTCTCTTTACATTAGTGTGTGTTTACCATGGCTAGTGAGGATGTCTCACCTACACACACTTTTGATTTTGAGCATGTAGATCAAAATCAAGGCACCACGGGTGCTGCTGACACTAATATGCATGACGATGATGATCTAGGAGATCATGGTCTTGTAGATATGGTTGCTTTTAAGACTCTGAAATATCACCAAAGCGTACTTGAACGCAACCTCTTTGCACTCAATGCTAATGTTACAAATCTTACGGAGTTACTTGTATGAATTCATAGACGGCTCGAGGAGCCACAAGTGGCATGGTTCAAGGAAACCAAGCTTGCACAACTCAAGGACTCCAAGAGACAAGTGCTTCAAAAGATGTAGAAGGTAGCAATGCACTACTTACAAATATCACAATTCCTGAGTTTCACAGGGAAGAGCGTGATTGCAACAAGGATGCGGTCAATACGTATCTCTTAAAGGCAAGGCCTATAAGTGGTGGATGACATTTCCAGTAGATGCTCGTCCTCCGTCTTGGGCTGCATTTCAAGCTTCTTTCTCCAAAGAGTTTTTAAACTCCAATGAAGAAGATAAGAATTGGTTAGCATGGGATGCATGCCACATGTCTAGCCTCTCTCTCACATATTACCTTTTGAAGTATTGGGAAATCATATTAAAACTAGAAGGTCTAGATGAATTCCAAAAGATACGGGGTTTTAATATAGGGTCTTGACAAAGACTATCGTCTTCATGTCGAGACCCAACATCCAAAAACTTTGGAAGAAGCCATCAGTCATGCCCAAACATGTGATGATGACCAACAGAGGAAGGAAAACGTTCCCTACTCTAAGAATAATTTTGCTGCAATGTGGCTAAGATCCAATGGCGAGGTAGATCTCCCACACCTTCCAAGAGGAATAAGAGACAATCTACCTCTCCACGCCCACAAGAGGCTAAGAAGCCTAAGCAATCACAAGATAATCCACGTGGATCTCTCACACTGCTGATTTTGAGTGTGCAAAGAAACACAATTTGTGTTTTAGATGTCTTTCGGACCAACATAACAAGAAATACTGCCCTCTTTTACAAGGCAAAGAAAAGGCCATGCACAAGTGCAATACCTCACATTAGATTCATCTCCTAAATATTGTGTTGTAGAGGTTCTTCATCTGGAAGAAAATCACAAGTGTTGTGTGCCTGTTTCAATGTGGCAACCCACTTTGGCCCCCATGGTTTGATTCGCATGCAAGGCACTATTAACAGACAACGTGTTCGTATTTTAGTGGATGATCTCATAACTTCTTGAACTATAAGCTAGTCAAGAAATTAAAGCTTGCAAAGACTCCCTGCTCTCACAAGTATGTGGTCAAAAAAATGTCTGGCAATGATAAAGAAGTATGGGACACAGTAGTTCAAGGGGTTGAGCTTATTGTTCAAGATCATACGATGACCCTTGACTTTCAAGTTATGAACATGGACCGTGCTGATGTAGTTGTAGGACAGGAGTGGCTGCATGGTTTAGGAAACACATTGCACACTAGTTATGAACACAACTCCGTATCCTTTATGGCCAATGGTAAACATGTGCTTTTGCTTGGTGAGAAAAATATACCATCTGCACCTCTTATATGTACAGCCAAGATTTCTATTTTGCAGAAAGCAAATTTAATAGATGAAGTCTTTTTGTGTTATTGCTTGTCTCCAAGTCTTGAATTCTCAAGAGCGAAGTGCGATGAATTCTAGTAATGGTATGCCAAGTGCAATGAATTCTAATGATAAGCAAAGTGTTAACAAATCTAACGAGCAAAGTGCACTCAATTTTAATTCTATAGAGCAACATGCAACTGTTGTAAAACAAACATTACAAGAATTACAAGATTCTCCATCCCAATATAACTCTAGTTTACTTTTTCCTTTTGCACGGCAAAATCTGACTCACTTACTCACGGATTATAGTGATGTATTCTCAAGTGATTTACCACCGGGTTTACCCCCTACATGTGATGTGCAGCGTGGCATAGATGTCTTTCCAGGCACTAAACCCGTGAGTAAACCACCTTCTTGTATAAATGTGGAAGAATCCAAGGAGGTTGAGAGTCAGTTGGCTGACTACCTTGCTATGGTCTCATTAGACCTAGCACTTTGCCTTGGGCATCACCAATTCTATTGGTAAAAACAAAAGATGGTACTATGCGCATGTGCGTAGATTATCGCGGATTAAACGCCATAACCATCAAGAATAGTATCCTCTACCTCAAGTGGATGAGTTGTTTGATCAACTCGATGGGGCAAGATACTATACAAAGATAGAACTTCATTCAGCATACCACCAGATGCGTGTCCTTTTGCAAGATATCTCCAAAACTGCCTTTAGAACGGGTTCAGGCATTTTGAATTTTTGGTTATGCCTTTTGGTTTAACCAATGCTCTAGCTACATTTATCACACTCATGGATAGTGTCTTACATCCCTATAAAATTTTTTGGTTTTCCTTGATGACATTCTTATTTATAGTAAGACTGAAGATGAACACATAGAACACTTACGATTATGTTCGAATAGCTACAAAGTCACACTTTGTATGCTAAGCAAAGCAAGTGCAATTTCTTTAAAATAGACATACATTATCTTGGTCATGTGATCTCTTATTTTGGCATTAAGATGGAAACTGACAAGGTCGCTGCCATTCTTCAATGGCCACATCCCAACACGGTTGAGGAGCTTCAAATATTTTTAGGTATGACTGGATTTTATCGACAATATATCCGTGATTATGCCAAAACCTTTGTTCCTATGACAGATCAACTTAAAGCAAAAGATAAGACCTTTTGTTGGGAAGAAGCCCAAAAACGCAGTTTTGAACAGCTCAAGGTAGCTATATCCACTGCTCCCATCCTAGCAATCGTTGATCCACTTAAGCCGTTTGTGGTGGAGACTGATACTAGTGATAAAGCAATTGGTGCGGTACTTCTCCAAGAGGGAAGACCTATAGCCTTTGAAAGTAAAAAGTTAGATAGAGCTAAACAAAATTATTATGTCTATGAGAGAAATCTCTATGCCATAATTCACGCTTTACGAAAGTGGAGACACTATTTATAGGGTACCGAGTTTGAAGTAGTTTTTTACCATGAGAGTATCAAATGGTTTACTACTCAAACGGACTTGAAGGGCCGTAAAGTAGATGGACAAAAATCCTTCAACATTATGATTGTAAGCTACGATATCGCAAGGGGCAATATAATGTAGTAGCGGATGCACTAAGTTGGATGCCTCAGATTAATTCACTTGCTTTCACAAAAATAAAGAGTGGATTTTTGGAGTCATTACGTGGCAAGTGTGCACAAGATCAATCATATGCTAAAGTGTGGAGTGCAGTTTTAAATAGGGATCCCTCACACTCACATGTCTCTTACAGCCAGATCAACATGTCTCTGCACGCGCAGATAAAAACTCCAACACAAAGCTCCACCCCTACTCAGGAAGAGCTTAAGCGATGGAAGAATTTTTCCATTGATGATGGCTACTTACTCCACAAGGGTAGAGTATGTGTGCAAAAGGACTTAGGCACTAGGCACCAAATCTTATTTGGTGCCTACTTACTCCACAAGGGTAGAGTATGTGTGCGAAAGGACTTAGGCAATAGGCACCAAATCTTATTTGAGTGTCACGATAGTCCAAGTGCTGTTCATCCAGGTATTCTTAAGATGTATGCCTTAGTTCGATGGAAATTTTATTGGCCGAGTTTACACCATGATGTTCAAGAGTACGTACTAAACTGCCAACAGTGCCACGTTAATAAGGTAAAGCACCTCAAGGTAGGTGGCCTTTTACATCCTTTCGAGATTCCACAAGGTTAGTGGGAGAGTATCTCTATGGATTTTGTAGTAGGACTACCTACTACAAATCATGGCCATGAGAATTGTAGACCGTCTCACAAATATGGGTTGATTCCTTTCCACTAAGACTACGGCTAAGACACCGGAATTAGCACGACTATTTGTAGAGCATATATATAAACTCTACGATCTTCCAGCTAGTATCATTAGTGACAGAGATTGAAAGTTTGATAATCACTTCTGGTAGGTGTCCTTTTACATCCTTTAGAGGTTCCACAAGTTAAGTGGGAGAGTATCTCTATGGATTTTGTAGTAGGACTACCTGATACAAATGGCCATGATGCCATATGGGTAATTGTAGACCGTCTCACGAATATGGGTTGATTCATTTCCACTAAGACTATGGTTAAGACACCAGAATTAGCACGATTATTTGTAGAGCATATATATAAACTCTATGGTCTTCCAGCTAGTATCATTAGTGACAAAGATTGAAAGTTTGATAATCACTTTTGGAGAGCTGTGTTTCAAAAGTTGGAAACTAAACTTAATCTAAGTACGGCTGATAATCCAAAAACACATGGTCAAAACAAAAGAGTTAATCAAGTGCTAGAGGATATGCTACGAGCGTATGTTAGCAAGAAGCAAACCAATTGGGAAGACTACTTACCTATATTTGAATTTTCTTATAATAGTTCAAAGCATGTGACTACAGGGTTTAGTCCATTTATGCTTCTATATGGATTCAACCTAGATCACCTGTTACGGTGGGGTTGGCTAAGGAGAAGATATAACAAGCAAAAGAAATTCTCCAAGTCCATTTTGACATGCTTCGAGTTGCTAGACAGAATGTTAAGCAAGCTCAAGATCGATATAAGAAGTATGTAGATGAGCATCGTTGTCTTGCTACTTTTGAAGAAGGAGACAAGGTTTTCCTCAAGGTTCCGGAGCATTCAAGAAAGTCTGAAGATGGAAAAAGTTGCTAAACTTTCACCACGCTATTGTGGACTGTTTACCATTCTCAAACGTATAGGTCAAGTGGCCTATAAGTTAGCTCTTCCAGAGCACTCACGAGTTCATCCTGTTTTTCATGTTAGCCATTTACGAAAATAGCTAGGACAGAATGATAATGGCATTGACACACGTGTGTTAGTTGACCTTATCAAACCACCAAGCATCCCTCATGAGCCCGAAAAGATTTTGGATTCTCATGAGCTTCGCACCAGACATCATGTCAGGCGACAGGTGTTGGTAAAATGGTTGAATAGACCTGAAGAAGGTTCTAATGGGAGAATGTCTCCGCACTTAAAAAACATTTTCCTAGGTTCATTTTTGAGGACGAAAATGATTCTCCAAGGGGGGTAATGTAAGTACGTGGGTCCTACGGGCAAGGCCACCGGCACGGCCGGACAGTGTGTAAGCTAGGGGGAGACTATAAGATAGCACGGTTGGGTGGATACTAGCACACAAATTACCACCACCCTTTCAGCGGTCATACCACGGCAATTCATCTTTGTCTCGGCTGCCTCCTGTGTGTAGGAGATCTCTCCCATAGTTTTGTTGGCCCGGCTTGCTTGACTCAAGGGACCATGTCCACACCATATGACATGAGAGAGAGAGAGAGAGAGAGAGAGAGACAGAGAGAGAGAGAGAGAGAGAGAGAGAGAGAGAGCATGCAGCCACACATGAGCCATGCAAAGCTTTTCTCCCTCCTCCATAGCTCCCCTCTCCCCTAAAATCTGATACTAGTGTAAGACTGTAGGGACTCAATCATGTAACTCTCCATCCAACCTCACCATATATAGGCTCGTAGCCTACTAAATATGGCCCCTTGACTGCATGTGAGTCTTGACCCTTGGCCTACCTGGTCTTACCCTAGGCCTGACATATTGAATGAAGAGAAAGATTAAGATTCACAAAACCCAAAGAAAATATCATACTTGGTATTTTTTGGTTTTGTTGAACATATTACTTGCATAGTGTAATGCAAACAGGAAATTACCTCCCTCGAGGCTCTTGTAGAAGAGTCATGTAGCACATGAGCTAGTTCCTTGATAGCCAAGCCATGCATATCTGCTACATAAGAAAATTATCACCTATAGTGCATGCATCCTTGTGCATATATCCAATGATAGAGTGACCGGTGATTCAAGCATATGCAACGAGCACAAGCAAATATACCAGCCACAATAGCTATCGAGTAGAAGGTTATTACGAGTAACCCTTGTAGCAGTTTGAACATAAGAATTATCAATAAAAAATCACTAAAAACAAACACAATCTTACCTCGTCTTAAAGAATCATGTGATTCTAGTGCATGTGGAGATTATGTCGAATTGAATCCACCTTGACCATTAGATGGAGAATGTTTCCCTTGACAAAGTGTTTGGTGTTATAGCAAAAGTGTAACATTGATTGAGTGGAATTAAGTCCAAACCTTACTGGCACATCATGCATGCAACTCGAAAAAAGAGAGTGATAAGCCCTTGGAGACAATCATGGCATCAATGGTTTGAGCTGATATGTTTAAGTGCCTTGCACCATCCAAAACTAAAGCTGAGAATTCAAGCACGAGTTGATCTTTTCATACAAGAATTCCAAATCCCCATACCTATGTGCCATTGCCCTTGACCCTAAATCAATGAGAAGTACTTTGGCATGGGATAGAAGCCTTGCTTCTCATTATGACTTTCAAAGCACTTTGCTTTGTGTAGTAGGAGATCCTTCCAAATTAAAGGTTAAAAACATGGAAAAACAAGAATAACTTGAAATTGTCTAGCCTTGTTGCCCATCTATGACCAATTGTCTCAAAATCCTGAAGCACATCTCGATTGAAAGTGAATTTTAGTCTGAATTTGTTGTCCTTGCTTGAATCTGACTCATATCCATGGATTTTGATAGATTGAGAGTTGTTGTATGTACCATGTAAGCCCCTCTTGGCTTTTTTCATGCCAACACCCAGTGAGAGACTCAGATACATTGCAATGTCCCCCCAAGTTCGTATGCTTATAGCATATCTCAAACTTTGGAAGATACTACATAAAATTGAAACCTTGCTTCACATAATGACATGTTAAAAACTTTATCAAGATTATGTGCTCATAACCATGTGATGCTTGTGTAGACATTCACAAGGCATGCAGGATACACAATCTCAAAAATAATATCGACCTTGTCGATCATCGACAAATAATTAACATTGTCAAGCTGTATAGAGTAGCAAAAGCATAAAAAGTACCCGCAATTAATGCATGTCATAATTGCAGTGACAAAGAGTTTCTAAGATTGGCCAATGTTGATACCATATGCATTGAATATTCATTGCAAAACCTTGATTACATAATATGTTCTAACTAGCTCCTTGGCCATAGAATCATAGAATATGCATAATAGGAATCATGCTCGCTTTGAAAGCTTGCTTCAATTAGACAATCTTCTCATTCTGAGTGGTCAAAGAGCTTCCCCTTGGGAATCATTATGTGACTGCCTTATGACCATTTTGGGTGGTCGGCATAAGAACTAAACAAATGCCTTGATAGGCCATTAGAATCACAAACTAAAAATGTACTTACCATTAGCATCACAAAACTTGATTGATGCAACATGGAAAATTTAATTGTTGCAGCTTTGCATGGATGCGGCATACAGATGGAGATGTGTAGAAAGCATTGTTTCCATGCACACAAAGAGCATGCCATGCATACATAAAAAGGTGTAAATGAAAACACATGTTCTTTGACACACAAATCTATGCACTGCCTCTTCCAAGTTTCTATGAAACTTAGGAAAACGTAAACAAACTGTGTGCATGCACTACAACACTTTGTGTGAATATCAACGCTCGTATCAATGACAAAAAGTTGGTTTTCAAAATAAAAAGCCCTGGTATGAGTGTTGGTATCAACATTGGTACCGTTTTGTCGATATATTAGTCATCGAAACATGCGGTGATATGAGCATCGGTGTACCTGTTTAAATAAGCGGTGGAGATAAAATAACATTTCAGCGCTCATTTCAGCGTGCATACCGATCCTTATTCTGATGGCTAGTTCTGACGCATATTTCTCGTGTGATTTCAACGCCTACTTTGTTACCTGTTTCAGTGCCCAAACCTAGAAAAAAACATTGGGCAGAGAGGGCTGGAAACTGGTGCCGCATGTACTGAAGCACTAGGAACCAACCCTCTCTACCCAAAGGAAGAGTGCAAAAGCAACCGCACTCCACCTACATTTTGACGTTGAAGAGCGAGAGGTACAATCAATACAAATGAGCAAAATTGTAATCATAAAAAGCTACAAAATCAAAATCTTAAACATGACAAGTTTCCAGAGGCATAACCATAACATCAACTCCCAAACCATAGGCACAATGATATGAAGTTTTTCTAACCATAACTAAAACATGACTTGAAAATTGTAAGTATAATGTTATGAACATTTTCAAGCAATAATTGTACCATGATTTTAAGACCATCAACATAACGACAAGAAGATTCTCAAACCATAAATGTAACATGATTCAAAAATTGTTACCATATTTACAACATAATTGCAAAATCATAACCATAACTTGATTGACATACCATAACCATAACGTGATTGCCAAACCATATTTGCAAAACCATAACCATAACCTGCTTGCCATACCATAACCATAACATGATTGCCACACCATAATTGCAAAACCATAACCATAACCTGAATACCAAACCATATTTGCAAAACCATAACCATAACCTGCTTGCCATACCATAACCAGAACATGATTGCCATACCATAATTGCAAAACCATAACCATAACCTGATTGCCAAACCATATTTGCAAAACCATAACCATAACCTGCTTGCCATACCATAACCATAACATGATTGCCATACCATAATTGCAAAACCATAACCATAACCTGATTGCCTTACCATAATCATAATCATAAACGGAATGCAAAACAATAAGCATAAATGTCAAATTGTACATGTATACAATGAATATGGTCATTGAGATGAACACAACTAAAAATAAACATATATGGAGGATGTCACCCTCATGGTAATGCCTCCAAGTCAACGGCCTCTCCCTCCTCCTGGGTCAAAAGAGCCAAAAGTCCATGCTTGTACCCATACTTCTCCTCTTGGCGTGCCGAAGGGCGCTTCACAGCAACTTCTCGCAAAATAAACAATAAACTATAAGATAGTTATTCAAATAATATATACATATTTGGCAATTCAAAGCGTATGTATAATACTTACAAACTCATGTCGAAGAGTATCGTAGTCCTCACTCCCAAGATATGACACTCCAACAGACTTCAAATGTGCTCTAGTTGAATCTCTCTACTCCTGAAATCTCAGAGGATTGTCATGTGCCTCTCGTGCAATCCCCACCCACTCCTCTACGTCCAACCATACCAGCTTTGGATTGTTGTCCTTGTACCTATCTCTCCCCTTTGACCGACGATGTGACATTGTGGCAATTGCCATGCTCAAGATCCAATCATTCATGACTGGATTGTACCCCTCTTCCAGCATGTCCTCTCTGTGAATGGCCTCGATGATGTAATTCTTTCTTTCATCATCCTGATCATCCCAAACCTCCATCACAAAGTGACTAAACTGAAATGTACAGATCTGTCGAATCCTCTGTTGCATGGCCTTTTCAACCCTATCCACCACAATAGCTTCATCCCTAGTCTTGTACACCTTGCTAGGATCATGCTCATGTCATCCCCAAGGTGTACGTGGTATGTGATCCCCAAGGTGTATGTGGTGTGCCAATCGGTAAACTATCTACTAAAGAAAGTGGTGGACACTCTCGGTGGTGTGGACGCATCAGTAGAGCCACTACCACAACAACCACCACCTCTAGAATGACGCCTACCTCATCTCAAAGAAGAACAAGCCGTCAGTGTAGGGGACACACTCGACTGAGGTGTAGGGCCAGTTGGTGTAGGGGACACAAAGGGTTTTAGTCAAGGCCACATCTCGAGCATTCGACCCACAGCCTATAGGTCATCTCTTTGGGTGTTTCTCTCTATTTTTCCAGCAATGGTCTTCCATAAGATCTCCCTCAGATTCTTCAAAATATGCATTTCTTTGAGAAGATGATTAGTAAGCATGTCACTCCAGTACAGGAGTTCATGGAAAATAGAAAGTCTCTTCATGCCGGGTGGCTTGAAATCTCCCCTCTCTAGCCACATGTTCTCCGAATCGCTCGCTTTCAGTGGATGCATGTCGTGTTTTCATATGTTTGGTCCACGTAGCTCATGTCCTTCATGCAAAAATCTATCATGCTCCTCGTAAACTATTTTGCTCAAATGATGAGAGCAACAGAAGCCAAGTAGAGGACCATATTTTAGACATGCATGATTGTCTGAGTAACTCAATCCTGAAACACCATAAAATAAAATAAAAGGGTTGGCACGTCTAGGAATAACATACACGTGAGGGTTTCAAAGATACTTACCTGAACATTTGCCAAAGCCTAGCCAATCGTGCATGGGCCACATGAGAATGCCTAGCACATGGGCATTTCATCATCTGACTGGTTGGGACATGTCAACCACATCGATTCCTATCCACAAGATTTGGAGCTCTTCTATAAGTGGTGCCACATAGACGTCCATGTTCTTTACCTTGTACTTTCCTGGGACAATTAGTGACAATAACAAATGGCCCTTCTTGATAGCTATCCATGGTGGAAGATTATAATTAACCAAGCAAATAGGTGCTCCATGATGAACTCCATAATCCAAATGGGTTTACTCCATCCATTGCCAGACCAAAACGGATACAACAAGGCTCATCCTTAAATATAGGCCATCTTTCCTCTATGTGCTTCCATGCATGAGAGTCAGTAGGCACCTTCATCACATCATCTGTGGATCTAATATTTGTATTCCATGTCATCAACGTGGCTATAGACTTGCACCTGAACATGCTCTTTATTCTTGGAATGATAGGATTTGCAGAGACAAATTTTCCTTGTGTGTCCTCTCTATACCCATTTGATCCACAGTTGGGACATTGTTCCAGATTTTCATAGTCATTGCAAAAGAGTATACAATCATTAGGAAATGCATGTATTTTGTGGTAATTCAAGCCCAAGTTAGTAAGAAGCTTTTTAGCGGCGGTTGGACAAGTAGGGGTGATTGCCTTCCGACAAGATTTGCTCGTTAAGCAACCTGTCATTACATCAACAAGTGAACACAACAATCATATTATTGAACTTTAATTTGGGTTGATGCTTAGGATACTAAGCATACAGTTTATTTACCTGAAAATCTTTGTGACATTTGTGTTAGATCATCCATAAACAAACTGCACATTAAGCATTTCCAAAGCGGTACGGAGAACTGCGGTTTTTGCACCATTGTAAAACGTCATACATACAAGAGTCTGCATCATCTCACCCTCTTTATCATTGCTCTCATGTCGTTGATATGAGATAGGATGGCTGAGGTTGATTTGTAGTGTTGTCTTGAATGTTGTTGCCACCTTGGGTTTCAATGACAGGATCCATGTCAAAGAACGTATCTAACACCTGCTCCATCTCAACTTCTTAGAATGTGGCATCGACTATTGGTGGTATAGACTCCATTGTTGGCTGTTAATCACCTTCTCTATGGTGAAATTGGAGCAATCTCTATGTTCGTGGATACGCCGTGATGGACGTCAGCACAGCAAGAACTCACCTAACAAGATTTGTCAGCTAAGAACGAAGCTCGACCCGCAGGTGCGTGGAAGCAAGCATATGGTGTGAACCTACACTCGATCGACTATTGACTACTTCCTACAGAGGTCTCTACCCAATGTCTAAGTTACATCCTTCAAAAGTACACAGGAGAAGATTTCCTACAACGCTTCCAAGAGCTGAATACCCATCAGACGTTCTCGAAACGCTACGAAACTTGAGGGATATCCTATTAACACCAATAGGCCACTCTCCCGTGACCCAAAAACATCTGGATCAAAATCACGTAGGATGTCTGATCTGCAGGTCGTTGTTTTTGAAAACTAAGGTGCCTAATGTGTAGCTCTACTCAATACAAACGCGTGGATATGCTGAAATGCAAAAACAGACACCGTATGCTTACCGAATCACTAGAAATGGCTCATGGTTCAATCTCGCGAAGCCGAGCCGTACATGCGCAATGAAGGTGTTGGCGCGTAGCTCTCTCCGGGGGCAACATGCTGCACTTCTCCGCACTCAATTCTGACCACCAATGTGCGCGTAGCGTCAAGATAAACTCTCACTCTCTCGTACACAGAATACGCTTCTCACAGACGCTTTATAAAATGAACAAAAAGGTTTTTTTTATTAAGGTCAAAATTTGGTATAAATACCTTCCAAATACAATATCTCATGTTCTTAAAGTAAAATCCTACTCAGTATACTGGCAAAAATAATATACAAAATTGGAAACTTCTGCAAGCCCCAAGTGTTTACAAATGAAATTATAGATTTTTTTCTTAATCAGGGAATGACTACATAGGATTTCTTTCTTTTCGTATTTTGCCAGTCTCCAGTTGAGTGTGGCCGCCAGTCTTCTGCTAACACTCCCCCCCTCCTAGTTCATGCCGTCCCCGACATGACAGTAGAGTTGTTGCTTCAGTGGAGGCTTTTGCGCATCTTCAAAACAGACTCATATCGTGCATGCTGGGCAAGTAATGTAGGGCCAAATATATCTGTATCGATGGTGAAGAAGCCGGTGTAGAAGGCTTCTTCAAAGGCCTGGAGGTGGTATGAGGGCAAGAACATTATTCGTTGGTAGAGGGCATGTATCACCTCATGGGAAGGTTGTGCAGACAGTTCATAAGCACATCTATATGTATCTTGGAAGAAGAATATGATGTCTGTGGCTTGTCCAGGTTTAAAGACCTCAAAGACTACCAAAAGGGTTTTACATATCTTTCTGAGCATAATTCAAGAGAGGTCAAGCAAGCAAGTGAACAATTTAATGGCGCCCGTTAGGGTTTTCACCATGTATTGCCGACTCATTCTCTCACCTGCCTTTAAGCATGGAAGCTTTGGGTAGTTGAGCCACGTGGGGTGGCTTCTCTTCAGCAATTCATGCTCCTTCCATGTCCGCATCCTTGGTAGAGGGCAAAAGATAAAGTTGTCTCTGATCATTTTAGGCGCCTCTACCAAATGAACTAAATACTGAGGGTATTTAGTGAGCCATGCCTTCCTCCATATTGGTTGGGATTCTACAATGAGTTTAACCCCTTCTGGTTTGATCTTCATTGTACAGTGGCATTGTGGGCTCCTCTTTGATCCTCTTGTTTATTGTAGCAGCCTCATATTTGAGAAGAGGATAGGGGAGAGAGGGTTGTAGCCATTCATGTCGAACGACATTTGCATCTAATTTCTGAATGGTCATCGACTTTAATATCCTCTGCTCCCACTGCATTGCTTCTTTTGCAGTGTCCTTTATAGCTGCTTCTATGGCTTTCTGTAGATTGTCTTCGTCTTCTTGTGTCAAATCCCGGGGATCTTGTAATGATCCCTCAGGAATGTCCTCTTGTATTATGGTGTCCACCGGATCTGACACATTCTCTATATCAATTCCTTCTGTTTGCAGCTGGCCCCTGACTTTGTTGACGTTCTTCACTTGTTTGGCCCTGAAGTTTATCCAGCTGCTTCTGTAAATTGTCTTTTGCTATCTGAGCTTGTTCTGTCACAGATACTAATAGGTCATTGAGTTTTGCATTGACCCTATCAGCTTCTTCTAGCTTATGTTCTATCTCAGCATTCTCTGTTTGCAGCATCTGTGAATTATCTTCCAGTCTTTTCTGAAGCTTCATCAATTCTGCCTTCAAAGATTTGTTCTCATCTTCCAAACTGCTTTGTATCACCATTGATCCTTCTGCCATCATCACTCTCTACTTCTTTTCAAGCGTTAGCTCTTTTGGAAGTTCTATCATTTGTTCTTCAAACGAATCTCTTTCTTGGATCGTGCTAGTTGCAGCTGCAGCTCTTGCTCTGCCCGGCGATGCTCTCAACCTCTAAATAGTTTGCTCTTTGACTTTGATTTGATCCTTGAGTTCAATTACCTCATCTTGGCTAGCTTCATATGAGAGTTTAGCCCTGTCCTTAGCCTCTTTCAAGCTCTCCACTTGCTTTGACTCTTCTGCCAACTGTAGGGTTAGCTCATCCCTTTCCTTCTCATCTTCAGAAAGAGCATTACTGACCTTCTGGTATTCCTCTTCAGAGTTTAGCAGCTTCTGATTGCTTTCCCGGCTTTGGTTTTCTAGCTCTTGACATTTATGTAGTGCTGCTTCTAACTTAGTTTGCATCTGTGCTTGGCCATGCATCTGCTCCTGGTTTTGTTTTTGAAGTGTTTCCACTTCTGATTTCACCTTTTCTTCACTCAACAGCAGCCCTTTGTACTCCATTTCTGATTTAACTTAGTTTGCATCTGTGCTTGGCCATGCATCTGCTCCTGGTTTTGCTTCTGAAGTGTTTCCACTTCTGATTTCACCTTTTCTTCACTCAACAGCAGCCCTTTGTACTCCATTTCTTTAGCCATTGATCTGGCTCTCAATCCTTGCAGTCTTTGTATAAGTTCTTCCTAGTCTTCCTCTTGTGGTTGCAAATCCATGGTGTGTGTTGCATTCTCCTTTAGCTCCACCAAACGAGGGCTCAATGTGGATTTTTCTCGTTTAGGTGTTGATAATTGAAATGCTGTCTGAGTTGCCTCCTCTCGGGTGTATCCAGCAGCTAGCAGATCTAGGAATATTCCATAAATGTTTGCCTCAAGATCTTGCTTCTCAGCCTTTGGTTCAATTTCTGCCTTCTGCTCTTTCTCTTTGTTCTCCTCTTTCTTGGAGTCTTGTTGCCTCTCAGATTTGCTCAACTCCTCAAATTGTCGAGGTTGAGAAGGACTAGGAGGAGGTGGTGATGGTGGAGGACTTGACTCGCGGCTTGATGGTGGGGTTGATGGCTTCTTTTTGAAGTCTCGATCAGCTTTTTCTTTCCTCTCTCTTTCTTCCCCTTCCTGCTCTTCTAGCAGCTGCCACCTTACATCATCAACCTCTTCGTCAGTAAATGGTATGACTGGAATGTTCTCAGCCGCTGCATCTAGGATCTCAAAATTCTTTATGTAATCTTCGAAGCGATCCCTATTCGTCCTTCGAGAGGATCCAGACATTGCCTCAAGTGAGGGCTTTCATAATTCATTTAGATCTCCTTTAAGCATTCGTTGGGCTCTGAAACTCTTGATCAATCTCTCTAGCCGAGCAGCCTTCTGGGATTTGGTCTATTTTGCTGGCATTTGAACAGTAGATTTTTTCCCTTTCTTTGGTTGAGCAGGCTCTTCTTCCACCATCTCTAGCTTTCTCTTCAGTCTGGTGGTTACCCTGGGAGCTGTAGGTTGCTCTTCTTCCTTGTCTTCTATCAGCTTCAACCAGTCAATCTGTGATGGAGGAAGATGCCACTGGCCCTTAGCATGTAGAGCTTCATATATCACCTTTGTGAGCATCTCCCCTGCTGCAATGTATGTAGGATTCGGGGTTCCCATCCTCACAATGTTGTACTGTAGATACGCCACATAATCAATCTCCCCTAGCATGCTTGTCCTCATTGCCCATGTGAATGTTGTTCCAATTGCTGCAGGTGGTGCAGTGTACTTTTGAGGCCTTTTGGTGCAAATATGGAAATATTGGTTGTAAACTTGGCACATGGTTTCCACTATTGGATCCAAAACATCCTCGAAGGTGTAGTTCTTCTTGATTTCCTTGTATACCTTTATCTCTTCTCGCCTCTTGTTGACACTGTCTCCTGCATTAGAGAAATTCAAGGCATTTGTGACCACTTCTGGCGTGATTACAATCACTCTATTCTTTCCTTGCAAATCTGTCACTTTGTCTATGCCATTCTGTTTGATTGTGGTGATGAATTCCCAGACTCTCTAAATGTCAATTCCTGCTGGCAAAGCCTTAAAATAATTGTGTAAGTCCAGCTTTTCCAAGAGAGACACTATTTCTGGCTTTCTCGTTAACTTATTGAGTTCTTGTGGTATCATTGGTAGCTCTATGGCATTGCCTTCTGGGTCCTTGAATAGGCCTTGGTATATCCCGATGTCGTTTGCTTCCAGCAAGTTGCTTTGTAACCAAGTGGTAGTGGGCTTTATGGTTCCTGCTGGTATTACAAATGGCTCCACTTCATCTAGGTAATCTTTGTTGGTCATTCTTTTCTTCTTTGATGGTGACTTAGCGGCTGCCATGGATCCTATTGCACTCAGTAGTTCAAAGTTAGCATTCTTTACAGATTAGCTGATAAACTGAGTTTTAACTATCTAATTGACTTCAAAATTGAAACATGAGCTCAAGAGGGACTAAGGATGCCTTGCAAATGAAAACATTAAGAATTGTGCTTCAAATTAAGCCTAATGACATCCTATGCGTAGGATGTCTTTTTCCTTAGGATGGCTTGAAACTTGTCATGATGATAGCCCATGACCTGTGCATCACAGCTATGTGCTTGGATTTTGATTTGGACACCAAAAAGTGAAATTTTGGACTATTTTAGGCTTTTGGTGCACAAATGAGTAGGATGTCCTGTAATGATGAGCAAATGTTATCCAATTGTAGCATGTTGCTCCCATTTATGATGTCAAACTTTGCTCAGTAGGTCAATATGACTCTGGAGACATACTACGCGTAGGATGTCTTTTTTGTTCAGAATTGCATGAAACTTGTCAGTATGATAGGGCATAGCCTGTGGATCATCACCATGGTCTTAGATTTGAATTTGGATAAGTTTTGAGGGTAGTAAGACCATTTCTGGTGTTTGGGACTCTGAAATGTACATCTATGGAGCTATGAGGCCAAAAAGTGATTTGTTTGGCTGGAAACTTGGTGGGTGGGCTTGTATGAATGTGATAAATATGTTTGAAGATCAAAAAGTCCATCTGGAGGTCATTTCAAGCTTAGAGACATACTACACGTAGGATGTCTTTTTTTGTGATTTTGAAGATATGACCTCACAGTTGGCTTTGTCATGTTATGAAGAGTGTGTGGTTCAAGTTTCACTTGATTTGGATCATTTTTTATAGGTCTTTGACCCATTCTTGCCTCTATGCTCTGACTTTGTGTTATTTGATGCATAAGAGGTCAACTTTTGTCCAAATGGGGTGAAACTTGATGGATAAGTTGCAAATGACATGTAGAAGCTATGTGTATGGTTGAATGATGAGTTGGGTGCCCAAACATGGCCTTGAGACATCCTACGTGTAGGATGTCTCCTATGCATTTTTTTGTAACCAGTCCTACTAACATGTGCATATAACCTCCCTAAGTCCCTTTGTGCTTTATTTCAATTTAAAATATAAAATGGTCAGTTAGAAACTCCCTTCTTGGCTTTTGGAGCCTCATAGGTGATTTCTGACTGTTGGAGCGCTTTTCCGTGATGAAATTTCTTGATGATGACCAGCATAGCTTCATTAACCCTTGGGGAACCTTGCCATGTGATTCTTGTTGGTTCTGGCTTCACTTGAGCTTTGTTTGGCGATTTTTCACTTTGGAAGCGTCCATGATTGCGTTTGCATGCCCCCGATGATTTGTAGTGGTCTACCACCATAGGATTTGGTTGTTGAAGGCCTTCGTAAGCCGCTCGTGAAGTTTGGTGGCAAACGAACATCCCGCTTGGCTGTGAGAGCCAAGTGACGCTTTGCGTTTACGATGCCGTTTCTGAAGCTTAGGCCTACTTTGGGTCGCCTTTTGGCCATGTGGCCCATGTAGCCTTGTAGAGCTCGTCGAGAAGCTCCTACCCATGATTTTTGGTATCATTCGGGTTTCTTTTGCCGGATTTTTCTCTTTGTGGCCTCTTGCAGGGCTCGAGATGTTAGGGTTTTTTTCGTTGCTTTCTTGCCTCCTTTGGGCATCCTAGAGTGGTCTCCTAGGCTAGGGTAAACCCCCTATGAAGTCTTGTTGGTATTTGGTTAGCCGTTAGGTGGTTACATATGCTCACAGGTCTCTTCCCTACAAACCCTGTTGGAGTTCTATGCTAGTTTTGGCGACAAAACGTCACATATACATGAAGAGCATAAGGTGTTGAGTCTACCTCTCATATCTGGCAGTCATTAGATGATTGTGTGTGGCGTATCGGCTGTTGGAAGTCCTGTGCGCTCTAGGTGGCTATAACTCTCTCTCTCACACAAGTGAATAGTACAAATGAGCTCTAAGTAGAGTGAAAAAATCTTATAATGGGGGGCCCAAAACCACTTTTCATGAAATTTTACATGTGCTCCTAACTTTTCACGAAACGCGGGTTTAGGCTCGAAAAGTTCTCCATTTGGGCTCCGTTTGCCTAGTTTCTGAGAATTTTGATGATTCGGTCAAAATCTGGCCACAACACGCCTCCCGCTTCATTCTCATAATTGCACCCCCACTGCACCCTGGGTTGTCTTCCAGTTACTGATCATCCCCATCTTTTTTTTTTTCATTACGATCGCATTTCTTCTGCTTTTTGTATTTTTGAAGTTTTTCTGCCAAAAATTAGTAAATCTAAAAGGAAAATAGCAAAATCAACCCAAAAAAATCCCAAAAATCAATATAAATCAAAAACTTCACCCCGACACACTATGTACACTTACATGTGATTTTTATGGCCGGATTTCTCCGTTTTACCAATATTTTGCCCAAAAAATGGCTATTTTTACATATATATATATATATATATACACACGCTTATCGGCCTCCATTTGGCGTTTGGCCTCATATATCTGTAGATTAATGGTGTATAAGGGCATATGTACTTAGGTTATCCCAAAAGATTTCACAATAGAACGTAAACCCCTCAAAAATAGTCAAAACATGCCCTTTTTGCTGCTTTTTCCAGTCATCGGGTTCGCATTCAGAATGCCTCCCCCCCTCCTAATCGGAGTCCTCCCGGACGACAAGGTATCGCCTCGGGGTATGTGTTGTGTATGGGTTAAAATCGTGCTAATGCACGGCCTTGTAATGTGGCCCTATCTGATGCATACGCGGTCAATGCATGTTAAACTGAATGCGGTGCGGGAGGAGGGAATACTCAAGATGCTTATTGGCATTCGACGGCGAGGTTTCCTATTTGTTGTTGGTTTGGTTGGCATATTTTCTTTGCAATTAAAAGTTGTAATTCTGTCGCTTGTTGTTTGATCGTCTTCTTTGCGAAGGTGCCCTAGTTTTCCGCTATTGTAGGTATGGCCGTTGTGGTCTGCGTAGAGAGAAGTGTCGTGTCTGATGTGGCCATAATCTTTTTCTCTTTTTCTTTCCATTTGTAGCTTTGTTTTGGAGGCATCTGTAGGTTTATGGCCTCATTTTTTTCCGTTATTGTTGTTCTGTTGATCGGCATCCACACAGATTGATTTGCCCTTGTTTTTCTGGCGGCTGGTTTTGCTTGTACTGAAGGGAGTTCCTGTAGCATCGCCTTGGGGATCCAAATGCGTGTCTCATGTAGTTCGCGATTGAGCATGTTTTTCGGTGTCCATATCCATTTTATGACCCTGTTAGGTGTTTGTTTAACACGGTTTTTCGGAAGCTGTTTGCTGTTGCACTATGGTTTGTAGGCTTGTTCTCTTAGATCTTTTCGTACCCATACTTGTTTTTTGCTTGTTTGTGTCCTTGATCTATTCCTTGTCGCCTGTGGTATCTCCTTTTTTGATTTAGTGTGGTGGGTGGTGTCTTGTTTATCCTTCGTAGGTGTCTTTTGCTGATTAAGTGGCATCCATCTTTTTTGCTCTTTATCAAGTGATTTTGGAACCATTATCGGGTTCTGCATGGTTGTCTGAGCAAAGGCTACCATCTAGTGTTCTTGTGCTTGTTGAATTCTGACCGTATTCGTACTCCAATCTATCTGCACATTGTACTCTTTCTGCCATGGTTGTCCCAACCACATTGGATGTGGTGTGCACGCATCCTCAACCACATAAAACTTGTGGGGATAAACATTTTGATGTACTTGTACATGCAATGTTGTCCAACCCAATGTGCTTAATGAATGTGATGTACTGCTTTCCAGCGCTTGTTGAGTAGGATGGAGTTGTTCTTCGAGCTGGATCTGATTATATTCGGTGCCCTTGTGACTGCCTGAATAGGTATTACTATCTCGTTTTCTAACCCTCCACTGGAAGGCACTGCTTCCAGCATGTTCAAAGTAGTTTTTGCTCCTTTGCTCGGGTTCTTGGGCAATCAGGAATCAAGTGAGTAATTCCACACTCGATGCAATACGCGTTGACTCTAATGATTTCATCGTGAGGACAGTCCCTTAGCCAATGATCTCCGCCACACTTGTAGCAGGGCCCTTAGGCTGTTGAGGTGCTCCTTGATCTCCTCTCTGTTGGTATGCATGCCTCTGCCCGCCCATGCCTCTATTGGCTATGAACAATAATGTTCTTTCATCCAAGCTGTATCTTCCTTCTCCTGCAGCCTGGGCACCTGTTGGTGGTCCTGTACTTCCAATCATGCTCCAAGGTCATGTACTTCCAATCAGCTGTTGGTGGTCCTATACTTCCAATCATGCTCCAAGGTTCTTGCGTTTTAGGTTCTTCCGGTGGGTAATAGACAAGATTTGTTGCATATCCATTGGAATCTTCGTAATATGCATGCATAGGTACCAAAGCCTTCTCTTCTGGTTCGTTTATCGTTGGTGTGTATCTTATGCCGATCGATCGTACTCCTGGTAGGGGTGGTTGTTGCCCCAATACTGGTTGTGGTCTTTCAACTTCTATAGGTCCTGGTAGGTTACCTGCTTGATACCTAGGCATCGGTGGGATTTGAGGAGATGCTACCTGAGCTTGGGGAGTATAAGGTTGCTCCCTCACATATCCTTTGTTATAATAACATTCCTCTGTCACATGGTTTGTCCATTTTTGTTCAATTGTACACCATACTTGTTGTAATCTCCATACTTGTTGTAATCCTCAAGGTTGATAACTATCAGATAGTGGTTCCCCTTTTCATCTCGGAATCTATCTCCATCATCATAGACTTGAATTATCTCTAGCCTTTGAGAAGGCTGTTCCTCTATACAAATGCACTTGCGTCCCTGATAGTCAGAATAAACTAGGGCTCCCCGAGAGTTTGTTCCTTCTAAGAAGATTATAGTGAACTTAGCATTGTTCAAAGGGTTTTGGGAGGTGCTTTCTCCTAGCATTAGTCCTTCATCGGAGAAACCTCCTGGCTGTTGACTACCCATCATGAAGAAGGACTTATCTGATGAAGTGTCAGTATCACTACCTTCCTCAATGATTGGGGCTAATGGATCTAGCCTTGCCTGAATTACACTCTCCTCACTGGATACTAAGCTCCCCTGATCACCTGCCACTTTTTGGTCTCTAGGAATGTGTCTTCCTGATCTTAAATTCATCAAACTTAGCAATGCAATTTATCACAAATCCAACCACTCACCTGGCAAGGGATCGATTCCGACCACAAGTATGTGCGTAGCGTCAAGATAAACTCTCACTCTCTCGTACACAGAATACGCTTCTCACAGACACTTTATAAAATGAACAAAAAGGTTTTTTTTATTAAGGTCAAAATTTGGTATAAATACCTTCCAAATACAATATCTCATGTTCCAAAGTAAAATCCTACTCGGTATACTGACAAAAATAATATACAAAATTGGAAAGTTCTGCAAGCCCTAAGTGTTTACAAATGAAATTACAGGTTTTTTTCTTAATTAGGGAATGACTACATAGGATTTCTTTCTTTTCGCATTCCGCCAGTCTCCAGTTGAGTGTGGCCGCCAGTCTTCTGCTAACACTCTACTTGCAGAGGTTGATCTACTGCCTCCGGACCATGAGATCGATAACACAGATCTTGTAGTTTCTCTATGGGAAAGAGACCATTATTACTTATGTGCTTATCATAGATTTTCTATTTTCAAAAGATCTGATGTTTGCATCGTGCACAAGGACACGCCATCCTATCGTCCATAATTTATCTACCAATGATGCAACAAATTAACAAATCACTATTGTTATAAGTACACACCCATGTCTACATGACAATGCATGTACGTGGATCCAATGCAAACCCTAATCTAGTGCATGCGGATTACTTAAATGGATCGATGTAATACAGACCAATCCTCTACATACTGTCATTTCTAAAGATCATTTACATTTATGGAATCCGTTTGCATTTCTGAAGTCTATTTGCGTCATTGAAGTCCGTTTGCGTTATTTTACTTTGTTTATCGAAGTCCGTTTGCTTTTTGAAGTCAATTTGTGTTTCTGAAGTCTGTTTGTATTTTTTCTACCATTTGCCCCTCTAGCTCTAATTACCTCACATTCTCTAGCCATGCTCGATCTCCGCACACCTCGGTCTAGAGGTGCACCGAGATCAGGACCACTGGGTAATAATCTCGTCTTTAATGGCCGATGCCTATACTCGAGGATTCAACATAAGTACACACCCATGTCTACATGACAATGCATGTATGTAGATCCAATACAAACCCTAATCTAGTGCATGTTGATTACTTAAATGGATTGATCTAATACGGACCGATCCTCTACATACTACCATTTTTGAAGATCATTTGCGTTTTTGGAATCCGTTTGCGTTGAAGGGGGTAGGACTAATACCAATTAGACTCAAGCGACTAGCCCTAAGTGGCTAAGTGGCTAAATAACGAAGCGGGTAGGACTAAGCGGCTTGGCTAAGCGATTGAATACGTAAACGGCTAGCCCTAAGCAGCTAGCCTTCAACGGCTTAAATATGGACTAGTCCTAAGTGGTTAAGAAATTGATTATTTGAACGGCTAGACTTAATGGGCTACCGATAATAAAGCGAATAGCCCAAAGCAGGCAACTACATCCGATCAACATAACTTTGTCATAAATGATCGATGGACATAACAACGCTGATTTTCAAAATGCATAAAGCTAAGGTAATTAGAACCTAACATTATAAATTACATTTACAACACCTAGAAAAAGTCACAATTAAAAAAACAACATAATTTATTAATTTCTAAATTAATTTATATGAAATAATAAACTAATTATAAAATGATATAAATCAAAATAACTCTTATTTTTAATGATCAAATGTCAATATCTTTCTTTGTTAATGATGATTGTTAATTAATAAAATTTATTAAAAAATAACAAAAGTTACATCTTTCTTTTTAATCTTTGTTTGAAAAATGTGTGCGTGTGCTCCGCACATAGTGTGTTTAGATTGTTGACAAACTAATGTGCATCTTTATTAATTTGCGTCCATATTTATGTGAATGTGTGTGTGTGTGTGTGTGTGTGTGTGTGTGTGTGTGTGTGCGTGCGTGCAAGAAAAGAGAATGATAGAGCACTCCCATGCAGCCTATTTAAGCAAGAAGCACTTGAAGAAATGTCGCCAAACCTGCAAAAAAAAAACACAGACGCACACACAAAAGTGAACAAACCTACTACAAATCTTGAAAAGAACCTTACCTTGTTGATGGGAGGGAGCATGTGAGTGAACTTTAGTTCGACAAGCCTTACGACAGCAGATCTACAGTAAGCGAGGAGAAGGAGAGCAAGGGAAGAAAAGAAGAATGAGCAAAATGTGCAAGAAAAACCCACGAGTTCTATTTTTACAGAAACTGTCGGTACAAGCGTCCATAGATGCATCGAAATGCGCACTGGAATCGGCGCTAAAATATATATCAAAATAGACATCGATATGCGCTCCGAAATCGACATCAAAAAATTAAATTTTAAATTTTTTAAGAAAAAGAATGCTTCTCCCTCCAAAATTAGCTAAGCATATAACAACGTCCGCCACCATTAGGAGAAAGTTGGACTTACTTTTGGGCCTTTCAGTTCTAGAGAGAGAGTGGCGCTTGACCAATGAGAAAGAGACTAACGTTAGGTTGAAAATTGACATTTTGGAGCCAAGCTCTTTTAGAAAAAAGGAAGAAAATATTATTTTTGTTCATCAAATTGCACAATTTCACGCTTTCAAGGCATAAATTCCATAAGTCGTACTAACTCTGTACCGACGAATTTTTGAACTTTCATTGAAGACTCTATCTAGTATCTATGTTCCCGCCCAAATATGACTTTGAGTAGCTCTACTTTCCTCTCAAAACTTCTTCCCTTTTTCATATTTGCGCTAACCTTTCTTTGTATTCTAGTGCACACCATGACTACTTCTTGAAGGCCTACCACTACCATTGACTTTGATAGCATTTTTAACACTTATACTACAGATGATCATGCATGGATACCATCTCGAATAACTATCGGAAGTTGGGTTCTACTGCAAACTAGGAAGAGGAAGAGGAGGCAAGACAATGATTTCGTGGAGGCTTTCAAGGGACAAGTTAAAGACTTTAAAGTGTGTGCACAAAGCAAGCGGGTGAAAGAGGTCCTTATACAACATGCTTTCTAGCATGCAAACTTAAGGTTGCAAACATCTCCTCCAAGTTTTCCACGACATCGACCCAATTATAAGTTATTTTGAGCATCTACTTAGTGCATGATTATATTCGAAGGTTAAGTGGTGGATATCATCTTTGGTATGTTTCAGATATTTATTCATCGAATAGGACAGATTGGCAACGAGTTGAGAGCATAGTTGGGATTTTTGATGCTTTCCATACATTTATTGGTACAAGGAATTTGCAGATAATGGAATATTCTTTTATGATATGTCATATTTCGAACCGAGAACTTCCATTGGTTGGAGTCGTGTAGCTCCTTTGTCACTTCCATCCTTTGACAGCAAGGATTGGTCTTTACCAGCTTTGCAAACTAGTGAAAGCTTTAGGAATAAGTTGTTTCAGGATATACAAAAGTCCTCAAGTATTCAATTGCCAAAAAAATAATTCGGCTCGCACTACTTATGCCTCTTGAAGTGTTTATAGATTTCTTCTTCGATGAGCAAATAAGAACTACCGCAACAATGTTCATTGCAAGTCTAAGAGCTGTTTGGATTTTTTAGATGATAATTGGGATAGGAAACAATCACAGGGCAGAATCTGTATTTTGCAAAAGAAATCCATAATTTGCAAGTTCATTATAAACTCTCAAAATTTCATAGTGTCGTTCTACTATTTTAGATATCATCTTCTTAGTGGGAAGCTTATTCCACTCGACCAAGATACAGAGTCTAGCCTTGAGAACAAACCTTTATCAATGGAGTTCTACTTTTGAGACAGCCTACTTATTGTGATGGAGACAATGTCAAGCACAACTCTTGCACAGCTTAGGCTAGATCTTACATGTGAAGAACTTCCACTTTTGCCGGAATTGTATGCATTCGGTCTCAACAACAAAAAGGTGCTTACTAAATGGATGAATTTTGATTGTCTTTAGTACATTAAGACATAGAATCTAACTTTTTCTTCTTTTCAAATTCTAAGACGCAAGGAGAAAACAACATTGTGCAAGGAGTCACTCTCAAATACAGTTCACTTAATTGCTTCCACCGAAAGCTAGGTCACATACCTTGTGCACGCAATGAGCTTTGATGCCATGCAAACCATGATGTACTCTTCAAAATCACTAATACAGAGATATTTTGTGCCGATCAAACAATGTTTTAAAAATGTACACTTTTCATTGTCTCAAAACTTTACAAATTGTGTTGTTTTTGTCAAGATGTATACAAGTTATTGCTCCCTTTCCCTGCTACTGCTCCCCTGTCCTCTCCCTCGGTTTGTGCCACTGGTCCCCTGTCCTCTCCCCTGTTGCTTCCACTGGTCCCCTGTCCTCTCCCCGGTTGTTGCCACTGATCCCGTGCCCTCTCCCCCGATTGCTGCCACCTCTCCCCTGCCCTCTCCCCCGGTTGCTGCTACTTCTGCCTCTGGGGACGCTGGTCTCGGGCATCCTTTTGCGTCATTCGAAATCATGGGCCTCTTCCATGGCTTCCCATGCATCTTGCACTTGCAAAGCTTCTCTCTGTTCTTGCTCTTGCCATTTCTTGAGTTTGATTTTAGTGATGTGTCATTTCGTTAATGCTAGCTTGTTTGAACTCCATAGCTCTCGCCCCTTCCTCTCTTGTATACCTGTTTACCAAGATTATAATATGTTGGATGGCCATTACAAAAAAATGTCACACATCATTGGGGGTGTAGTTATGTAATTGAAGTTCTTGTAGAAGCGTGATAATAGGAAAGTAAATAAACATGTTGCTTCTTTGAACACAAACATTGCAGCAAAAATGAAACAGCACGATTACTTACGTTCGATACATCCAAAATTTTATTGAGGAGCAACAAGGCATTCAAACAAGTTTGCCAGCCACCACAGCTATAGTCATCAACCTGCGTGGGCATGGTTACCCGTTCGTGCCGGATGGTATTCCCTAGATCATGTTCTAACAAAACATGCACTACACAGCATACAAGTTTTTTCGCGGCACTATATACGTAACCACTTGAGTCAGTAACACATTACAAAGAGACACTACTTTCAAATGTACCCAGATATGCCTTACGTTTTTACACGACCGTGAAACACCCTGCTTTGCCCGGAGTTTGCGTAGTAGACAATCTTATCTTCAATGTCAAATAACAACAGACTCCAATGATCACTATACCAAAACCATCAAAGATGAGGAGAAAGATCCTAAATCCAACATTATTTTTACAAGGCAAGAAGAAACTCATGATTGATTGTATGCAGTGACCAGAAAGCACGCTAGATCAAAATTGACTCTGCTAAACCAGCCATCAGAGCCAAAAAAAAAACTCCGTTGTTCTACAGCATAGGCGATATCAGGGATCTATTCCGTATATTTTGTTTTGAACCTCATGGGGCAAAAGCGAGATAGCGGGCCTAACATGAATCAATGGCAGAGATTAGACTTACACTACAAGAGGCTCTTCATATTAGCGACGCTCAAAAAAAAAATTCCCGGCGTCGCTATGAGCGTCGCTATAAGCGTCGCTATGAGCGTCGCAAATTTACAAAGAAATTTGCGACGCTCATAGCGACGCTTATAGCGACGCTCATAGCGACGCTTATAGCGACGCTCATAGCGACGCCGGCTGGGGTAAAAAAATAACCGAGCGCGCCCAAAAACTCAGATCTCAGATCTGAGTTTTTCGGCGCCCTCAAGCAAGGAGCAGGTAACGCTCTCCCTCACTCTCTCTCTCTCTCTCTCTCTCTCTCTCTCTCTCTCTCTTTTTCTTCTCCACACACACACACACACACACACACACACGAGGAGAGGAAGGAGAGCCAGGTATGCTCCTTTCCTCTCCTCATTCTCATGTTCCCTTCCCCTCTTTCTCTCTCCCTCTCTCACACACACACATACACACACACACATAGTGTTTTTGAGAGAGAGAGAGAGAGAGAGAGTACAAACAAAAACAAAAACGCACACTCACATACATAAACAAAGAATGCACACACACATTGAGAGAGAAAAAGAGAGAGAGAGAGAGCATGCATAAACAAAAAACGCACGCATTGAGAGAGGAAAAGAGAGAGAGAGCATGCATAAACAAAAAACGCACGCATTGAGAGAGGAAAAGAGAGAGAGAACATGCATAAACAAAAAACGCACACATTGAGAGAGGAAAAGAGAGAGAAAACATGCATACGATCCAAAAAAACGCACACACATTGAGAGAGAAAGAGAGAGAAACTAATTTAACGTCGTAGGAAACTAATTAAAATTAAAAGACCTAAAGATCTAGCCGACGAGGAGTTGAACTGAAGACCTATTATTCAAGAGGGAAATGGCATAATCAATCTATCATACTTGGCATGGGTGATAGAAAGGTTATACCATTTATCTCTTTTTATTGGCACATACATCCACACACGCGCACACACACAAGAAGAAGAGAGTTATAACGTCGTAGAAAACTATCTTAAAAGACGTTAAAGATTAGGTTATATGTAGACTTACATTAAATTAGATTTAGGTTTATTTTTAACTAGATTTACATTTATTTAAGCTAGATTTAGATTTACGTTATATGAGATTAGATTTAGGTCTGCATAGACTGCGATGCCTGCATGAAGCGGGTGAAGAAAGCCCTCAATGGAATATAGGGTATTGCTGCCTTCACTCATGGTGGGCTCCGTCAATCCAAAAGTACTGGTGAAATGTCCTCAGAAGATAGGGAAGAAGGTGGATCTTCAGGGCGGCAAGAGTTACTACATCCCCGACACAATGACCATCTAGACAACCTCTAGTCATTAGACTTACGTTAAATTAGATTTAGCTTTATTTTTAGTTAGATTTACGTTTATTTAGATTTACGCTTATTTACGTTAGATCGAGTCCACGCAAGAATTACTTACGGTTTAGGGTTTAGAGTTAGACGAACAGTGAAAAGATCTACTGTGAAAAGATGTTAAGATGAAGTGAAGTGCTACAGCTAGAGAAGAGGCAAAGGGATTTTGTCCACTACATGCAGTATCATGTAGACGTGGGTGTGTAGATTTCTTGTACCCACAAATATAGGTATTGACCAATAAAGACGAGATTATAACCCGGTGGTTCTGATCTCCGTGCACCTCTAGACCGAGGTGTGCGGGGATTGGACATGACTAGAGAATGTGAGGTAAAGAGAGAGAGAGAGAGAGAGAGAGAGAAGACGAAGAATGCCAATAGAATATTAAATTTGTTGTCCAGGTTATAAGTTTTTTATCCTCATTATGAGTAGCGACGAGGATGTGGGACCGTCCAACCGAAACACCTATCTCTCAACGAGGGTCTTATGTCCTTGTAATCAATGCAAGCATGCTGTGCGACGGACAAGACGTGTTTCTTTGCAGCACGTTCGCGAATTTGGCGAGTTCGATCCATCTATTATAGATCGAGTTGTTGCCAATTATAACTCATCGGACTCTGACGCTGGCCAACAAGCAGCAATCTTGCAACCCAATAGACGTGTTCACAGGCGCTTTGGTCAAGCAGCATATGTGAGGCCACAAGATGTAGCCTCTGACAGCTCGGGGGATGATCATGCAGAGCACATTCCCAACGAGGCAATGTTTGAGCCCGAGATTGATGAAATGATCGAGACGATCATGGATTCAGAAAGGCTTATCTATGATGATATGAAAAGTGAAGCCGATACGTCATTGTATAATGGAGCACGTATGTCTAGATTGAAAGCACTCCTGGTTCTTCTCAACATGCAGGCAAAGTTTGGATGGAGTGACACTAGCGTCACAACGCTTTTCAGGTGATCTATTACAGTTAGTTTACTTTAATAGAACTCTAAATGTATAATGATCTGATAGATTTTTACACGACTGTATCATATTTTTATGTTGTGTAGATTGCTGAAAGAGCACATACTACCAGCTGACAATGTGATGCCAGATTCCCGAGATGAAGCAAGAAAGATTTTGCGAAACTTGGGAATGGATTACAATTCTATCCACGCTTGTCCTAATGACTGCATTCTTTTCAGAGGGGAATACACAGACATGGAGAAGTGTCCGAAATGTGATTCCGAAAGATATCGAGTAGATCTCCACGGGACAAAAATTCCACAAAAGGTTTTGCGACATTTTCCTTTGCTTCCTCGCATCAAGCATTTCTTCGAATGTAAGTCCATGGCCGCCCTAGCATCATGGCATGAGGAGAATAAATCTTCGGATGGTGTGCTACGAATTCCTGCAGATTGCGCAGCCTGGAAACATATAGATGGAACATGGTCGGATTTTGCCAGGGAAGCTCGAAATTTGCGCTTCGGCCTGGCTATGGATGGCGTAAATCCATTTGGTCAAAGATCAACATCTTACAGTGTATGGCCCGTTGTCATCGTCAACTACAACATTCCCCCGTGGTTGACTACGAAGAAGGGGCACCTATGGCTAAGCTTGATTGTGCCAGGGCGATATAAAGTGGGGAATATGGATGTGTATCTTCGTCCACTATTGGAAGAGCTACAACAATTGTGGATTGGCATAGAGGTGGTGGATATGAGCGGACACACAGGACGACGGAATGCTTTGATCAGAGGCATTCTAATGTGGACCATGCATGACTATCCCGGGCTAACAGAATGCTCAGGTGATCTATTGACACTCCTCACTCAGACACTGTAAATATTGTTTTTTCCCATAGTTGATCTATTATCATGTGTATATATGCAGGGCTTCAAACAAGCGGATATAGAGCATGTGTCACATGTGGACCTAGACTGAATGCACGTAGGGCACCCTCACTGAAGAAGCAAATCTACGAAGGTCATCAAGCGTATCTTCCAGAGAATCATGTGTTACGCGACGGCTTTTTGGGAAGAGAGCCACCAAGGATGTCTGCACAAGCATGGTTAGAGCAGAAGGAGATGTGTGATGACGGATTGCCTCCAGGGATGAAGAGACTATCTCTATGGTACGAGTTACCATACTGGCCCCGACTCATGATCAATCACTTGCTCGATCCAATGCACATATTCAAGAATGTGGGTAATCTACTATGGGACCATTTGACCGGCAAGAAAGATACTTTGGGAGCCAGAGTTGACCTTAGAAATGTGGATCGTATGGAGCAATATTGGCCGCAAACAGCGTCTGATGGATCGATAAAACTCCCTAAAGCACCATGGATTTTCACAGGAGCCCAAGAACGCAAAGTAAAAGAGGCCATTCGATCTTTGCGGACCCCCACTGGCGTAATGCACTCGCTCCGAACGTGTTTCACTAAAGAAGGAAAGCTTACCGGTTTGAAGTCACACAATTGGCATAAAATGTGTCAGGTACGTTCATAGTGGACTTTAATATCATTGCATAAAATGTGGACTTTAATATCATTGTTGCACATACTTTACAGTTTATTTTACCGGTTGCCATTGAGGGATGTTTGTCTCTCGACATCCGTAACACAATCTACAAACTTGCAAAGCTGGTGCAATGGATCTCACAAAAGGAGATCAACGTAGACTCCATACCATTCGCCAAACTAAATGTTGCGGAGCTTGTGTGCATGTTTGAGAAACATTTTCCTACTACAATGCTAACCATTCAGGTGCATCTTCTTGTTCACATAGTTGATGAGGTGGAAATAGCTGGCACAGTTCATTCCAGATGGATGTTCTTCTTAGAGCGTTTCATGAAAACGCTTAAGGGATATGTGCGTCAAAGGGCACGTCCGGAGGGTAGCATGGCAGAAGGTTGGTTGGTATCAGAGTCCCTAGTGTACATTGGAGAGTGGCTAGACGGATTTGATAAATCCCGGGACACGCTATGGCGAACCATAGATGATGAGCGCATATCTGGGATTGTCATGTGCAATCTCGGTGTTGAGAAGAAGATGACGGAAGATCTAGAGGCTAAAATCAACCGATTTTGCATGCTTCACAATCCAGTGATGCAAAAGTGGATTTCACAATATGAGGATGCAAAGCAAGAGCGACAAAGGGCACGAATCGAGTGGAGACGGGGAAGACGACCACCGATGCACTATCCAGCGGTTCTGGAGAGCCTACCAACCTTCATGAGCTTAAGATGGTTGCACAACCAATTGAAAAGCGCACAACAATGCGGTGACGAAGTGACTGAAGAAGAGTGGGAGTACTCTCGAGGTTGCGCGACCAAGGTAAGTTTGCAATGTACGACTAGCAAGTGACTTTATTTATAAACGTTTGAACGGCCACTCATAATCTTTGTTCGTTGTAGTATAAGTCATACACAGCAGCATGGTGTAAAGGTCGACATTTTAGGGTGGAACGAATCGACAAAAAGCGTTTTACTCAAGATTGTGGAATCATGGCAAAATTTGAACAGTCTAGTCGACGACGTTCCTCTGATGCAGATCCTGTGGTGGCGGAACTCACTTACTTCGGCACGCTGCAAGAGATTTTGAGGATCGATTACAGAGGATTTTTTGTCGACTTGTTCGACGTGCAATGGTTCAAGATAATCATGGAGGGTCGCAACGCTACTGTGCGTAGAGGAGAGTCTGGTTTTCTTGAGGTGGATTCTACTAAGAAATGGACTGACCTAAGAGACACTTTCGTACTACCCGAGCATTGTGAACAAGTAAGTATGTAAATAGTTAACATCCCCCTTTTACAAGTTATGTGCTTGAAAGCTCTCATGTAAGTTATGTGGCTCTGGCAGGTAGTATTTCATCCTACAAAGTCTACATCAAACTGGTGGTACGTCATAGAGGTAGCCCCTCGTAGTGCAAGGACGTATGAAGGCTACCATGTGCCAATCACAACGACATCAATGGAGGAGATCAGAGAAGATGCTCAATCAGAAGCCGCTGCGGTGGTGCTAGACGAGCATCAAGATGCTACTACTCTATATGGGGTGCATGCAGAGGAGCTACAAAATGAAACAGAGGATATGTGTTTAAACGGAGAGCTCTATATAGATATAGGAAGTTATGCTGAGTTATGCGAGGATGAGAGAGAGATCTCTTAAAGCCACAAATATTGTATTTGAACAATTTTGATCCGTGTTGTAAAAGCTCTGGCTCTCTAAGTACCTTCCATGCTGTATAACGCTCTTTTCTACTCGCGCTCACATCTTTTGATTGAAAATTCTGAGTTTTCGACTTGCCTCTTCTATCACTCGATTCATTGCGTCATTGTATTTATATGCGTCATTACGTCATTGTATTTAATGGTCTTTGCGTCATTGTCTACGCTATTCATTCAATATTAAGTTTAAATATTCGTGTGTTTAATGCAGGTATGGATGATGAGGAGTTTCTTTCTTCTTTGTCACCGCAGCAGAGACAGTGGTACGTGGAGCGTCATCGCTCTGGCGCATCATTTCGCGTTCCTACACCATCCGCATCTCCCTCTCTTTCGGAGCATTCGGCGCGCTCCGAAGCTTCGGCGTCGACGAGACGAGCTTCACACTCGTCTAGACATCGGCGCTCTAGTGGTGGCGGTGGCGGTTGTTGTGGGGATTCCGCCACCGATGCCTCCACACCGCCTCGTGTTCGACGAGGCTCTTTACCCTCCCCTTCTTTGCCCGCCCCCACACCAGCCACAGCATCGCCATCTACGCCAGGTTCTGCACGGCTGACTGTTCCTAGAAGCTACACACCTCTACCTACTCTGCCAGGAGCCACCCCACTCGACACTCCTCGCTTCGGGGCCCAGACGCCGGTGGAGACATCTGACGTCCGTACCCCCATCGACACGCCGCTAGAGACTCCGTCGACATCAGCGGCGGCATCATCATGGATGATGACGGCAAGAAGGTGATCTCGCGCATGCGTGGTCTTTGCTCTCAGCTGTTTAGACACTATATACTAAACAAATGGAGTGAAGTACCAAGTGATTTAAAAAACAGAGTCATCAGCATACTTCATGATGAGTTTCCTGTTCCAACACGGGATCAGCGCTTCAATGAAGACCTGATGAAGATTCGAATGCGCGAATACTGCAAACACAAGCGTTCCGAAGTGCAAAAAGCAATCAAGAATGGGTGGAATAGGCCAGATTGGCTGGCCAAAGAAGATTGGAAGAATGCGAAGAAAGCAGCGCGCGAGAATCCCGACAAGTGGAAGCAACAAAAGGATGCAGCCAGAGCGCGAGTAGAGGCAGGGAGCTCGCACCACTTGGGGAGCGGTGGATGGGCATCATTTGAGGCCGATTTTGTAAGTCTTTTCACATTGCTCTTTATGCATGTTCGATAGTTTAGGGTTTATGAGTTTTTTAGTTCTAACATAATGAGATCTTTGTATGTTTTGACAGTGGTCAATGACAGGACGTGATCCCACACCGTACGAGCGCGAGTACGCAGGCAGGAAGGGCTTAAACGCCCTGATGGACATTCTCAGTTCTCGCGGCGGCATGGTTAGTATTAGGGTTTACTCTTTTTTATTTTTTGTATTGTTTTATAAATGTCGTTATATGTTTATACTTACTGAAAGCTGTCTTATTGTCTTTTTTTGCAGAATCCGACAGATACGCCGCTTGGACGCGATGAGACGTCTGACTAGACGACGTCAGTTTAGCCGTAGCTAGATAGCATTAGTTTAGGGTTTCTCATAGCTTATGTATCATGAGACGGATTTTATACGTCTTTTTGAACCATGTATATTATTACATTTGTCACCGCAGTTTCTTTTGCCAATCAATTCTTTATGCCTATGATGTTGTACAATTGTCATTATTACATTTGCCAATCAATTCATTTTGCCTATGATGTGTACAATTGTCAATTTTGCAAACAATGCGTCTTGTGGGTGACTATTTTGGGTCTATTATCTACCTTTGCACTTTTTTTTAAAAGTGAATCAAGTACAATATGGTTGATGGGTGGCAGGGCATTCAATGCCCTACCACCAAAAAAATATTCTCTCGGGCGTCGCTATAAACGTCGCTATTTATGGCTCTCTAGAGTCGCTATGAGCGTCGCTATAGTCTTCTGTGTAAACGTCGCTATAAGCGTCGCTATAGGCGTCGCTATATAGCGACGCTCATAGCGACGCATATAGCGACGCCTATAGCGACGCTTATAGCGACGCTCTCGTAGCGACGCTCGTAGCGACGGTTTTAGCGACGCCGGGGGTTATAAAAACCCAATGTATTTCCGTCGCTAACAGCGTCACAAGAGCACACAACCTCTTGTAGTGTTAAGATATTTCAGCGAACTGTCATTGCGACAAACCTACCGAGCGACTAGGGCAGCTATCGAATTCCATAAGCCACCAACTCACTTGGTATTGACCCATGTCTTAGCGGTAGTGAGCCATCTAATGAACCAAGCGTGACTTATAAAGAAAAACCTTAGACGTGACACAGCAACGTTGATGACTGCCGCGAAGACATGGGTCAATACCGAGCAAGTGGTATCACTATCCAATTCCATAAATGAACCAACCGTGACTTATAAAGAGCTTGAGAAGTACCACAAAGCAATGTTGACGACCCCATCCGTTGCATTGAATTTGGTGAAACTGCGCATGCACAGGAAGTCTTGTTGATCGAGGTTGAAAATGCAGGCCTCCTCTGACCTTCCAGGCAGTAGTATCTATGCATGCAGAGGTGCTGCACTGATCAAAACTTGCAACTCCTCTTCGTTCTCTTCGTTGATTTTCTCTAAAGTAATTGACTCATCTTATAAAGGCTCCTCGTTGGATGGCCCTTGTGAAGCAGAGCCTTTTCCTTGTCTTTCTTGAGCTTTATCCATGGCTGCATCAGGCTCATCCTTAACAGGCACAGGGTCCTCCCTAACAGGCACAGGATCCTCCCTTACAGGCATAGGCTCTGGATCCTTCATAATTGGTTCCTCCATAAATGCCTCAGGGTCCACCCTGGCCTGCTCATGCCCCTCATCAGCCTGCCTATCTGTGGAATTTCTCTCAACCCGTGATCGTGTTCTTTTGTTGTTTAATCTAGTTCTAGAAGTTTCTTCAATGACCGCCTCTAGGTCCACCCTTGCCTGCTCATGCCCCTCATCATTATCCTCCCTTACTGGCTCTGGATCCTCCATGCCTTGCTCATTTGGGGTCTAGCTGGCTCCTCCATAACTGTCTCTGTTTCTTTGCATAGTCCACCCTGGCTTGCTCATGCCCCTCTGCGGCTGGCTTAGCCTGCCCATCTATGTCGTTTCTCTCGACCCGTGATTGTGTCCTCCTGTTGTTTAATTCAGACCTAGAAGGCTCTGTCTGTCATGCACGAGGATGGAGAGAGAGGATGTTAAGAATATCCATTGTTCTCATATGCCGGATAGGTACTGGCTGAAGCAACCCATTGTAGCGGAAGCGCAGCCTCTGAAGAGTGTCAAAATCCCACGGCATGATAGTAACGTGGTGTGCATGGGCAGCCATATATATCCATCGCTGAAGAATTCAACGACGTAGTCTTCTGCAATTTCTTGCAGGTAGAGAAGTGCACTGCTAGCCCATCGCATGCCGACTCTCCACTGCTCACAAATCTCTCGCACTACTCGCTGGAAAGGAAGATGTGGAATAGCCGGTTGCACGTGTCATTCGATCCTTTGCAGCTCTTGCAATACACCTCTATGTGCCTCATATCAGCGTCTTCTTGCTTGAGCATTCAAAGAGTCACATGTTGCCCTTCTAGGCATGGCCTTTGCACGAGGCATCTCTACAAATAGGATAACAAAATATGACATGTCATTTGTCAGCACAAGGGACTTAAGATTTCAGAAAAGGTCAGTACCAAGCGAACAAGTGCATTGAACAGAGTTTGCCTTCCCTTATTCGCTTGGTACTGACCTCAGAAAAGTGTAATAGCAAACATCATTTATATTTTCTGAGGTCACTACTACCAAGCGAACAGGTGCATCGAACAGAGTTTGCCTTCCCTTATTCGCTTGGTACTGACCTCAGAAAAGTGTAATAGCAAACATCATTTATATTTTTTGAGGTCAGTACCAAGCAAACAGGTCCTTATTTACTTGGTATTGACCTCAAAAAAGTGTAATAGCAAACATCATTTATATTTTATGAGGTCGGTACCAAGTGAACAGGTGCATCAAACAAAGATTGCCTTCCCTTATTCGCTTGGTATTGACCTCAGAAAAGTGTAATAGCAAACATCATTTATATTTTTTGAGTTCAGTACCAAGTGAGCAGGTGCATCGAACAGATTTTGCCTTCCCTTATTCACTTACTGACCTGAGAAAAGTGTAATAGCAAACATCATTTATATTTTCTAAGGTCAATACCAAGGGAACAGGTGCATCGAGCAGAGTTTGCCTTTCTTATTTGCATGGTACTGACCTCAAAAAAGCGTAATAGCAAATGCAACAAAATACCAATGTGAAGTAGACGAACAAGAGCTCTAGTGAACTCAAGATGAGTCCATGCTGACCTAACTGTCATGTCGTGCCCTCCCATCACCTCCCCTAATCTAGGTCCCTCCCACGTCTACCTCTCATGAAAACGCATGGCAGTACTCCAACCTACCGCCTCACAGACCACTCATTAGCCAGAACCTAGGCCCTGCTTTTCAGGCATGTCCGTCTAGTCTATTTAACCAACAGTTTTTCAGAACCTCCCTCAAGGTTTCACAGAGCAACTACAGGAAGCTTGGCAAAGTGGTGATGCCTTTCTAAGGGACACTCCCGCAGTTCCAGCAGGACCGCATCCGGGCCCTCCTCATGAGGTCCCCCCTTGGTCCTCCCCTGATGGTACCCTTAGCGTTCTCCACCGACACAGCCTGGGAGTGGATGCTGTCAACACGGGAGTCAATCCTCGAGGTAAGCCACTAGTAATTCTTCTTGCCTTAGGTGCAGAAGAGCAGTGGAAGATATCCCACACCTTTTCCTCAACTGCCAAACCAACACCCCCATCCTTTCCCCCTTAGTACCAACCCTTGGCCACCAATTAGGGTGGAAACAGCTACTCTTAAGGGACTCACTTGGCCTCCGCTCTGAATTTTGGAATAGGTTTAGGGAAGAATTCTTATGGATTATTTGGAATCTCAGAAATTCTTTCCTTTTTGTTCCCAATTTTCAAGCTCCTAGTTTTGAAGATCTTATTTGTTGGATGCTCTGTGCAGGATGCCAACCTCAAGCTTACCAAATGAGGATCTACAGGCACAGAGTCTCAATCCTCAAAGACTCTCTGGATGCAAGAAGGGCTGAAGACCTGCAGAGATTGCTCGATGAGAATGGCTCTCTAGATGTTATCTATAATTGGGTACAGGAGATGAAGGATGAAGTGCTTGAGCTAGCCAATAAATATGAGGAAGCCCTGAACTTTGCCAACCAGCTTCAGGTAGAGATAGACTAGCTGTGAAGAAAAAGGATTAACTTCTAATTGTTTATTGCCAGTTGTATCCCCCAGAAATTAGTAGACCACTTTTTGTAAAGTCTAAAACTTGGCCTTTGGGCCTGTCCCTAGTTTTTTCTAACTCTCATCCCCCTCCATGGGTGTTAAGTTGTAATTTTGCTTCTCCCTTATAAATTCAAACGCGTATTTGGTAATATATAAAAAAACAGGTGCAACAAACAGGGTTTACCTTCCCTTATTCGCTTAGTACTGACCTCAAAAAAGTGTAATAACAAACATCATTTATATTTTCCGAGGTCAGTACCAACCGAATAGGTGCATCGAACAAAGTTTGCCTTCCCTTATTCGCTTGATACTAACCTCAGAAAAGTGTAATAGCAAACATCATTAATAAATACGATGATCAGTACCAAGCAAACAGGTGCAACAAACAGGGTTTCGTTCCCTTATTCGCTTGGTACTAACCACACAAAATACAAGTGCACAAAAGTGTAGTAGCATACCTCTTCATTGTATGTAGAGTTCTGCGTCACTAAAGCACTACAGAACAGGAGTAAGAGGAGGATGCGCAAAATGGAGGAGCACTAGAGAGTAAGAGGAGATGCACAAAAAGGGTTGGGAGCACAAAAGAGATGGTTTGCTTTTACCGCGTAGCGTCGACGGGGGTAGAGTTAAAATGATGGATAGTAGAGGATGCAAAAAGAGGCAGAAGAGCGCTCATTTGGGGCGAGGGTATAGTTAAAATGTTTGGCAGGGGTACTACCTCTAACTTAGAATGCTTACCTCGACGAGGGTGACAACTTCACTTATGCGCATGATTACACCCGAGATTGTGGTTGGTAGATCATACTGCATGGGAATTTGAGCCCATTTATTACTGGTTGTCTTTGTGAACACAACCCACGTGCCTTTTTTGAGTGATCGTTTAGAGTCAGACGTCGATCGCCCTTGCAGTCGCCATCTCCATCTCCAAGGAGAACAAATAGATCACCATTGCCTTCTCCTTTTCTGTGCTCTTCCCCTTGGCCACCGTGATCCTGCTTTTAGAGTGAGACGCCGATCGCCCTTGCAGTCGCCATCTCCATCTCCAAGTAGAACAAACAGATCGTCGTTGCCTTTTCCTTTTCTGTGCTCTTCCCCTTGGCCACCTCTCATGATCCTGCGTTGAGAGACCTCCACTAGTTTGAGTCCTTTGCTGCCGTGTCGCCATCGCTCTTGCCTTTGCCTTTTGTTCCTCTTCCTCCTGACCACCTTCTGATTCTTGCTCTCAACAACCTAGTACATCACCATCCAACTTGGCACCATTGGATATTGCAGAGACAGGTTCTTTCTCCCTCTCTCTCTCTCTCTCTCTCTCTCTCTCTCTCTCTCTCTCCCCCCCCCCCCCCTTCCTGTGTGATGTTAACTATGTGCACATCAAAGCCACTGTGTTACCGGGCTAGAGCACAATGGAAACAACACTCCAAGGGCCAAAGAGTGGTCGTTAGGGTAAGATTAGAAGTCTCGCACCACATGATTGGAATAATTACTCCTTATGTGACCGTGCCTAAGTTGTTATTCAATGCTATGTTTGGGCATAGTGAGTGAGTAGGCCTATATATCTATTACTGATAACATTAAATACTCTATTCTAATCCACCTGTTCCAATGGACGTGGGTACAGCGGAAATTCAACTTGGGTCAGAACCAAGTGAATAGGGCCCTTCGGAGATTCTTGGGGCCCCTATTCGCTTGGTTCTGACTCAAGTGACATCACCTATTATGACATTAGTGCACAGGACAAAACCAAGCGAATAGAGACCTTGAGGAATACTCGAGGCTCAATAATCACTTTGTTATGACATCAAATACATACCAATTTTGAATAGTAGTTTTGGCTTGATTTTTCTTTCAGTTATGGGCATCATAGTCTTAGAGACAGACGTTGTGGGTACAGCGAAAATTCAACTTGGGTCAGAACCAAGCGAATAGGGCCCTTCGGAGATTCTTGGGAACCCTATTCGCCTGGTTCTGACTCAAGTGATGTCACCTATTATGACATTAGCGCACGGGACAGAACCAAGCGAATAGAGACCTTGAGGGATACTCAAGGCTCAATATTCGCTTGGTTATGACACCAAATACAGACCAATTTTGAATAGTAGTTTTGTCTTGCTTTTTCTTTCAGTCATGGGGATCATAGTGCTGGAGACAGACATTGTGGGTACAACGGAAATTCAACTTGGGTCAGAACCAAGTGAATAGGGCCCTTCGAAGATTCTTGGGGCCCCTATTTGCCTGGTTCTAACTCAAGTGACGTCACCTATTATGACATTAGCGCACGAGACAGAACCAAGCAAATAGAGACCTTGAGAGATACTCGAGGCTCAATATTCGCTTGGTTATGACACCAAATATAGACCACTTTTGAATAGTAGTTTTGGCTTGCTTTTTCCTTCAGTCATGGGGATCATAGTCCTGGAGACAGATGTTGTGGACGAGGATACATGTGAAGAAAAACTATTCACGTTCTTATACAATGCCCATACTCATCACCGTGCATCGGAACTATCAGGAAGTTTAATGCAGAGTTTTCTATACGGAGGGTTATAGATTGCTCATTTGAGTACCTACAAGCATTATGAGGCAGTCATTTGTGACAATTCCATGACAGTTGATGGCATGAGATATGTGCACCCAGCCGACCTTGACCCTGACAAGAGTGCTTCAAGGAGACTGAATCGCAGTCTAGAAAAGTGTCCCTCCAATGCAGTGCTTGTACAAGACAAGTGTATGAAGCATTTCAAAAAGTGTTGCTTAGTGAAATTCTACCACGGTTTTGTCTGTTACTTATACTTGCAGACGGATGGTGAGTCAGAGACTTCCCAGTCAACAACTTTCGGTAGTTGTCCATTAGCACCGGAGGAAGAGGTAGAGGATGTGGAGGTGCATTTTGACCTAGAAGAAGATCGGGTAGAGGTATTAAAGGAAACATTTGATGCGGGCTTAACTCTTGCTTCTCTTGCGGATGCAGCAATAGGGTGCAAGCAAGAAAGCCCAAATAAGGAAGTGACTTTGCCTCTGAATTACGCTCCCAGCTTTGCTATGGCGGGAGACACCCACTACGTTCTGCTCACAGATATCATGCATGAGCTGAATATACGGGAGGACTACTGCCTAGTTGCAATTGCGAAGTTTTATGAGGCAGACATGGGATTTGTGGATGATGATGGAGTGGACCAACATCTTATTGCTGATACAACTGTCCACGACTCACAGTTTACTTCAGGGTCGCAACTGATCAAAGATACATTCAATGAAGCGAAGTTCGGAGAGTCCAATTTGCCAACAGATGAGCAGTTTCAATCGACAACAAAACAACTCAGCTTGGAAAACATGGGTAGGCCCATGGAACCCAGAGCTCAGGTAATGAATAGTCAGTCTATTCACTTGTGGGGAAGGTCGACGCTATAAATGGACGAGAATCAGATGGTAATTTTTAAAGGCATTCAGATGGTATTGGAGATGGCCCAGTGATAAAATATCATGATCAATCTTTTGTTGACAGGTGCTAGTGTATGACAATAGTTTCCTTAGAAGAGCGGGAGGGTCACGGCAAGGGCTTGTCACTGGAGTACAAGGCAAGTATGTGGCATTGTCTCACTACATCGGGCGTTTCAACCACAAAAAGGTTTGTAGAAACAATTCGAGTACTTGGCAATTGTACTCGTCTCAATTATGGCCCATAAATTCTTTACTATTTTTTTGTAGATCATAATATACCACAAGGAATACTCCGAGGACAATGCAAAGTTCCCATTGTTTGCAATGAAAGTTATTACAAGATTGTGTGGTGGGCACCCCCTCCCACTAAATGTAGAAAGACTAATTTTGATTGAGAAATAGTTTGCTCTACGCGTCTTTGGCATTGGTTATGGGTGCCAAGCACTCAGAGCCCCCTATATCATGTCCTACACAGCTCAGGATCTAGCTGTAGGGGTTGAAGACCTAGAGATCTTAGATCCATACAACAACCGGCTGTTTTTGAGGGAAAGAAGACTCCTGATGCCCGTGGGGATGCTGCCATCAACAGAGGAACGAGCTCGTCTACAGAGCTTGCACATCGAAGAGGTACAAAGTGAGGAAGAAGGAGGTGTATCGAAGAGGATAAAAACGACGGGCTCAGGTCCATCTTCTCCCACTCCTGACTCATGACTGTGACGACCTCGCATGGTGCTCCCCCGCATTTGAATGTCCCCAAGCCATCTGTTTCTTCTCTTTGCGGATGTGTTGTAAAGATAGTGTAATTTTTGAACTCTTAAGAAGCTCCTTCTGCCTTGCTCTATGAATTAGTCGTCTATAAATCCATTGGTGTAACTCTAATAGGCTATTGGCCTTATCCTTTCCTCCCTCATGTCTAGTGTGCTTAAAATAACATGTTCTTGCCATGTAGTGGGCTTTTTCCATGCCTTGTGTGGACCATATTGATAGTGAGCCGTATGTCTTGGCAAAATATGGACCATGGTTGAACAGTATGTGTTGCATTTAAATGAAACAAAATGGTCAGTAGAGTACAATTTAAAATTTTGTTTTATATACGTAGAATGCTAACCCACCATGTAATGTGTGATATGTTGCCCACCACACCCTGTAAGGTAAGCCTTCTTCCAATCCAGCAAGGCTGCTCAACATAGTGGAAAATTTTATCTAGTGATTTCCACACGTTAGCCTTGTGATTTTGGATTGCCCCACCACCAGTATTGTCTTTAACCACTTTATGTAACTATTTCCATTTGTTGAACAGGTTTCTCCTTTCTTCTCTATCTGAATCTTTGAGGCTAAACCCAAGAAACCTTCTGGCCTTCACTCTGCCTATCGATGCTTTCCTAGTAGGTACCTTGTAACGACTTTGCGACATCTTAGGGTCCTCTTAGATTTTGACATTGCCTCCATGCAAACCAATGTCTGAGAGCACTCCCTCTAATGCTTTGATCACTCTTTTCAACTCACTCTCTGGCTTTAATGTCCATGCAAAACATATGTACAAATGAACCACCTTTTCAATTATTCGACAGAGTGCATGAAGTGTATAGACGTGAACTCTACTCATAGGAATATCAAGCACTGGCCTAAAAGTTTTATCTTGAAGATGTCTGTTGGAAGCTCTATTCCATTGCACACTCTCAAGAGATTGTGCATTAGCCATGCAATATAAGCATGGATTTGCCACAGCTGCTACGTGTGTTATGTTGTACATACACTTAAGAGTCTTTAAGTCACCTACCATGTGCCATTCCACTGTATAGTCACCAAATCCTTCCACTGAAAGAACGACTCCGTTTCTATGTTCACTGATGATAGAAGGAATTTGGGTTTGACTAAAAACCCAATCGACGATTTCAAAATTTTCCTTATCAACCTGCAGTGAAAAACAAAAACACAAAATCAACAACCAAATAATCAATATTTTTGTTATTATAGAGTGACAAAGTATACTTGAAATGATCCTAGAGTTAGAATGTTGTTTTCGGATTGGACATTGAAGTATTGTGGATCAGAGCTCTGTTCATGAGGGTAATGGTGACTCTCTCCAGCTTCTTGTTCTTCAGGACCTCGCACTCGTCGAGCTTCAAAACAAACTTGAGAGCCCCACCCCACTCCTCTCAACTGATGTCAAAGAAGTGAACTGCATACCTTTGCAATGCTTCAAGATCAACGAAGAGGTTGTTGTGCTAGTTAAACTGTACCTCTCTACCGCCCTTGCCTAAGAACGTTGCTTCAATATGGAATGGTGACCCAAGTTTCTCAAACACCTCATTGTTTATGTGCCGGCGAGCAACCTTTACATGTGATGGCTTTGGCAGCAATGATCCTCTCTATAGTTTATTTTGAGACTTTTTAGCTAATGCTTTGAAGAGTGCCCTGTATCCCATCTGCTAGATACCACTCTCATCAAGTATTGCTTGCACTTCCATTGGTTCCAACTGATTCTCGTTCATGAAGGAGGTACGGAGCCTCCCTTTCAACTTATGAAATTTTTTCTAAGTTATCATCTCTTCAACTACTTCTTTTGGAACTAGACGGTTGTAATGCACTCCGGCATTGAAGCCTGCACCGTTCGAGTTTGGATGCAGTAAAGACCTATCAAAAAAGCACCATGCGTTATGATCATGTATAGGAAAGTGTATCCATTTCTTAGTGAAGCACATTGAAGATACAAAAGCAGAAACAAACTTCGAGTTATCTTAAAGCTCGTATTCGTTTTTTCAGGTCACCACTACCAATCTTCATGTTCTCAATGTTGCACAGATCTCGTTTTCTTTTTCAACTACCAAGCACGGTGTCTTTCTCTCGCAAACTTGTGATCTTCTTCTCAAGGCCTTGGATTGTCTATTTGTTTGATGAAATCTTTTGAGAGCATGCTTCATTAAGTTTCTTCAGCTGCATGTTCTCCATCGCCATGAAGTTTCTTTGCCTTTTCGCATTCAATCCTCTCATTTCCAAATGTTTGGTGTATCCCAATAGCCCATCCTTGCCATCGCCTGTGAAATGTAAGAGGTTAGTGATATTAGCAAAGGGAGGTGGTGCATTTGTCGTAGAATCCTTTGGATAAATAGACCCATCGGTCCACAAATCCAAATGATGTTCCTTGTTTGTCCTTCAAAGTTCTTTCTCCCGTTCAGATAAGAAAGACTCCCTCCTACATTTCTGCAATGGTGTGTACACTTGCAATACATCAACATGAAGATGATGCGTGTTCTTTCTTCGGGGTAAGTGTTAAAGATGAAGGGACTGAGGATTGCAAATTCAAATTGTTGTTTTCATCAGAAAAAGAAACGTTCTCCATTCCTAGAGTTGAGTGAGAAAAAGACAGACACTCAAAACTCATGAAATATCTCAGGTTTTGGGAGGGAAGGCCATATTCTCATGTTTAGAGTTGATAGAGTTCGTGTGGCTTATGTTTCTGGAGGGAACGCTTGTGAGTTGGCTTTCAAATCATTAGTCATATGGTTAGTTGGATTCCTGATGAAAGAACGAAGGATAAGAATGATAAAGATGGTGGTGCAATCAAAATTGATCGAAGCTAGGAAATGGTCTATGCCAGGCGGAGGTAGCAGACATATCATAAAATCTAATATCTAATATCTAACCAAACCAAATGATATTCTCATATTAAATTGATCACTTAATGTGGGAGAATAAACGAGAACAAGTGTTAAGATATAGACATGTGCTTATAGATCTATCTCAACACGGGGCCAATGGTAAAGGGGCCCAAATGAGAGATGGTCTATCAAAGAGCAAGGCTAACAAATGGAGCATAAGACCTTAAGGTTAGCTTCATTGAAGACCTCCAATCATGTGTGTAAAAGGCCTTTGACCTTAGGTAAGCTAGGGCTGAGCTTGAGGCGCGGGAACCCGACCCAGCTCGAGGTGCTTGTCCTGCTTGATGACTAAGGTGCTTGAGGTGCTTGAGATGCTTGAGGTGCTTAATTATTGAGATGCTTGAGTTGCTTGACATGCTTGAGATGCTAGGGTTGCACTTGAGGTGAGAACCCAGCCCAAGCTTAAAGTGCTCATGAGCCAAGCTTGTGGTGGGAACTGGGCCTATGCATGAGGAGTTGAGGTGTCAAAAAGTCAAAGATTCAATCCCTACAAGGAGGGGGCGAGCCCCACATGAGGGGGGATGAGAGAGAACACCCACACACTCACACAAGGCATGCATGGTACAAAGAAACCAAAAGGGAGACTTGTCAAGTTCCTCCTCAAGTTGCCCCCATGGTGTGCCTGAAGCCTATTGATTGGCCACCCAAGGGGTCCAATAATAATTTAGGAGATTTAATTAATTGATTTAGCATTTATCTAGCCCTCTCTCTCAAAGGGGAAAGGGGGACACTTGTCTCAAGGCTACCCTTGCTGCTTGTAATGCCTCCTGCTTGTGATTGGCTAGGCCTGGAGGGGTCCAATGAGCTTCAAGCATGAGCTACAAGGGGGGGATGACCCAAGAAAGCTAGGGGGTTGCTTAGGGGGTATACTCATCCACACACACTCACAAACACTCTCATGGTGTGCTATGAAAAGTGCAAGAGCTCCCTCTCCTTCTCCAAGCAAGTAGAGGTTGAGAGCCGACACCAACACTCTTGGATATGGAGTGCAAATCCAACCAAGAGCCATGCTTCAATGCTTAAGCTTGTCATCTCCTTCTTCTTCATTACTATGCTATTATGTATGCTAGCAACAAGAGTTATGATAAGTGAGGAACTAATTCTTTCTCCTACGAAATGTTTCTTCTTCCTCTTCCCTACCCTCATTCCCTGCTAGCTCTCTCCACCTTTGAAGGTGTTTGAGGTCTTGGGACTAAGGCTTGGGATAGTTAAAGATTTCTTCAAGTTTATGTTATTTTTGTGATGCATGAAGCTTTCCATCTTCATTGCATCACCTAGGTCACAAGGAACACAAAGATTGTATTGTAACAAGTCTCTCTTAATGGGAGAAATCATAATACAAATGCCTATTGGAGGGGGGACCGGCTCCACATAAATCCGGTCCTCAACTGTTGTCATGTTCTCTAAATTCTCTCTCTTGCAAAAGTATTGTTCATGCCAAGTTAACTAATTGATATGATTATGTTGCTATCTTCAATTATGTTCACCCGCTATGCTCACAAAGTCATTTCTCAAAAGTACTCTCATTAATTTTCGCTACTCTCAAATTAAATAGGCCAATTCCATTACATGGGTATCAGAGCATTTGGTTTCTCTTTTCTTGCTTAAGAAGAGAGGTCCTTAAGTAGCCTATAAATGGTTGATGTTGTTAATTATATTAGGGTAAGTGGAACTAGGATCTATTATCGGTTTTGTTGAGCCCACTATGTGGGGGATGGTGCACACCTCGGGAGCTTTGGACTTAATAATGGAGTCTTTTTAGACTTGCCTATGGCTTTACCATTATTGAGCCATAAGAAGTCCGAAAGGAGCTAGCCCTTGGCAACTCTGCTATGTTAGACCTACTCCTCTACTCTCTATAATTAACCACTTTGAGCCGTGGGTGTAGATACTTAAGAGCCGATTTTCAAAGGCTAAGAGGAGTGGCAACTAAGGTTTTGAATTGCCAAACATACACTAAGTACATACATAAATTTTGTTAACATGGTTGACAATAATCAAGAGAGTAGAATGAACATTGATAGCTTTGATTTTGCACATGAAGGTGCTAATGATGATGCTCCCATGTTTGTGAATTATTTCGTCACTAGGTTGCAGCAAGCTATGGGCAACCTTGCTTTGCAAGCCGAAGTTTTTCAACAACTTCGTATTTATGGAATTTCCCTTCCTCTCCAAGAGGAGAGAGAGCTTAGGAGGCCTCTTGAAGAGACCCCCAAAAGAAGACTCTCTCCCATTCAAGAGGAGGAATCCAAAGAGCAAGAAAGCAATGAAAGTTTAAGTTCCTCTGAAGATGTGGCTCCATGAAGACGGCGGTCTAGACGATCACCCACTCCTCCCAAGAGGAAAAGATAAACACATAGTCCTTCTCCTCATCACTCTGAAAGGCAAGAGAGGAAACAAAGGAAGAAAAGGGCTAGGAAGAGGTCACCCTCTTCTCCTTCTTCTTCACCTTTCTCCTCTTCTGACGAAAGTTATGGTTATTCTCCTAGAGAATACAAGAGGAGAGGAAATCGGAAATCATTTCCTGCATGGCGAAGGTCACAAAAGCTAAAGAATTTCAAGGAGGGAGGAAAGAGTATCTCTTTTCTGACCTATGATGGCACCTTTGGTGCTACCGACAAAGTGTTGGCCTTCATCCAGCAATTTGATGCGGCCTTTGGAGACGAGGGCTTCACAGAGTCCTCCAAGCTACGCCATGTAGCTATGCACTTCCAAAAATCAGCTCGTCAATGGTGGGCTAGCCTTCGTGGCAATGGTGAAGGCCCAAACACATGGAAAACTCTACGAGTTTCCATCATGAAGCAATTCCTTGCAAGCGATGCAAAAGATAAAGTGCTTACTGAATGGCACAGCTTGAAGCTTCTCTCTCATGAGTCTATCCACAAGTACGTAGACAAGTTTTGGGATTTACATCTCAAGGCTACTGTCTTTCAAAAGATAGACTTTGTTGAGCAAAGGCAGCAATTATGTGTGGGATTACCTGAAGAGATGGCCGAATACATCAACTCTCAACGGCCTGGTACTATTAGCGAAGTAATCCATCACACCATGGTTGCTTCATGCATCAAGTTCCATCAAGGGGCTAGACGTAATGTCAAGCCCATGGAAAACAAAGACAAAAATGATGCAAAGGGGAAAACCAATGTTCAAAATACTTCCCAAGTCACTTCCAGGAACAACAACAATCAGTCCAAGGAGAAGGGAGTTTACAAAGGTAAAAACAAACTCTCTCATGAAGATCTTGAAGCTTTTCGCAAGGACCATAAGTGTTTCAAGTGTGGGGAGCAAGGACATGGCTATCATTCTTGCCCCAAGAAGAATACTCGCAATGAGACTCCTAGGGCTTCCACCATCGAAGCTCCAAAAGAGGATGCTCATTGGAAAGGATCATCGCTTTCCTATGCTTGGGGAAAGGTAATACAACATGATGCCTTCATCTTGTTTAACCCTGGCTCTACTCTTAACTTCATATCAATGGAGTTGGCCACCAAGTTGAGCATTCAAGCTTTTGAGATGGGAGATATACTAGTGGATGATGCAGCTTTCAAGGGACAACAAGCCTCCATTACTCCCTTGATTGGGAAGTTGAGGCTTCATGTCCAAAGCTATGTTGACAAGGAAGACTTCTTCATCTCTCCTCTCCAACATGAGGATGTTATCCTAGGGGCACCATGGTTTGATCGCATGGCTGCCAACATGAAGTTCCCTGAAAGGAGAATCTACTTCGCCTACAGGGGAAAGAACATGTATATAGATGCTAGTGAGCGTGGTCGCACTATTCCACTTGTAAATCCTCTTGCTTTTGATAAGTCAATAAAGAGCTCAGTTTCTGCGTACATGATTTTTGTCAAAGAGGCTCTAAAAGATACTAATGTTTCATCAAATGTAAATGGTAGGAATCAAGAAGATTTAGACTTGTCTAATTTTCTAAAAGGATTCCAAGATGTGTTCATCGATGATATCCCTATGGACTTACCTCCAAAACGAGGGGATGATGACCATCGCATTGAGCTCCTTCCTGGAAGCTCACCACCTAACAAGCCTCCTTATCGAGTCTCACAAGCTCAACAAGAGGAGATCATGAGGCAAGTACAAGAGCTGGTAGACAAAGGGATGGTGAGGCCTAGTTCCTCTCCCTTTTGTTCTCTAGTCCTTTTAGTGCAAAAGAAAGATGGTACATACCGTATGTGTGTGGACTATCGAGCACTAAACCATATCACTATCAAAAACAGATTTCCCATACCTCGGGTAGAAGATCTGTTTGATAAGCTACAAGGCTCTACCTACTTCAGTAGGATTGACCTTAAGAGTGGCTATCATCAAATAAGGATAGTGGATGAAGATATCTCAAAGACTGCGTTTCGCACAACGTTTGGTCTTTATGAATATCTAGTCATGCCTTTTGGCTTGACCAATGCACCAGCTCCGTTCAATCGTTGGATGGAGAAAATTTTTAGACCATACCGCAAATTCACTGGAGTGTTCTTTGATAATATCATCATCTACTCCAAGTCTTTGGAGGAACATAAGCAACATCTCCAAGTGATTTTTCAAGCATTGAGGGAGAACAAGCTTTTTCTCAACCAAAAGAAAAAGCGAATTCTTCCTTCAAGAGATTCAATACTTAGGTCATATTATCTCTAAAGACGGTATCCGAATGGATCCATCAAAGCTAGAGGTAATAAAAGCATGGCCTAACCCAAGAAATCTACATGAGCTAAGAAGCTTTTGTCGTATGTGCGCATACTATAGACACTTCATAGTAAAATTCTCTCAAGTAGCAGGACCACTACACGACTTAACTAAGAAGAACATTAAGTTTGTATGGACTGCTAAGGAGCAAAATGCCTTTGAAAAGCTCAAAGAGAAGCTTACTTCCCAACCAGTCCTCGTGCCTCCGGATCTCTCAAAGCCATTTGAGGCCCGATGTGATGCTTGTGGTGATTGCCTTGGAGCAGTTTTGCTTCAAGAAGGGCATGCCATAGCATATGAGAGCCGAAGGCTCAATATTGATGAACGAGTGTTGGGCATTTATGAGAAAGAGCTTTTAGTTGTTCTACATGCCCTAGACACATGGAAGCACTACCTATTGGGGACTCCATTTATCCTACGAGCCGACCACCAAAGTCTCAAGTATTTCATGACTCAAACCAAGCTTTCCGACAAACAAATGAGGTGGGCAAATTTTCTTTCACAATTTAATTTCCATATTGCTCACATAGCTGGTAAGCACAATCAAGTGGCCGATGCACTTTCACGACGACCCAAAGTTAATGCGGTGTCTATAGCTACTCACAATGATCTATCCTCTATGATAGATGAGTATGCTACTGACCCTGACTTTAGAGACATAATGTTAGCCCTTTCTTTGGGGAAGAAAGAGGAACCATTTACCTTGCAGGATGGTTATCTTCTCCACGGCAATAGGCTATGTGTTACCCATTCCCTTCGTGAAAAAGTTATGTATGAATCCCATGCTCCTCCATACGCGGGTCATAGAGGTATTCAACCTACTCTCCGAGGAGTAGAGACGTACTTCTATTGGCCTACCATGAAAGTGGACATACAAGAGTATGTTTCAAAATGTGTAGTATGCCAAAAGACTAAGTATGATAGAGGGAAGCAACCTGGATTACTCCAGCCATTGCCTATCCCAAATTCACACCATGGGAGAGTATATCCATGGATTTCATCTTTGGATTACCCAAGTCTATCCATGGGAATACAGGAATATGGACAATAGTTGACAGGTTTAGCAAGCAAGCACATTTTATTCCTATCAAAAAGACTATTAAGGCACATCAAATTGCAACTCTCTTCATATCTCATATTTTCAAGCACCATGGATTACCCACATCCATTGCATCAGATAGAGATCTTAGAATGACCAGTAATTTCTGGAAAGGTCTCTTTGAAAATCTAGGAACAAGATTGAATTTCTCTTCGGCCTATCACCCACAAACGGATGGCCAAAGTGAGATAACCAATCTTCCGATACTCAATCTACTCAAGACTTATGTTACCGAAGTAGATCAAAGCTCACAGTGGGAAAAGTACTTACCTCTTGTAGAGTATGCCTACAATAATACTGTACATACTTCTACGGGAAAAGCACCTTTTGAGATCATTGAGGGAAGACCTTAAAGTCCCTTGCTACGCAAAGTACATGGGAAGATCTTCGCCGCCAATGAGTATAGCCGTGACCTACAAGAATCTTTTCAAAAGATTAAGGAGGCTATATCCATCTCTCAACAAAGGCAAAAAGATGTTGCTGATAAGCACAAAAGATCCTTAATGTTCAAAGAAAATGATTGGGTCTTACTCAAGTTTCCTAAGGCTTGATTAAGGCAAACGACGGGCAAAAATCCTACGGGCCATCAAAAGTATTATGCTAAACTAGCAAAAAGATACTATGGTCCTTTCCAAATCTTGAAGCCCATCGATGAGACAGCTTATCAACTCAAGTTGCCCAACCATTGGCTCATACACAATTCCTTTCATGTAATCCTATTTAAGCCCTACAAAGGAGAGCCACCAACTGAACCAATTATTGAAGACCCTCCCGAAGTTGAAGACCAAGAAGAGGTGCTACAACTCAAAGCTGTCCTTCGGCATGAAGACAAGGTACTACGACATGGTAAGATTATCCGAGGGTATCTTATTAAGTTCAAAAATTATCCTTTTGAAGATGCTAGATGGATGCAAGGAATACAGCTTAAGGATAGTATGAACCTTGTAAATGCTTACAATGCTACATTAGAGTAAGCAAATGTACAAATTTCTTTTAAATGACTCATGTTTTTGTCTTATAAGACTAGTCCTCTTTTTAATTTTGCACAAATTTAACTAGTATGCATGCTTAGAATCATGTTTGTGATGACGAAGTCTCTCAAACACCAAGTAGAATTTGTCACTCTACTTTGGGAGAATGAAATGGACTAAAGACCAGACATGCTTGCGGCAGCTATGTCTTCCCAGCACCAAATGGATTAGTCATCCATCTTGGAAAGATGTCATAGGGTAAAAAGGTATCCTCTACCCGCTAAGTAAAATTGACTAATGAAGGCCCCCCCTATAAAAGTCAAAATTGGATCAAATTAAGGACCTTTTTCCTGGCTTTTTGGATGCCGTTTGAAGCCTCTAAAGTGGAGTTCTCTGACAAGCTAGCCCCTTTGTAACTTTTACTTGAAAATGGCCATGGTGATGGCAGTGCAAGTAGGTGTACATGTTTTTTGAAGTGAAATCAAGCCACCGTTGCCCCCTCTTGTTGTTGTTTCCCCTTCCCCCCTTCTCTTTCTCCTGCTTTCATGTCTTCCCTCGGTGCCTTCTATGTGGATGTGTGTGTCCCCCCGGATCGACGGTGTTTTGTGTGAGAGAGTGAGATTGAGTGGCTGTGAGTGTGTGTAAGGGTGGAGACAGGCTGTGGCAGTAGGTGTGTGTTGTGTGGTGGATCTGTGGAGTGTGTGAGTTGTAAGAATTGGGCAGGCAATGGTGTGCTAGTGTAAAATGTTTCTTTGAAGGTGTTTTCTGAGAGGATAGGGGTGTTGTGGATACCCTGAGCTGTAGAGAGGCTCTAGTGTTTGTGTCGGGCGTGTTCCCCCATTCCCCCTCTCCAATTGTTGCTACCTACCAAAGAATTTCATTTTGGCTTTTTGTTGACGCAAAAAAGTATCACATAAAATGCACAATTTAACATTTTCATTTTCTCTCTCTAAGCGGACGTGGAACTTCTTACAGGGCCCAAAAGTGAGTCCAACTTTCTCCTAATGCAACATCGCTATTTAGGTAATCTCTTGTAGTGATGCGATGCATGAGGATGTAGCTTTACAAAAACTCTCTGTGAGAGAAGAACATATACACACATATCTCATGAAAACAAGAAAGCATTCTTATGCTTACAAATTACAGATCACAAGAGTGTGAAGAAACCGTATGTGCATAAGCAAAAGTCTCAACTCAAAAGCCCTTGAATTCACAACGTATTTGCTTACATACACATGCATGCAAGAGAGAGAGTCCAAAATTCAACATATAGAGATTGTTTTGCCTCAAGAAAGTGCAAAACACACTACACAAAAGCTCCAAAGGATGTCGGACATATAGATCTGTGAAAGAAGCTCTTATCGTAAGCAAAAACAAGAAAAAACATGTCATAAAATCTAATATCTAACCAACCCAAATGATTTTCTCATATTAAATTGATCATTTAATGTGGGTGAATAAACGGGAACAAGGGTTAGAATGTAGACATGTGCTTATGGATCTGTCTCAACATGGGGCCAAGGTTAAAGGGGTCCAAATGAGAGATGGTATGTTAAAGAGCAAGGATACCTAATGGATCTTAAAGACCTTAGGGTTAGCTTCATTAAAGACCTTCAAAAGTTAGCGTTAAAAAGTTCTTTGACCTTAGGCAAGCTAGGGCTGACCTTGACATGGGAACCCTACCCAAGCATGAGGTGCTTGTCGGTTTGCTAACTAAAGTGCTTAAAATGTTTGTGGAAACCTTGCCCAATGCTTGAGGTGATTTTTATGCTTAAAATAACTAAGTTTTTTCAAGTGTTCAATACAAAGATAAACTCTCAAGAGGCATCAACCGTTTTCATGCTTGATTGACTAAGTGCTTGAAGTATTCACTTCAAACCAAATGACTTAAGAAGCATAAAAGACACATGTTCAAATGATCCTCCACATGTGGCCCTCATGAGGTGCTTGAATCCTATTGGATAGGTTTTAAAGGGGTTTGAGAATTTAGATGCATAAAAATAAATAATTAAGTTCTTTCTCTCAAAGACAAAAAAGAGGACACGTGTCCAAATAAAATAATTAAATAATACAAGAGAGAGAGAGAGAGACAAAGTAAGTTGCTACCATCAATTAAGTTCACCCTCTATGTTCTCAAAGTAATCTCACAAAAATGCTCACTTTAATTCTCTTAATTCCGCTATCCTCAAAGTTCATAGGCCATTTCCATTACATTGGTATCAGAGCATTTGGTTTCTCTTTTCTTGCCTAAGAAGAGAGGTCCTGAAGTAGCCTATTAATGGTTGATTTTGTTCATTATATTAGGGTAAGTGGGATTGGGATCTATTATCGGTTTTGTTGAGCCCACTATGTGGGATATGGTGCACACCTCTGGTCTTAATAATGGGTTCTTTTTAGACTTGCCTACGGCTTTACCATTATTGAGCCATAAGAAGTCCAAAAGGAGCTATCCCTTGGCAATTCTGCTATGTTAGACCCACCCCACTACTCTCTATAACTAACCAATTCGAGCCGTGGGTGTAGATACTTAAGTTCTTATTTTCAAAGGCTAAGAGGAGTAGCAACTAAGGTTTTGAATTGCCAAAGAATACACTAAATAAACAGATAAGTATAATTAGCATGGTTGACAATAACCAAGGGAGTAGAATGAACATTGATAACTTTGATTTTGCACATGAAGGTGCTAATGATGATGCCCCCATGTTTATCAATTATCTTGTTACTAGGTTGCATCAAGCTATGGGAAACCCTACTTTGCAAGCCGAAGTTACTCAACAACTTCGTGCTTATGGGATTTTCCTTCCTCTCCAAGAGGAGAGAGAGCTTAGGCGGCCTCTTGATGAGACTCCCAAAAGAAGACTCTCTCCCATACAAGAGGAGGAATCCAAAGAGCAAGAAAGTAATGAATCCCTAAGTTCCTTTGAAGATGTGGCTCCACAAAGACGGTGATCTAAACGATCGCCAACTCCTCCCATGAGGAAACGGTCAACACACAGTCCTTCTCCTCGTCACTTCAAAAGGGAAGAGAGGAGACAAAGGAAGAAAAGGTCAAGAAAGAGGTCACCCTCTTCTTCTTCTTCTTCACCTTCCTCCTCTCCCCACGAAATCTATGGCTATTTTTCTAGAGAATACAACAGGGGAGGACATCGCAAATCATACCCTGCATGGCAAAGATCACAAAATCTCAAGAAGTTCACAGAGGGAGGAAAGAGTATCTCTTTTCTCACCTATGATGGCACTTTTGGTGCCACCGACAAAGTATGGGCATTCATCCAACAATTTGATGCGGCCTTTGAAGACGAGGGCTTCACAAAGTCCTCCAAGCTACCCCATGTAGCTATTCACTTTCAGAAATCGGCTCGTCAATGGTGGGCTAGCCTTTGTGGCAACGGTGAAGCCCCAAAGACATGGAAAACTCTACGAGTTTCCATCATGAAGCAATTCCTTGCAAGCAATGCAAAGGACAAAGTACTTACTGAATGACGCAGTTTGAAGCTTCTCTCACATGAGTCTATTCACAAACATGTGGACAAGTTTTGGGAGATATATCTCAAGGCTACTATCTTCCAAAAGATAGACTTTGCCGAGAAAAAGCAACAATTTTGTGTGGGATTACCTGAAGAAATGGCCGAGTATGTCAACTCCCAACGGCTTGGTTCTATCATCAAAGTAATCCACTGCACCATGGTTGCTTCCCGCATCAATTTCCAACAAGGGGCTTGATGAAATGTCAAACCCATGGAAAACAAAGACAAAAATTGTGCAAAGGGGAAAACTTATGCCCAAAATTATTCCCAAGGCACTTCCTACAACAACAACAATAGGTCCAAGGAGAAGGGAGTTTACAAAGGTAAAAACAAACTCTCTCATGAAGGGCTTGAAGATTTTCGCAAGGACCATAAGTGTTTCAAGTGTGGAGAGCAAGGACATGGCTATCGTTCTTGCCCCAAGAAGAATGCTCGCAATGAGACTCCTAGGGCTTCCACCATCGAAGCTCCAAAAGAGGATGTTCATTGCAAAGGATCATCACTTTCCTATGCTTGGGGAAAGGTAAGAGAGCATGATGCCTTCATCTTGTTTGACTGTTAGCAGTAAGCTAACACGGATGCCATTTTACGGAGTTCTCTTTGTAAAACATTTATTATTTTGATAAATCGAGAATATTGTAATTCCTATTTTCTCGGATAAACTCTGTAATTAATGAGTCGAGGCTACAAGCTTCCAGATTGTCTCAGCCAGTCACTTCCCAACTTTGGTAGAACTCCAGATTATTAGTTTTGACCACCCAGAAACCTTTGCTAAGGTATAAAAGCCAATTTTTGTAAGTTTTTTATAAGTTTTTGGATAAGAAATACACAACGTGAGCTAACGACGCTCAGTCCTCTCCTTCTCTCGCTTCCTACTCCCTCCTCGGTTGTCACATTGCAGTCGCGTTTGTTGCATTGCAACCGCAGGTAAGAGCTCTACGCATTGACGTAAGCTGTTCATAGTATTTCGTAGCTTTTGGCATCGTCGACCCGCGACCTAATTTCATCATAACTAGGAATTTACACTTTCAAATCAAAAACTAAGCAGAGGCGGGGTATTGGGGCATCATTGCTAAGCATTTAGATGCATTCTGGGTCGAAAACGACTAGGTCAAAAATCCATTGTTGTTAATAATCGCAATTTTGGAACTTAACTTAAAGTGGGGTTTGAGACGATAAGCATGTGTTCTTAGGTCATATAAACTTGTCTTAGAAGTTTCGTTACGTTTGGATGTCATATGATGCTGTAACGGATGTGATTTGTTTGCCGATGAGCGATTGGCTTTTGGTGATTTCAGTCACTTCAGTGTAGCTTGAGTTAGATGTGAGTTGTTAGTTGTTTTCCGAGAGATTGAAACCCTCTTGTAGCCTCTATGCACTAGTCGAGTCAGCTTTGTCCCATGGATTGACAAGTTAATCGTGGTTCTCACTAATACTGCAATAAGATAGGATGGTGAGGTTAGACAAGCGTCCCACATTTGGCGCCACCGTCGGGGATTGAAGAGACCTAAACTAGGAAAAAACATGAGCGTCTTGTGAAGTTTCCTTAATTAATTTCCTCTAGGTTCAAAATTTTCTTTTAGAAACCGTATAGCGTAAGATTGTTGTCGTTTGCTGTGTAGAGGTAGCTTGGAAGTAATTGTACTTGCTGAGTGCCTTTAGGATTGTAGGATTCTAGAAATAGATTAGCATTTTGAGAATGATTGGTAGACGAAACAAGTCTTAAGATCAGTGCTCAGAAAAACATAAAAGACAAGAAAACAAGTGTTTGTGGACACTTTCCACAACCCCATCGCATGAGAATCTAGGAGTAGGGTAAGTAGGATCCGAGGTTGATTTTAGAACATTGCTCTCTCTGAAAGAATCAAGTGTAGTTGTTATTGGAAGTTGCAGAATTTCAGGTCTACGGCTAGAAATAGCTCGAAAAGACTCGAAACCACTCTATACGACTAGAGAGTAAGCTTAAGAGTTGTATGAACGCGTGGTAAGCTCAAAGACACCTTCGAGGTAAAAATTTTAAGAGTTGACCAAAACTCAGATTATTTACTTTTTCTTGACATTTTAGGCCAAATTAAATTTTGACTTAATTCATAGGCTTAAAATAGCTCATATAAAGCCTGTCTTTGAAAAAATTGCAAAAAAGTGTTCATTTCAAGCCTAAAGTTAATAATCGTAATTCTTAACTTTCTACTCCAAATTGACCAAGATTCATACCGTTAACTCATTGCATGTGTACAAACAACTTTTGTAAAGGCCCAAGAGATTTGGATCACCAAACTGGCAAAAAACTGGGTGAAAACTGAAGTTTGTACTGACTTTTTGAATCCTTAGTGTAAATTAAGAAAAATTTGTTCAAACTTGTTGAAAATTGATTCATAGGCTTATATTGATGTGATAAACATGTGTACTGCTCACTTAACCAAAAATTTGTAAAAACTTGTCGGTTGTTAATGATCGCAATTATTTACATCTGCCCCATTTTTCAACTTTTTTCACCAAGTTAGCATACCACTAGTTTTAACATGTTGTAATAAGCCCACAAACCAAATTTGGTAAGATTTGGATCACTGGATTGAAAATTGTGACCAAATTTGCAAAGTTAGTCTACGGAAAGATAATTAATGAAGATGAAGATGAGGAACCCAAGGACTTAATGAAAGCTCAACAAATCTTTTCAGACCTCTATTACAATGCAACTGATTAGTTAGATGAACACTCAACTAACTCAGAAGATTCGGGGTCAGAAAAAGAGCATATGAGAGCTAAGCTACTCTTAAAAGGAGGGGAGGAAAATTTTTTTAGCTTTCCAAACCAGAAATCAAGAAGACAAAAATGGTATAGATGAAAAAGAGACACCAGAATTGTGAAAACACGACTTATGCCATCAGTCTCTAGTAGAACACAATTCCTGATGCAGATAGATGCAAATGATTGTGTCAAGGATAAAATAACTAACAGATATCCTTCAAACAAAAACTCAAAAATGTCTCAAACATCGAGAAAAACAAGGAAGGATACTCAAGAAAAATCACAGGATAAGAAACCACTCATGACCAGAGTCGAGCGGAAAAAGAAATATAAGAGTTGAAAAAAGCTCTAAAGGAGATATACACAACCGAAATGCAAACCACGAAAGAGGATGGTAAGGATGTAATGCGTGTTCCATCCCATTACAAAAGTATACTCTCCAAGGTCGGAAAATTATAATCGAACAACCTGTTAGGGAACTAAGGAAACAAGGCGAGTCTTACGAAGGACCTGAAAATACTAAAAGGATAGACTTGGTTGAACCAGGAGAAGAGCCAAGAGCTATTTACATTGTGAATGACCTAACTGAAGAAGAAGAAGAAGAGCTTTTTCTAAGCTTGTTAAAGGAATACCAATATATCTTCGCTTGGTCATACAAGGATCTCAAGGGTGTTGATCCAGAAATCTGTCAACATATCATACCCATGAGAGAGATGTGAAACCAAGTAGACAAAGGCCATACACGTACAATGAAACATTTGCCAGGAAGTTAAAAGAAGAGATTGAAAAACTAAAGGAAGTCGAATTCATTTACGAAATGGAACACACAGATTGGGTATCTGCAATTGTGGTAGTACCCAAGAAGAATGGAAAATTACGAGTGTGTATTAATCTCAAAAAGGTGAATGCAACTACCATTAGAGATAACTTTTCTCTTTCGATAAATGAGCATGTTTTAGAACGAGTTGCAAGAAAAGAAGCTTACAGCTTCTTAGATGGCTTTTCGGGATACAATCAACTTTTGGTTGATCCAAAAGATTAGCATAAAACTGCTTTTGCAACAAAATGGGGTATATTTGCCTATCGGGTTATGCCGTTTGGGTTATATTTGCCTATCGGGTTATGCCCCATAAAACTGCTTTTGCAACAAAATGGGGTATATTTGCCTATCGGGTTATGACCCATGAATCCTATCAAGGGGGTACAAGCCTTCATGGGGCATTGTGGATATTACCGACGGTTCATCTACATGTACGCTATAATTGCAAAACCCATGTATAGCTTGATCACGCACTTTGAATGGACCGAGGCATGTGAAGAATCCTTCATGAAGCTTAAGCAAGCTCTCACCTCAGCTCCAATTTTAAAAGCACCAAATTGGAATAAGGTATTCCGTGTACAAGTAGATGCTTCCAATTTTTCTATCGGTTGTATACTAGCTCAACTAGGAGACGGAAAAATTGACTTTCCTATCTCTTATGCTAGCCGACAATTGAACATGGCAGAAAAGAATTACACCACCACCGAAAGGGAAGGATTAGGAATGATCTATGCCATTAAAAAGTATAGATATTACCTATTAGCCAACAAGTTTGTGTTCTTTGTGGACCACCAAGCTTTGTTGTATTTGGTCAACAAGCTATGTAGCACAGGGAGAAATAGTGAGATGGTTCATCATTCTTCTGGAATTTAATTTCACTGTGGTTGTAAAGAGCAGATCATTTGTCAAGGATTGTTTCGGGAGAACCACCTAAAGGGGTAGACGATGATCTACCAGATGCCTATTTGTTCTCCGTGGAAATGATACCTCGATGGTCGGAAAACATTGTGTCATTGATGACAATAGCTCAAGTGGATTCACAAATACCACTTCCTATCACGATCAGATTAATCGAGCAATTGGCTATGTATCAATTACTAGCTGGTAGACTATACAAAAGAAATCGAGACGAGAAATTGCTTTTATACATTAGTCCTGAAGAAAAAGAACAGTACCTAAGTCAAGCACATGTTATTGTAGTAGGACTTCACTTTGCGAAAGACCAAACTATGCAACGGATCTTGAGACTTGGAGTATTTTGGCCGACTATGAGGAGAGATGTTCGATCTTTTGTAAAGTATTGTCCTCAATGTCAAAAAAAAACACCCATACCTCATGTAACATTGTGTCAAATGTCACATGTTCCTAAGTGGAGTAACTATCTAGTTACTTACTTACTGAGCCGAACATTTCCTAAGGATATGAGTAAACGCCATCAAAGAGCAATTGAAACTGAAGCAAGAGACTATGCTCTTATTGGGAACCAATTGTATCGGAGAGGTAAAGATCAACATTTGCGTATTTGTACAAATGAAAACGAGTATATTCCGATTATAGAACAAACACATGCTGGATTAGTTGGAGGTCACTTTTCTAGTGAGACCACCACAAGAGCGATCTTGATGGCAAGCATATGGTGGCCAACACTTTTTACAGATGCCAGAGAATATGTTCGAAGGTGTGATGCTTGTCAACGAGCAAAAATGCCAACCCAAGTAGATAGCATGCCCTTAAGAACAATGATGGGGGCTAGAGCTTTCGCAAAATGGGGTATAGATTTTGTTGGACCGATACAGCTACCTGCTTATAGAACCCAAGCTCAATACATCATTGTAGTTACGGACTATTTGACCAAGTGGACCGAGGCTAAAGCAACTCAAAAGCCAGAACCATTGTTGCATTCTTATATGAGTATGTATTCACGAGATATGGACTACCAATAGAAATTGTCAGTGATCGAGGAACTCATTTCCTCATGCTGAATGAGTTTATGGTCATCCATAACAAATCAGCTCCCTATCACCCACAAGCAAACAGACAAGTTGATCATACGAATAAAATTCTCAGCTCAGTGCTGAATAAAGTGGTTTGTTCAGGAAGAACAGATTGGGAAATGAATCTCCATGCTGCTCTATGGGCTTATCGAGTTTCATTCAAAACAATTTTAAATGCTACACCCTTTCACCTTGTTTATGGTCTTGATGCCATACTGCCAATAGAATTTCTATTGCCGACATTAAGGGTAGCACAGAATCTTGAGTGGATTGGACATGAATTGTTAAAGACTTGAAGATTTGGAAAAGCTAGATGAGCAAAGGCTAACTACTATAGATCACATCTATGCACAAAAGCGGAAACAAAAATAGTTTTTTGATTCCCACTTAATCACAAAAATCTTCAAGAAAGGGGACTTAGTTTTAGTCTATTCCCTTAAGCAACACATTCCCAAGTTTAAGAAAAAAGAAAATGGACCGTTTATCATTGAAGATATATCTCCAAGTGGTGCAATAAAATTGTCCACCCTAGATGGTGAACCAATGGCTAATTGGATTAGTGGATGTCATTTAAAGAAATACAATTTTCCACTAACCAATGAATTGCTAAAAAGAATACATGCATCCAATCAAAGGAAGCTTAAACGACAACAGGTTATTGATGAAGCCCAAGAGAAAGCTCGGCTTCGGGTACTCAAGCGGAAAGCTGCTCTCAAAAATCAACAGCTACCAATTCCCATCAACATTCTGGAAATAGATGATCGACAATGGAAATTACCTAAAGACGTAGTTTTAACAGATGATGACTGGTTAGACAGAATGGACCTGCACATCAAAGTAAAGCTCAACAATCATAGTACCAATGCTTTGGTTGACACAAGAGCTACAGTAAATGCAGTCAGTTATTCCACGTACAAAAAGACATCAAGTCAAGCATTGACAACAGAAATAGCGACAATCAAAGGATGCAACAAGAACCCAACTCCAATATTGAGACTAGTTAGCTTGAACGTGATAGTACATGGATATTCATGCCCTCATCAGGTTGTATGCTTACCAGATGAACATATGAATGAGACGATGATTCTTGGAATTCCTTGGAGCATACAAAGCAGTACCAGATTGGGATACAAATCAGCTAAATCTATCACCTAAAGGCGGGCAACTCATTGTTCCAATTGCACCAAGCAAGGAGGAATGGAAAACAAGCAATCAGCAGACCAAACCATGAAGTAGTCAATCTTCTCCATCCCCTCGACAAGCAAATGCTACAAGTAGCATGCAAGGAGTCAGGCAAATTTAGTTACCAAAAGCACAGCTTAAGGATAAACCGATTAAGATCTGGGTTCCTAAAACTTCACCGATAAAACAAAAGAAGGTTCCAAGGGTTAAAACACAGGAACGAGCATCTCCGAGCAAGGAACCTAACATGAAATTGATTTGGAAGAAAAAAGAGCACTTATCTTCTCCACAAACTGTAAAAGAAATCAAGCAATGGCAAGTTAAGTCTCAAAAGACTCCACCAAACCATACAGCACCAAGTAGACCAAGCTACAAATGGCGAGAAAAAGCTTGACAACAAGAAAAAGTGCCACCAATATCTCAAGCAATCAATGTGCTGAAGATGTGCTGAAGATCCTGATGGTACAATCAAACAGAGAGCACACAAGCTACAAGATTTACTCTTTAGAAGACATCAGCAGCAGCAAACCTCGACATTAGAAACCCTTGAGTTAATTACTCAAGACCCAGCTCTTGCATAGTATAATGGTTTGAACTACATTGATCTTCATAGCATGGTAGAGCCAACCATGGCTATGCATAGACATAATTGTTCAACCCATGCACACAGTCGTCCTGGAGTACGCCATCTAGGAGGGGTGGAAGGGCACTAAGTATTAAGTAATTAAGGGCAATGTTTGATGAAGGAGGAAAAAGTTTGATGTTAACGTGTGATTTTTTGCAAAATTACCTAATAATGCCCTTATAATTCATCATCAAGGAAAAATTCATTGATAATATCTTTCCGATGAGTGTAAATAGTGTATATACTATCAGAAAATCATTAAAAAAGATCCTTTTTGGGTATTTTTCATCATTTTTATTGATTATGAAGCTTAAAAATAGAAAAATCCAACAAAAAACAATAAAGTTGTGCTTTTCAATGGATTCTCTTAATTATTGGATTTTTACTTTACTTTTTGAGAGCACTTTGCTATTTTCTTCGATTTTTTCAAATAAACAAGTCAAAAATTAATAATAAATAACAGGGAAGCTCAGATGGAAAAATGAAAGACACGATGGTGATCAGAAAGACAAGGCGGACAAGTACAAAAATTTTCAATAAAATCAGAAGATGGAAGCGGGAAGCCTAAATTAGGCAGCCAAGCCTACTTTTGCAAAATTCTTGCAGAATGAGCTACAGGAATCTGACCAGGGAAATTTTTTAGTCTAGCATAGATTTCACGGCCTAGTAGGACTAGTGGGGGAATCTGGGGAAAATTGGTTCGAGAAATCCGGGTATAGATATCCAAGGTAGGCTAAAACCACCTCATTTCCACTTGCAGCCTTTGCAGAGAGAGATTTCGACCTCTTTCGCACGACTTTTTCGGAGCCCACAGTTGATCGTTTTCAGCGCCGTCTCACACGAGACATGAACGGTAAGTTCTTTACTCGTCAATGATATATTTTGTACAGCCGGTAGCTAGTCTAAAGCCATAGAAACCAAGCAGTGCACGAAGACCTACGACCAAAAACTGACCATAGCGGCCTGCTGGCTCGACAAATCAGATGGGATTTGAACCATAGCATGCCCTAATATAATAGAACCTTTCTATATCATCAGTTGACCATTCGGCAGGGGTCGAGGGGGTCCCTAGTAGAAAAGCTAGGTTTTTGGCAAATGCCAGAATTTTGATCTGAATCCACAGATGGCTTGCTTATGAGGTTTATATACAATGTATATGATTGGTTTGGTGAAATCAATCAAGCAAAGCCCTCGAAAAGCAAAAAACGGCTCAAAGGTTACAAAGCATTCGACATACGGGGTCAAACAAATGAGCCAGAATTGGACAAATTGCTTCACGACTATGTTGCGGACAAGTCCAAAGCCTCAAAGTTGACCGATCAACCCAACAGGCAGTGTAGTCACAGATAACGGTGATTTGAGAGTCAAATAAGCACAAAGTGATGCCGGAATGACCAAACTTGACCAAATTCAATTTAGGACTTGTTTTAGGTGTATAGAATATGTCTAGGTCAAAAGTTGTAAGTTTTGCAAAGAGTTTGTCATTGTTGTAAATAATCGTGATTATTTACTTTTGCATCATTTTTGCTTGGAAATTGTCACCTCACCTCACCTATCATGTGTACACACCTATTACATGTCAAAAATCAAGTATGAGCCAAAATGACCACTTATTACTTGGAAAATTGTCAAAAAACGCAAATAAGTCTTTGCAAGCCAATTTCTTGGTTATGGATTAGATTTCTTGATCCGAATCACCGTATATCTCAAATACAGGGGCTATACAATGCCTAGAACTAGTTTGTACATAAAAATGTTAATTTGGAAGAAAAGTTAATAATCGTGATTATTTACTTTCTAGCCAAAATTGGGAAGTTTGGATATTTTGCCATCATACATCCAAAGGACATGATGTGTTAAGCCCACTAGCCAAGTTTGAACCAATTTGGAGCTCAAAATCTCAAAGTTTCTTTATATCTACTATTTCAAAGACCTAAAGCCAAAAGCTGATACCATTTTCACCTTTATGCATCCAAATGAGCCCATATTTCACTCAGAGCATGTATTTGGTATATACTTCAAGCCTATGAAGCCAAGTTTGCAAAAAGTTGAAAAATTTGCTCAGCTATAAATCATTGCGATTATTTACTTTGGTTGTAAAAATTTGTTTTGACTTCACAGTTTTGTTCCTTGCATGTTTTTATGCATCTATGCTTGTTAAAAAATTGATTTGAAGAAAATCGGACCAAAATTGTCAGTATTTCAGACTAAAGGACATTTCAAAGAAAATTTCAAAAAATCTGTTAACTTTGCACTCTATTCACTGAACAGGAGCCATGCAAGCAGTAGAGAGGGCCAAGAAGAAGCTCAACCAAAAGGAGAAGTTGCAAGAACTGCCCGCATATCAACTAGACCCAGATTCAGTCAAAGCAGCCAAGGCAGCATACCTCTCCAAAGAACAGCTAGAAGAGCATCACACTACAGTCTTCACCGGCAGATTCAAGAGTGAAGATGGGCATCGGGTGGAGTTGCAACTCCTATCAAAGGAAGTACGATGTTGTTGCAAAGCCAGAGACCAAAGAAGCCAACCACAGGCTAGGACTCAGAGACTTCTATGAACAAGAGCCTTGCGGAGTGGATTTTCACAAAGCTTACGAGCTTTTATCCACAATCAAAGAAGATGGAACGGCACAGATATCTGACACTAAGGGAAACAAGGTTGAGGTGGTCATAACCAAAGATATAGTGGCAGAGGCACTCAGACTGCCTACAGAGGGAATGACCATGAGAGCAAGGGATAAGAAAACAGTAGGGACTTTTACCAAAGAGATCGTCGCAGCTACCTTTGCAGATTTGATTCACAAACAGGTGGAAGAGCCAGCCAGATTATATCATCAGCACTTCCATTTCTTGGCAAAAAGACCACCAAGGTACACTACGCCAAATCACGCGGTTGCCACCACATCTACCCAAGTTCTAAATTCAACAACCATGCAACCAGTGGACCACACCCAGTATGTCCTGACCACCTTGAAGGGCACCAAGAAAGAAGTCAAGATCACTTACTTGGGTGCGCCAGAAGTTTTGACAAGGATAGCATACCATGCCATTGGCATGGCTGACAATCTACCACCTACCCCTGACCAAAACACCTGGATATTGGCAGCACAACCATCTCCGAGAGCTACAAGGTCAAGAAAAAGATCTTATAAATCCGATGAAGAATCAGCTGACAGCTCGCCGGAAAGGCACAGCAGTGAGAGCTCTGATAACGAGGAGAAGAAAGCGAGAAGGGAAGAAATGAAGATAAAAGTTGTGGCCGCCCACCAAGAAGAGCCCACACAGAAACAAGCTCACTTCGAAAGAGAAAAACACGCCTACCAGCACAGCCGACAAGCACAAGGGAAGGATGTAGAGAAATGGGTGCCGAGCGGACTTAAAGGCCCAATAACAAAGCATCACACAAGAAAAGAGGCTGAAGACCGCACTGAGACATTGGAAAAAATGTACCAAGAAGCTGAAGGAAGCCAAAGAGGTGGAGGAACAAAGACAAGCCAAGGAAACGGCTAAAGAAGAAGCACAAGAACAAGGTTATGAGTCTCCTCGATCCACCTCACCGCCTACCAAAAAACAGGACCATCCTATGCCAAGCCCACCACCATCACCTGAGAAAGAGAAAGCCAAAGATTCTGAGTCCACCAAAGAAATAGAATCTGCACAAGAGCAAGAGGATAAAGAAGCTGAGCTAGAACAAGAGGCTACCACCACTGCACAAGAGGCCACTGCTACACACGAGCAACTGCAGCCCTGCAAAGAGATCACACATGTTGTCCTGTACCCAGAGTAAGGACATGGCAAGAGCATGAGGCACTGACAAAGAAGCGGCCAACCTGGCTAAACTACCCTAGAGTTCCAGCTCCAGAGAAAGGACAAGCAACAAGGAATACATGGTGAAAACCCTAACGGGCGCCATGTCTTTCTTCAAGAGTCTACCAAACCTCTCCCGCGTCATGTTATATAAAATATGTCGAATTTTGCTCACTTGTATTGAAGTATTTCATGGGCCAAAGCAAGCAGGCACCCCGTGGATGTCATTCCTCGAGGGAAATAAAGGGTTATGCTATGATCTAAGTAGTCAGCCCTCCGAAGAAGTACTCTATGGCTTCTACGCCCGGTGTATGTTCTTGCCATCGCATAATATGTTGGCGTTTGAGGAAGCTTTCTACATTGGATTCTTCACTTAGCGAACGAAGATCTTTGCACCAGTGATCAGCAACCTCACATCTAGATTTGTAGGCTACTCAGCGGTGGAGCTGAAGAACAGAGTGACCATGCATTTTCTACAAGTGCCAAACAAAGAAATAAAAATCAAATACCAGAAGGCACCGGATGCGCTTAAAGACTGCCTTTCCAGCCATCAACCCGAAGACTATTTCAGCCCATAAAATTGTGTCAAGGGATGACACAGGCGAAGAGGGGGGGAATGTTAGCAGCAAGCTAACACGGATACCATTCTTCGGAGTTCTCTTTGTAGAACATTTATTATTTTGATAAGTGGGAAATATTGTAACTGGTATTTTCTCGGATAAACTCTGTAATTAATGAGCCGGGCTACAAGCTTCCAGATGTATCAGCCAGTCACTTCCCAACTTTGGTAGAACTCCAAATTATTAGTTTTGACCACCCAAAGACCTTGGCTAAGGTATAAAAGTCAATTTTTGTAATTTTTTTATAAGTTTTGGATAAGAAATACACAGCGTGAGCTAACGGCGCTCACTCCTCTCCTTCTCTTCCTTCCTACTCCCTCCCCGGTTGTCACATTGCAGTCACGTTTGTTGCATTGCAACCGCAGGTAAGAGCTCTACACATTGACGTAAGCAGTTCATAGTATTTCGTAGCTTTTGGCATCGCCAACCCGCGGCCTAATTTCATCATAACTAGGAACTTACACTTTCAAATCAAAAACTAAGCATGGGCGGGGTATTGGGGCATCATTGCTAAGCATTTAGATGCATTCTGGGTCGAAAGCGACTAGGTCAAAAAATCCACTGTTGTTAATAATCGCGATTTTGGAACTTGACCTAAAGTGGGGTTTGAGACCATAAGCATGTGTGCTTAGATCATATAAACTTGTCCTAGAAGTTTTATTACGTTTGGATGTCATCTGATGTTGTAACGGATGTGATTTGTTTGCCGATGAGCGATTGGCTTTTGGTGATTTCAGTCACTTGAGTGTAGCTTAAGTTAGATTCGAGTTGTTAGTTGTTTTCCAGGAGATTGACACCCTCTTGTAGCCTCTATGCACTAGTCGAGTCAGCTTCGTCCCATGGTTTGAGACCATAAGCATGTGTGCTTAGATCATATAAACTTGTCCTAGAAGTTTTATTACGTTTGGATGTCATCTGATGTTGTAACGGATGTGATTTGTTTGCCGAGCGATTGGCTTTTGGTGATTTCAGTCACTTGAGTGTAGCTTAAGTTAGATTCGAGTTGTTAGTTGTTTTCCAGGAGATTGACACCCTCTTGTAGCCTCTATGCACTAGTCGAGTCAGCTTCGTCCCATGGATTGACAATTTAATAGTGGTTCTCTCTAATACTGCAATAAGATAGGATGGTGAGGTTAGACATGCATCCCACATTGACCCTGGCTCTACTCACAACTTCATACCAACGGATTTGGCCACAAAGTTGGGCATTCAAGATTTCGAGATGGCAGATATGGTATGTCTGATACAGCTTTCAAGGGACAACAAGTCTCCGTTACTCCCTTGATTGGGAAGTTGAGGCTTCATGTCCAAAGCTATGTCCACAAAGAAGACTTCTTCATCTCTCCTCTCCAACATGAGGATGCTATCCTAGGGTTGCCATGGTTTGATCGCATGGCTGCCAATATGAAGTATCCTGAAAGGAGAATCTAATTCACCTACAGGGGAAAGAACATGTATATAGATGCTAGTGAGCGTGGCCACACTATTCCACTTGTAAATCGTCTTGCTTTTGATAAGTCAATGAAGAGCTCAGTTTCTGCATACATGGTTTTTGTCAAAGAGTCTCTAAAAGACCCTAATGTTTCATCAAATGTAAATGGTAGGAATCAAGAAGAGTTAGACTTGTTTAATTTTCTAAAAGTATTCCAAGATGTGTTCATCGATGATATCCCTATGGACTTACATCCAAAACAAGGGGATGATGACCATCACATTGAGCTCCTTCCAGGAAGCTCACCGCCTAACAAGCCTCCTTATCGAGTCTCACAAGCTCAACAAGAGGAGATCATGAGGCAAGTACAAGAATTGGTAGACAAAGGGATGGTGAGGCCTAGTTCCTCTTCCTTTTGTTCTCCGGTCCTTTTAGTGCAAAAGGAAGATGGTACATATCGTATGTGTGTGGACTATCGAGCACTAAACCATATCACTATCAAAAACAGATTTCCTGTGCCTCGGGTAGAAGGTCTGTTTGATAAGCTCCAAGGCTCTACCTACTTCAGTAGGATTGACCTTAAAAGTGGCTATCATTAAATAAGTATAGTGGATGAAGATATCATAAAGACCACATTTCGTACAACGTTTGGTCTTTATGAATATCTAGTCATGCCTTTTGGCTTGACTAATGCATCAGCTACGTTCAATCGTCTAATGGAGAAAATTTTTATACCTTATTGTAAATTCACTGGAGTGTTCTTTGATGATATCATCATCTACTCAAAGTCTTTGGAGGAACATAAGCAACATCTCCAAATGATCTTTTAAGCATTGAGGGAGAATAAGCTTTTTCTCAACCAAAAGAAAAGTGAATTTTTCCTTTAAGAGATTCAATACTTAGGTCATATTATCTCTGAAGATGGCATCCATATGGATCCATCGAAGTTAGGGGTAATAAAAGCATGACCTAATCCAAGGAATCTACATGAGCTAAGAAGCATTATTGGTATGTGCGCATACTATAGACGCTTCATAGCAAAATTCTCTCAAATAGCAGGACCACTACATGACTTAACTAAGAAGAACGCTAAGTATGTATGGACTGCTAAGGAGAAAAATGCTTTTGACAAGCTCAAAGAGAAGCTTATCTCGCAACCTGTCCTCATCCTTCCGGATCTCTCAAATCCATTTGAGGTCCAATGTGATGCTTGTGGTGATTGCCTTGGAGCAGTCTTGCTTCAAGAAGGGCATGCCATAGCACATGAGAGCCGAAGGCGCAATACAGATGAATGGGTCTTGGGCATTTATGTGAAAGAGCTTTTAGTTGTTCTACATGCCCTAGACACGGGAAGCACTATTTATTGGGAACTCCATTCATTTTACAAACTGACCACCAAAGTCTCAAGTACTTCATGACGCAAACCAAGCTTTTCGACAAACAAATGAGGTGGGCAAATTTTCTTTCGCAATTTTATTTTCATATTGCTCACATTGCTGGCAAGCACAATCAAGTGGCCAATGCACTTTCACGACGACCAAAAGTCAATGCGGTGTTTATAGCAACTCACAATGATCTATCTTTTATGATAGATGAGTATGCTATTGACCCTGACTTTAAAGATTTAATGTCAGCCCTTGCTTTGGGGAAGAAAGAGGAACCATTCACCTTGCAGGATGGTTATCTTCTCCATGGAAATAGGCTATGTGTTACCCACTCCCTTTGTGAGAAAGTCATATATGAATCCCATGCTCCTCCTATGCAGGGCATAGAGGCATTAAACTTACTCTTCGAGGAGTAGAGACATACTTCTATTGGCCTACCATGAAAGTGGACATAAAAAATGTGTGGTATGCCAAAAGGCTAATTATGATAGAGGGAATAAACCTGGATTACTCCAATCATTGCCAATCCCTAATTCACCATGGGAGAGTATATCCATGGATTTTATCATTGGATTACCAAGTCTATCCATGGGAATACGGGAATATGGACAATAGTTGACAGATTTATCAAGCAGGCACACTTTATTCTTGTCAAAAAGACTCCTAAGACACACCAAATGGCAACCATCTTCATATCTCAGATTTTCAAACACCATGGATTACCAACATCCATCGTGTCAGATAGAGATCCTAGAATGACCAACATCCATCGTGTCAGATAGAGATCCTAGAATGACCAGTAATTGTTGGAAAGGTCTCTTTGAAAATCTAGGTACAAGATTGAATTTCTCTTCGGCCGATCACCCACAAATGGATGGCCAAAGTGAGATATCCAGTCTTACAATACTCGATCTACTAAAGACTTATGTTACAGAATTAGATCAATGCTCGCAATGGGAGAAGTACTTACCGAGTATGTGTACAATAATATTGTCCATACTACTACGGGAAAAGCACCTTTTGAGATCATATAGGGAAGACCTAAAAGTACCTTGCTACTTAAAATACATGGGAAGATCTTCGCTGCTGATGAGTATAGCCATGACCTACAAGAATCTTTTCAAAAGGTTAAGGAGTCTATATCCATCTCTCAACAAAGGCAAAAAGTTGCTGCTGACAAGCACAGAAGGGCCTTAACATGCAAATAAAATGGTTGGGTCTTACTTAAGTTTCTCAAGGCTCGATTAAGGCAAATGACAGTAAAAATACTACGGGCCATCAAAAGTATTATGCTAAATTAGCAAAAAGATACTATGGTCCTTTTCAAATCTTGAAGCCAATCAATGACACATGGCTTATCCACTCAAGTTGCCCAACCATTGGCTCATACACAATGCTTTTCATGTGAGCCTACTTAAGCCCTACAAAGGAGAGCCACCAAGAGAACCAATTATTGAAGACCCTCCAGAAATCGAAGACCAAGAAGAGGTGCTACAACCCAAATCTATCCTTGGCCATGAAGACAAGGTACTACGGCATGGTAAGATTATCCGACGGTATCTTATTAAGTTCAAAAATTAACCTTTTGAAGGTGCGAGATGGATGCAAGGAATACTTCAAGCCAAATGACTTAAGAAGCATAAAAGACACATGTTCAAATGATCCTCCACATGTGGCCCTCATGAGGTGCTTGAATCCTATTGAATAGGTTTTAAAGGGGTCCGATGAGAATTTAGGTGCATAAAAATAAATAATTAAGTCCGTTTCTCTCAAAGAGAAAAAAGAGGACACATGTCTAAATAAAATAATTAAATAATACGAGAGAGAGAGAGAGAGAGAGAGAGGGGGGGGGTGGACCAAGCATTGTGTGGAGTGCAAAGTACAAGAGCTCCATCTCCTTCTCCAAGCTTGTTGAGAAGTGGAGAGCCTACACCAACACTCTTGGCTATGGAATGCAAATCCAACCAAGAGCCATGCTTCAATGCTTAAGCTTGTCATCTTCTTCATCTTGATTACTATGCTATTATACTATGCTAAGTAAGAAGAGTGATGATAAGTGAGGAACTATTTCTTTCTCCTATGGATGATTCTTCTTTCTCTTCCCTACCCTCATTCCCCGCTAGCTCTCTCCACCTTCGAAGGTGTTTGAGGCCTTGGGACTGAGGCTTGGGATAATTAATGCTTTTTGCAAAGTTTATGTTATGTTGTGATGCATGAAGCTTTCCATCTTCATTGCATCACTTAGGCACAAGGAACACAAATATTGTATCGTACCAAGTCTCTCTTGATGGGAGAATCTATAATACAAACGCTTTTTGGAGGGGGGACCGGCTCCAAGTAAATCTGATCCTCAACTATTTTCATGTTCTCTAATACTCTCTCTCTTGCAAAAGTATTGTTCATGCCAAGTTAACTAAGTACTATGTTTATGTTGCTACCATCAATTAAGTTCACCCTCTATGTTCTCAAAGTAATCTCACAAAAATTCTCGCTCTAATTCTCTTAATTTCGCTATTCTCAAAGTTCATAGGCCATTTCCATTACAAAACACACTTGGTAGATCTTGTGATGTCCGTGGAGTACTTTCCTTTATGTAGCTCTAAACGCATTTTTGAGGGCATGAACAACTTCGAAAGGGGGGGTTAAACCTGAGGACACTTGTTCGAAAAGCTCAATTTTATGAAAAGCAGCCTGAAAATTGTGATCATGCATGTAGCACTTGCGCGGACCTAAACGTGGTTTGTTATCGTGCTTTGATACCAGTGAAAGTCCTCGTATCCTACTGCGCTCTCATTTCCACCCATCCATACTCCTTTTTATAGACCCTTGGCCCTCCTACAGGAGATCCCTTGACATGCATGAGTAGTTGAAGGCCTTGCTATCCCTGATCCTACCACATGCTTGATAGAGGAGTATGTCATCAGAATTTAATTATGATCTATTTTAAGCTTTATCATGGCCTTTTTCTCTCTAAAAATGAATATCCTAGAAATGAAAGCACAAGACGTACAATGTCATAAAATCCAGTATCTAACCAACCCAAATGATTTTCTCAAATTAAACTGATCACTTAATGTGGGAGAATAAACGGGAACAAGGGTTAAGATATAGACATGTGCTTATAGATCTATCTCGACATGGGGCCAATGGTAAGGGGCCCAAATGGGAGATGGTCTATCAAAGAGCAAGGCTAACTAATGGAGCATAAGAACTTAGGGTTAGCTTCATTGAAGACCTCCAATAGTTAGTGTAAAAGTCCTTTGATCTTAGGTAAGCTAGGGTTGAGCTTGAGGTGGGAACCCAGCCCAAGCTTGAGGTGCTTGAGATGGGAACCCGGCCCAAGCTTAAGGTGCTTGAGGTGCTTGAGATGCTTGATGGTTGAGATTCTTGAGGTGCTTGACATGCTTGAGATGCTAGGGTTGTACTTCAGGTGAGAACCCAGCCCAAGCTTGAAGTGCTTAAGGGCCAAGCTTGTGGTGGGAACTAGGCCTAGGCTTGAGGGGCTTGAAGTATCAAAAGTCAAATATTTAATCCCTACAAGGAGGGGGCGAACCCTACATGTGGGGTGGCGAGAGAGAACACACACACACACTCACACAAGGCATGCCTACTTGGTACAAAGAAAGCATAAGGGATACTTGTCAAGTTCCTCCTCATGTTGCCCTCATGGTGTGCCTGAAGCCTATTGGTTGGCCACCCAAGGGGTCCAATGATAGTTTAGGATATCTAAATAATTATATTTGCAATTATCAAGTCCTCTCTCTCAAAAGGGAAAGGGGGACACTTGTTCCCAAGGCTACCCTTGTTGCTTGTAATGCCTCCTCCTTGTGATTGGCTAGGCCTGGAGGGGTCCAATGAGCTTCAAGCATGAGCTACAAGGGGGGGTCGACCAAAGCAAGCTAGGGGGTTTCTTAGGGGGTATACTCTCCCACACACACTCACACTCTCATTATGCAATGTGCAAAGTGCAAGAGCTTCCTCTCCTTCTCCAAGCAAGTAGAGGTTGAGAGCCTACACCAACACTCTTGGCTATGGAGTGCAAATCCAACCAAGAGCCATGCTTCAATGCTTAAGCTTGCCATCTTCTCCATCTTCATTACTATGCTATTATGTATGCTAGCAAGAAGAGTTATGATAAGTGAAGAGCTAATTCTTTCTCCTATGAAATGTTTCTTCTTTCTCTTCTCTACCCTCATTCCCTGCTAGCTCTCTCCACCTTCAAAGGTGTTTGAGGTTTTGGGACTGAGGCTTGGGATAGTTAAAGCTTTCTTGAAAGTTTATGTTATGCTTGTGATGCATGAAGCTTTCCATCTTCATTACATCACCGAGGTCACAAGGAGCACAAAGATTGTATTGTCACACAAGTCTCTCTTAATGGGAGAAATCATAATACAAATGCCTATTGGAGGGGGACCGGCTCCACCTAAATTTGGTCCTCAACTGTTGTCATGTTCTTTAAATTCTCTCTCTTGCAAAAGTATTGTTCATGCCAAGTAAACTAATTGCTATGATTATGTTGTTTCTTCAACTATGTTCACCCGCTATACTCACAAAGTAATTTCTTAAAAGTATCCTCATTAAACTCCTCTACTCTCAAGTTAATAGGCCAATTCCATTACATTGGTATCAAAGCATTTGGTTTCTCTTTTCTTGCTTAAGAAGAGAGGTCCTTAAGTAGCCTATAAATGGTTGATATTGTTAATTATAGTAGGGTAAGTGGAACTGGGATCTATTATCGATTTTGTTGAGGCCACTATGTGGGATATGGTGCACACCTCGGGAGGTTTGGACTTAATAATGGTGTCTTTTTAGACTTGCCTATGGCTTTACCATTATTGAGCCGTAAGAAGTCCGAAAGGAGCTAGCCCTTGGCAACTCTTCTATGTTATACCTACTCCACTACTCTCTATAATTAACCACTTCGAGCCGTGGGTGTAAATACTTAAGAGACAATTTTCAAAGGCTAAGAGGAGTGGCAACTAAGGTTTTGAATTGCCAAAGCATACACTAAGTACGTACACAAATTTTGTTAACATGACTGACAATAATCAAGAGAGTAGAATGAACATTCATAGCTTTGATTTTGCACATGAAGGTGCTAATGATTATGCCCCCATGTTTGTGAATTATCTCGTCACTAGGTTGCAGCAAACAACCCTGCTTTGCAAGCCGAAGTTACTCAACAACTTCGTGCTTATGGGATTTCCCTTCCCCTTCAAGTGAAGAGAGAGCTTAGGAGGCCTCTTGAAGAGACCCCCAAAGGAAGACTCTCTCCCATTCGAGAGGAGGAGTCCAAAGAGCAAGAAAACAATGAAACATTAAGTTCCTCTGAAGATGTGGCTCCACGAAAACGGCGGTCTAAACGATCGCCCACTCCTCCCAAGAGGAAAGTTTCAACACACAGTCCTTCTCCTCGTCATTCTGAAAGGGAAGAGAGGAAAAAAAGGGCTAGAAAGAGGTCACCCTCTTCTTCTCCTTCTTCACCTTCCTCCTCTTCCGACAAAAGCTATGGCTATCCTCCTAGAGAATACAAGAGGGGAGGACATCGCAAATCATACCCTGCATGGTGAAGGTCCCAAAAGCTAAAGAAGTTCAAGGAGGGAGGAAAGAGTATCTCTTTAATCACCTATGATGGCACCTTTGGTGCTACCGACAAAGTGTTGGCCTTCATCCAACAATTTGATGCAGCCTTTGGAGACGAGGGCTTTACGGAGTACTCCAAACTACGCCATGTAGCTATGCACTTTCAAAAATCAGCTCGTCAATGGTGGGCTAGCCTTTGTGGCGACGACGAAGCCCCAAAGACATGGAAAACTCTACGAGTTTCCATCATAAAGCAATTCCTTGCAAGCGATGCAAAGGAAAAAGTGCTTACAGAATGGCGTAGCTTGAAGATTCTCTCTCATGAGTCTATCCACAAGTATGTAGACAAGTTTTGGGATTTACATCTCAAGGCTACTGTCTTTCAAAAGATAGACTTTGCCAAGCAAAGGCAGCAATTTTGTGCGGGATTACCTGAAGAGATGACCGAATACATCAACTCTCAACGGCCTTGTACTATTAGCAAAGTAATCCATCACACCATGGTTGCTTCACGCATCAATTACAATCAAGGGGCTAGACGGAATGTCAAGCCCATGGAAAACAAAGACAAAAATGATGCAAAGGAGAAAACCAATGTTCAAAATTCTTCCCAAGGCACTTCCGACAACAACAACAAAAATCGGTCCAAGGAGAAGGGAGTTTACAAAGGCAAAAACAAACTCTCTCTTGAAGAGCTTGAAGCTTTTCGCAAGGACCATAAGTGTTTCAAGTGTGGAGAGCAAGGACATGGCTATTGTTCTTGCCCCAAGAAGTGCTCTCAATGAGACTCCTAGGGCTTCCACCATCAAAGCTCCAAAAGAGGATGTTCATTGCAAAGGATCATCACTTTCCTATGCTTGGGGAAAGGTAAGAGAGCATGATGCCTTCATCTTGTTTGACCGTGGCTCTACTTACAACTTCATATAAACGGAGTTGGCCACCAAGTTGGGCATTCAAGCTTTCAAGATGGAAGATGTGGCAATGGCTGACACAACTTTCAAGGGACAACAAGCCTCTGTTACTCCCTTGATTGGGAAGTGAGGCTTCATGTCCAAAGCTATGTCGACAAAGAAAACTTCTTCATCTCTCCTCTCCAACAGGAGGATGCTATCCTAGGGGCGCCATGGTTTGATCGCATGGCTGCCAATATGAAGTTCCCTGAAAGGAGAATCTACTTCACCTACATGGGAAAGAACATGTATATAGATGCTAGTGAGCATGGCCGCACTATTCCACTAAATCCTCCTGCTTTTGATAAGTCAATGAAGAGCTCACTTTTTGCGTACATGATTTTTGTCAAAGAGTCTCCAAAAGATCCTAATGTTTCCTCAAATGTAAATGGTAGGAATCAAGAAGGGTTAGACTTGTCTAATTGTCTAAAAGGATTCCAAGATGTGTAGCTCACTGCCTAACAAGCCTCCTTGTGGAGTCTCACAAGCTCAACAAGAGGAGATCATGAGGCGAGTACAAGAATTGGTAGACAAAGGGATGGTGAGGCCTAGTTCCTCTCCCTTTTGTTATCCAGTCCTTTTAGTGCAAAAAAAAGATGGTACATACCATATGTGTGTGGACTATCGAGCACTACACCATATCAAAATCAAAAATAGATTTCCTGTGCCTCAGGTAGAAGGTCTATTTGATAAGCTACAAGGTTCTACCTACTTCAGTAGGATTGACCTTAAAAGCGGCTATCATCAAATAAGAATAGTGGATGAAGATATCCTAAAGACCGCGTTTCGTACAACGTTTGGTCTTTATGAATATCTATTCATGCCTTTTGGCTTGACTAATGCACCAGCTAAGTTCAATCGTCTAATGGAAAAAAAAATTAGACCTTATTGTAAATTCACTGGAGTGTTCTTTGATGATATCATCATTTACTCAAAGTCTTTGGAGGAACATAAGCAACATCTCCAAGTGATTTTTCAAGCATTGAAGGAGAATAAGCTTTTTCTCAACCAAAAGAAAAGTGAATTTTTCCCTTAAGAGATTCAATACTCAGGTCATATTATCTCTGAAGATGGCATCCATATGGATCCATCGAAGTTAGGGGTAATAAAATCATGGCCTAATCCAAGGAATCTACATGAGCTAAGAAGTGTTATTGGTATGTGCGCATACTATAGACGCTTCATAGCAAAATTCTCTCAAATAGCAGGACCACTACATGACTTAACTAAGATGAACGTTAAGTATGTATGGACTGCTAAGAAGCAAAATGCTTTTGATAACCTCAAGGAGAAGCTTACCTCCCAACCAGTCCTCATGATTTTGGATCTCTCAAAGCCATTTGAGGTCCAATGTGATGCTTGTGGTGATTGCCATGGAGCAGTCTTGCTTCAAGAAGGGCATGCCATAGCATATGAGAGCCGAAGGCTCAATACGGATGAACGAGTCTTAGGCATTTATGAGAAAGAGCATTTAGCTGTTCTACATGCCCTACACATGGAAGCACTACCTATTGGGGATCCATTTATCCTACGAACCGACCACCAAAGTCTCAAGTATTTCATGACACAAACCAAGCTTTCCGACAAACAAATGAGGTGGGCAGATTTTCTTTCGCAATTTAATTTTTATATTGCTCACATTACTGGTAAGCACTATCAAGTGGCCGATGCACTTTCACGACGACCAAAAGTTAATGCGGTGTCTATAGCTACTCACAATGATCTATCCTCTATGATAGATGAGTATGCCACTGACCCTGACTTTAGAGACATAATGTCAGCCCTTGCTTTGGGGAAGAAAGAGGAACCATTCACCTTGCAGGATGGTTATCTTCTCCATGGCAATAGGCTATATTACCCATTCCCTTCGTGAGAAAGTTATGTATGAATCCCATGCTCCTCCCTATGCGGGGCATAGAGGTATTCAACCTACTCTTTGAGAAGTAGAGATGTATTTCTATTGGCCTACCATGAAAGTGGACATACAAGAGTATGTTTCAAAATGTGTAGTATGCCAAAGACCGAGTATGATAGAGGAAAGCAACCTGGATTACTCCAGCCATTGCCTATCCCAAATTTACCATGGGAGAGTATATCCATGGATTTCATCTTTGGATTACGCAAGTCTATCCATGGGAATACGGGAATATGAACAATAGTCAACAAGTTTAGCAAGCAAGCACACTTTATTCTTGTCAAAAAGACTATTAAGGCATACCACATTGCAACTCTTTTCATATCTCAGATTTTCAATCGCCATGGATTACCCACATCAATTGTGTCAGATAGAGATCCTAGAATGACCAGTAATTTCTAGAAAGGTCTCTTTGAAAATCTAGGAACAAGATTGAATTTCTCTTCGGCCTATCACCCACAAATGGATGGCCAAAGTGAGATAGCCAATCTTATGATACTCGATCTACTAAAGATTTATGTTACAGAAGTAGATAAACGCTCACAATGGGAAAAGTACTTACCTCTTGTAGAGTATGCCTACAATAATACTATGCATACTTCTACGGGAAAAGCACCTTTTGAGATCATTGAGGGAAGACCTAAAAGTCCCTTGCTACTCAAATTACATGGGAAGATCTTTGCCGTCGATGAGTATAGCCGTGACCTACAAGAATCTTTTCAAAAGATTAAGGAGACTATATCCATCTCTCAACAAAGGCAAAAAGATGTTGCTGACAAGCACAGAAGGGCCTTAGCATTCAAAGAAAATGATTGGGTTTTACTCAAGTTTCATAAGGCTCGACTAAGGCAACGATGGGAAAAAATCCTACGGGCCATCAAAAGTATTATGCTAAGCTAGCAAAAAGATACTATGGCCCTTTTCAATTCTTGAAGCCCATCAATGAGACGGCTTACCAACTCAAGTTGCCCAACCATTGGCTCATACACAATGCTTTTCATGTGAGCCTACTTAAGCCCTACAAAGGAGAGCCAAGTGAACCAATTACTGAAGATCCACCCGAAGTTGAAGACCAAGAAGAGGTGCTACAACCCGAAGCTATCCTTCGGCATGAAGACAAGGTACTACAACATGGTAAGATTATCCGACGGTGTCTTATTAAGTTCAAAAAATATCCTTTTGAAGATGCTAGATGGATGCAAGGAATACAGCTTAAGGATAATGTGAACCTTATCAATGCTCACAATGCTACATTAGAGTAAGCAAATGTACACATTTCTTTTAAATGACCCATGTTTTTGTCTTATAAGACTAGTTCTCTTTTTTAATGTGCATAAATTTAAATAGTATGCATGCTTAGAATCATGTTTGTGATGACAACGTCTCTCAAACACCAAATAGAATTTGTCACTCTACTTTGGGAGAATGAAATGGACTAAAGAGCAAACATGCTTGTGGCAGCTATGTCTCCCACTACAAGAGGCTCTTCATATTAGCGACGCTCACACAGCGACGCTTATAGCGACGCTCATAGCAACGCCGGCTGGGGTAAAAAAATAACCGAGCGCGCCCAAAAACTCAGATCTCAGATCTGAGTTTTTCGGCGCCCTCAAGCAAGGAGCAGGTAATGCTCTCCCTCACTCTCTCTCTCTCTCTCTCTCTCTCTCTCTCTCTCTCTCTCTCTTTTTCTTCTCCACACACACACACACACACACACACACACACACACGAGGAGACGAAGGAGAGCCAGGTATGCTCCTTTCCTCTCCTCATTCTCATGTTCCCTTCCCCTCTTTCTCTCTCCCTCTCTCACACACACATACACACACACACATAGTGTTTTTGAGAGAGAGAGAGAGAGAGAGAGTACAAACAAAAACAAAAACGCACACTCACATACATAAACAAAGAATGCACACACACATTGAGAGAGAAAAAGAGAGAGAGAGCATGCATAAACAAAAAACGCACGCATTGAGAGAGGAAAAGAGAGAGAGAGCATGCATAAACAAAAAACGCACGCATTGAGAGAGGAAAAGAGAGAGAGAACATGCATAAACAAAAAACGCACACATTGAAAGAGGAAAAGAGAGAGAAAACATGCATACGATCCAAAAAAACGCACACACATTGAGAGAGAAAGAGAGAGAAACTAATTTAACGTCGTAGGAAACTAATTAAAATTAAAAGACCTAAAGATCTAGCCGACGAGAAGTTGAACTGAAGACCTATTATTCAAGAGGGAAATGGCATAATCAATCTATCATACTTGGCATGGGTGATAGAAAGGTTATACCATTTATCTCTTTTTATTGGCACATACATCCACACACGCGCACACACACAAGAAGAAGAGAGTTATAACGTCGTAGGAAACTATCTTAAAAGACGTTAAAGATTAGGTTATATGTAGACTTACATTAAATTAGATTTAGGTTTATTTTTAACTAGATTTACATTTATTTAAGCTAGATTTAGATTTACGTTATATGAGATTAGATTTAGGTCTGCATAGACTGCGATGCCTGCATGAAGCGGGTGAAGAAAGCCCTCAATGGAATATAGGGTATTGCTGCCTTCACTCATGGTGGGTTCCGTCGATCCAAAAGTACTGGTGAAATGTCTTCAGAAGATAGGGAAGAAGGTGGATCTTCAGGGCGGCAAGAGTCACTACATCCCCGACACAATGACCATCTAGACAACCTCTAGTCATTAGACTTACGTTAAATTAGATTTAGCTTTATTTTTAGTTAGATTTACGTTTATTTAGATTTACGCTTATTTACGTTAGATCGAGTCCACGCAAGAATTACTTACGGTTTAGGGTTTAGAGTTAGACGAACAGTGAAAAGATCTACTGTGAAAAGATGTTAAGATGAAGTGAAGTGCTACAGCTAGAGAAGAGGCAAAGGGATTTTGTCCACTACATGCAGTATCATGTAGACGTGGGTGTGTAGATTTCTTGTACCCACAAATATAGGTATTGACCAATAAAGACGAGATTATAACCCGGTGGTTCTGATCTCCGTGCACCTCTAGACCGAGGTGTGCGGGGATTGGACATGACTAGAGAATGTGAGGTAAAGAGAGAGAGAGAGAGAGAGAGAGAGAGAGAGAGAGAGAGAGAGAGAGAGAGAGAGAGAGAGAAGACGAAGAATGCCAATAGAATATTAAATTTGTTGTCCAGGTTGTAAGTTTTTTATCCTCATTATGAGTAGCGACGAGGATGTGGGACCGTCCAACCGAAACACCTATCTCTCAACGAGGGTCTTATGTCCTTGTAATCAATGCAAGCATGCTGTGCGACGGACAAGACGTGTTTCTTTGCAGCACGTTCGCGAATTTGGCGAGTTCGATCCATCTATTATAGATCGAGTTGTTGCCAATTATAACTCGTCGGACTCTGACGCTGGCCAACAAGCAGCAATCTTGCAACCCAATAGACGTGTTCGCAGGCGCTTTGGTCAAGCAGCATATGTGAGGCCACAAGATGTAGCCTCTAACAGCTCGGGGGATGATCATGCAGAGCACATTCCCAACGAGGCAATGTTTGAGCCCGAGATTGATGAAATGATCGAGACGATCATGGATTCAGAAAGGCTTATCTATGATGATATGAAAAGTGAAGCCGATACGTCATTGTATAATGGAGCACGTATGTCTAGATTGAAAGCACTCCTGGTTCTTCTCAACATGCAGGCAAAGTTTGGATGGAGTGACACTAGCGTCACAACGCTTTTCAGGTGATCTATTACAGTTAGTTTACTTTAATAGAACTCTAAATGTATAATGATCTGATAGATTTTTACACGACTGTATCATATTTTTATGTTGTGTAGATTGCTGAAAGAGCACATACTACCAGCTGACAATGTGATGCCAGATTCCCGAGATGAAGCAAGAAAGATTTTGCGAAACTTGGGAATGGATTACAATTCTATCCACGCTTGTCCTAATGACTGCATTCTTTTCAGAGGGGAATACACAGACATGGAGAAGTGTCCGAAATGTGATTCCGAAAGATATCGAGTAGATCTCCACGGGACAAAAATTCCACAAAAGGTTTTGCGACATTTTCCTTTGCTTCCTCGCATCAAGCATTTCTTCGAATGTAAGTCCATGGCCGCCCTAGCATCATGGCATGAGGAGAATAAATCTTCGGATGGTGTGCTACGAATTCCTGCAGATTGCGCAGCCTGGAAACATATAGATGGAACATGGTCGGATTTTGCCAGGGAAGCTCGAAATTTGCGCTTAGGCCTGGCTATGGATGGCGTAAATCCATTTTCTACTCGCGCTCACATCTTTTGATTGAAAATTCTGAGTTTTCGACTTGCCTCTTCTATCACTCGATTCATTGCGTCATTGTATTTATATGCGTCATTACGTCATTGTATTTAATGGTCTTTGCGTCATTGTCTACTCTATTCATTCAATATTAAGTTTAAATATTCGTGTGTTTAATGCAGGTATGGATGATGAGGAGTTTCTTTCTTCTTTGTCACCGCAGCAGAGACAGTGGTACGTGGAGCGTCATCGCTCTGGCGCATCATCGCGCGTTCCTACACCATCCGCATCTCCCTCTCTTTCGGAGCATTCGGCGCGCTCCGAAGCTTCGGCGTCGACGAGACGAGCTTCACACTCGTCTAGACATCGGCGCTCTAGTGGTGGCGGTGGCGGTTGTTGTGGGGATTCCGCCACCGATGCCTCCACACCGCCTCGTGTTCGACGAGGCTCTTTACCCTCCCCTTCTTTGCCCGCCCCCACACCAGCCACAGCATCGCCATCTACGCCAGGTTTTGCACGGCTGACTGTTCCTAGAAGCTACACACCTCTACCTACTCCGCCAGGAGCCACCCCACTCGACACTCCTCGCTTCGGGGCCCAGACGCCGGTGGAGACACTTGACGTCCGTACCCCCATCGACACGCCGCTAGAGACCCCTGCCGGGACACCCAGGTTCACGCGTCACCGGCCAGAGGGCTTGCCTTACTCCGTCGACATCAGCGGCGGCATCATCATGGATGATGACGGCAAGAAGGTGATCTCGCGCATGCGTGGTCTTTGCTCTCAGCTGTTTAGACACTATATACTAAACAAATGGAGTGAAGTACCAAGTGATTTAAAAAACAGAGTCATCAGCATACTTCATGATGAGTTTCCCGTTCCAACACGGGATCAGCGCTTCAATGAAGACCTGATGAAGATTCGAATACGCGAATACTGCAAACACAAGCGTTCCGAAGTGCAAAAAGCAATCAAGAATGGGTGGAATAGGCCAGATTGGCTGGCCAAAGAAGATTGGAAGAATGCGAAGAAAGCAGCGCGCGAGAATCCCGACAAGTGGAAGCAACAAAAGGATGCAGCCAGAGCGCGAGTAGAGGCAGGGAGCTCGCACCACTTGGGGAGCGGTGGATGGGCATCATTTGAGGCCGATTTTGTAAGTCTTTTCACATTGCTCTTTATGCATGTTCGATAGTTTAGGGTTTATGAGTTTTTTAGTTCTAACATAATGAGATCTTTGTATGTTTTGACAGTGGTCAATGACAGGACGTGATCCCACACCGTACGAGCGCGAGTACGCAGGCAGGAAGGGCTTAAACGCCCTGATGGACATTCTCAGTTCTCGCGGCGGCATGGTTAGTATTAGGGTTTACTCTTTTTTATTTTTTGTATTGTTTTATAAATGTCGTTATATGTTTATACTTACTGAAAGCTGTCTTATTGTCTTTTTTTGCAGAATCCGACAGATACGCCGCTTGGACGCGATGAGACGTCTGACTAGACGACGTCAGCTTAGCCGTAGCTAGATAGCATTAGTTTAGGGTTTCTCATAGCTTATGTATCATGAGACGGATTTTATACGTCTTTTTGAACCATGTATATTATTACATTTGTCACCGCAGTTCCTTTTGCCAATCAATTCTTTATGCCTATGATGTTGTACAATTGTCATTATTACATTTGCCAATCAATTCATTTTGCCTATGATGTGTACAATTGTCAATTTTGCAAACAATGCGTCTTGTGGGTGACTATTTTGGGTCTATTATCTACCTTTGCACTTTTTTTAAAAAGTGAATCAAGTACAATATGGTTGATGGGTGGCAGGGCATTCAATGCCCTGCCACCAAAAAAATATTCTCTCGGGCGTCGCTATAAGCGTCGCTATTTATGGCTCTGTAGCGTCGCTATGAGCGTCGCTATAGTCTTCTGTGTAAACGTCGCTATAAGCGTCGCTATAGGCGTCGCTATATGCGTCGCTATATAGCGACGCTCATAGCGACGCATATAGCGACGCCTATAGCGACGCTTATAGCGACGCTCTCGTAGCGACGCTCGTAGCGACGGTTTTAGCGACGCCGGGGGTTATAAAAACCCAATGTATTTCCGTCGCTAACAGCGTCACAAGAGCACACAACCTCTTGTAGTGTCCCAAGCACCAAATGGATTAGTCATCCATCTTAGAAAGATGTCGTACGGTAAAAAGGGATCCTCTACCCACTAAGTAAGATTGACTAATGACTAAGGCTTTATCTCTTCTACCTCATAGTCGAGGATGACTATGATTTCAAGAGAGAGGTAATGTCATAAAATCTAATATCTAACCAACCCAAATGATTTTCTCATATTAAACTGATCACTTAATGTGGGAGAATAAACGGGAACAAGGGTTTAGATGATATAGACATGTGCTTATAGATCTATCTCGACACGGGGCCGATGTTAAAGGGACCCAAATGAGAGACGGTCTATCAAAGAGAAAGGCTAACCAATGGAGCATATGACCTTAGGGTTAGCTTCATTGAAGACCTCCAATAGTTAGTGTAAAAGTCCTTTGACCTTAGGTAAGCTAGGGTTGAGCTTGAGGTGGGAACCCGGCCCAAGCTTGAGGTGCTCGAGGTAGGAACCCGACCCAAGCTTAAGATGCTTGAGGTGCTTGACATGCTTGAGATGCTAGGGTTGTACTTCAGGTGAGAACCCAACCCAAGCTTGAAGTGCTTAAGGGCCAAGCTTGTGGTGGGAACTGGGCCTAGGCTTGAGGGGCTTGAGGTGTCAAAAGTCAAATATCTAATCCGTACAAGGAGGGGGCGAGCCTTACATGTGGGGGGATGAGAGAGAACACACACACTCACACAAGGCATGCCTACTTGGTACAAGAAAGCATAAGGGACACTTGTCAAGTTCCTCCTCATGTTGCCCTCATGGTGTGCCTGAAGCCTATTGGTTGGCCACCCAAGGGGTCCAATGATAGTTTAGGAGATTTAAATAATTATCTTTGCATTTATCAAGTCCTCTCTCTCAAAGGGGAAAGGGGGACACTTGTTCCCAAGGCTACCCTTTTTGCTTGTAATGCCTCCTGCTTGTGATTGGCTAGGCCTGGAGGGGTCCAATGAGCTTCAAGCATGAGCTACAAGGGGGGGTCGACCAAAGCAAGGTAGGGGGTATACTCTCCCACACACATTCACACACACTCCCATTATGCAATGTGCAAAGTGCAAGAGCTCCCTCTCCTTCTCCAAGCAAGTAGAGGTTGAAAGCCTACACCAACACTCTTGGCTATGGAATGCAAATCCAACCAAGAGCCATGCTTCAATGCTTAAGCTTGCCATCTTCTCCACCTTCATTACTATGCTATTATGTATGCTAGCAAGAAGAGTTATGATAAGTGAAGAATTCTTTCTCCTATGAAATTTTTCTTCTTCCTCTTCCCTACCCTCATTCCCTGCTAGCTCTCTCCACCTTTGAAGGTGTTTGAAGTCTTGGGACTGAGGCTTGGGATAGTTAAAGGTTTCTTCAAAGTTTATGTTATGCTTGTGATGCATGAAGCTTTCCATCTTCATTGCATCACCTAGGTCACAAGGAACACAAAGATTGATTTGTAGCAAGTCTCTCTTAATGGGAGAAATCATAATACAAATGCCTATTGGAGGGGGGACCGGCTCCACCTAAATCCAGTCCTCAACTATTGCCATGTTCTCTAAATTCTCTCTCTTGCAAAAGTATTGTTCATGCCAAGTTAACTAATTGCTATGATTATGTTGTTATCTTCAACTATGTTCACCCGCTATACTCACAAAGTAATTTCTTAAAAGTATTCTCATTAAACTCCGCTACTCTCAAGTTAATAGGCCAATTCCATTACATACAATGAGGCATGCAATACAGTACACTTATGTACACTTATGGCTAAGGAAGTGGCAAAAGTTTTTTGGATAAGGGATATGTACATTTATTACTCAAGTGCTCATTATGAGCTATGGCCATCTATGACGGCCGGCCAATGTGTATTCATTTTTTAGCATTGAAAAATCTATAAATAAATATGTGCAAGAGGGAAATGCTCACTCTTGCACGGGGGAGATTACACCAAGGGCTTGTGTATTTCTTCTCTCCTCTCTTCCCTCCTCTCTCGCCATGCCGGTGTAGCAGTCCACTCTAGGAGGTGCATCTGCATGATTTCTCCTACTCTCTCTCGCGCTCTTTCTCTCGATGTGTGCGTATATCTCGATCATGTGTGTGTGAGATGATTAAATTATGCCAATTTATCATTTTATGCATTGTTGCATGTTATTTTACGCATCCGTTTGTGGTATCGGTCATGTGCCATGCCACTTTTGGGCAAGTATCAAGCATTCCTATGGCACCTCATGGCGAGTCTGTTGATCGACGAAGGAGCCTCAGGTTGGTAGAAGCTATAGCAGCAGCAAGGAGGAGCAAGTGTAATGGTTGCAAGTTGGTTTACTATTTATCACCGAGCTTGGGCTCATGGTGATGAAACCATCACATGTATCACATGCACAAATTAGCTCAAATCTATCCATCATCTACCCCAAAATCTTTTTAGACAGTGAACGGCAAGACACAATAATATATTGTGTTTCTAACTCCATTTACCGTGTTTTCTTTCATGCTTTCTACGATTGTTGAAGATTGCATAAAATTGTAAGCTCTAACTCTTAAGTAGAAGCTGAAGATGTAAGGCCTTAGTAAAGCATGGAACTCTTGGGAGCAATTGTGAATTGTTGGATAAAGCTAATCGATTAGTGCCATATTTTCTTCCTTTTTCTTGAGCATAGTCTTATGTAAATGTGCGAGAAAGCTACATTTGTTTTATAAAAGAAGGTCGTTGAGTTAGGGTCTTAGGCACATGGTCTTAGTAACAACCTTGGTCACCTCATGTCAAGAAATTGTCATGACGCATGAGAGAGAATCACTTTATAATTCAGTCGACATAGCCCGATGTAGATTCGTGCCAAGCGAGATTGTTTGACCTGATACATTTGTAGTTACCACCACCTAAATTGACTGTTCTTCCGATTATAGCAATTCAGATATAACTATGAACACAACTATCTACTATAAACAACAAAATTGCTATCTAATTGCTTCTTGCACAAGCTATTACCTTAATTATGTCCGGTTATACTCATTGGCAGTAGTGTAATGGAATTAGATTTACAATTAGATTGCTCGAAGCTTCTCTTTAATGTTCCATCATATGGTATATTACTTGATATTGTATGTCATCCCTACTAATGTTTCTAATACCCTTTTTTGATGGTTAAGGTTAAGGTCATGTATTAAGCATGGATTTTCTTTTAAATTTTATTACGCAAATTGCCTAAATTAAAGTACCATCATTATTATTTTTTCATTTGGAGCTACTATTTGACCTTCATATTGTTATCACACAACACTAACCTCAATCGACTCCCATCCCTACATTGTAAACAACTCTCATTACAAACTTTTAAAATGTTAATGCATTCAATGTGTGCTTCAATTAGTTTTACAATTGATAAGAAGTCATTTTTACTACTTTGTCTTTGAGGATTACTATTGCAGATAAAAGTGGAGTAAGTAGCCATCATCAATGGAAAAATTCTTCCATCGCTTAAGCTCTTCCTAAGTAGGGGTGGAGCCCTGTGTGTTGGAGTTTTTATCTACCCATGCAGAGACATGTTGATCTGGCTGTTCAGAGACATGTGAGTGTGAGGGATCCCTTTTTAAAACTGCACTCCACACTTTAGCATATGATTGATCTTGTGCACACTTGCCACGTAATGACTTTAAAAGTCCACTCTTTATTTTCGTGAAAGCAAGTGAATTAATCTGAGGCATCCGACTTAGTGCATCCGCTACTACATTATATCGCCCCTTGTGATATCGTAGCTTACAATCATAGTCTTGAAGGAGTTCGACCCATCTAGCTTTACGGCCCTTGAAGTTCGTTTGAGCAGTAAACCATTTGATACTCTCATGGTCAAAAACTACTTCAAACTCGACACCATATAAATAGTGTCGCCACTTTTGTAAAGAGTGAATTATGGCATAGAGCTCTCTCTCATAGACTGAATAATTCTGTTGAGCTCTATCCAAATTTTTACTTTTAAAGGCTATAGGTCCTCCCTTCTGGAGAAGTACCGCACCAATTGCTTTATCACTAGCATCAGTCTCTACCACAAACGGCTTAAGTGGGTCGACGATTGCTAGGATGGGAGCATTGGCTATAGCTACCTTGAGCTATTCGAAACTGCATTTTTGGGCCTCTTCGCAAGAAAAGGTCTTACCTTTTGCTTTAAGTTGATCCGTCATAGGAAGGATGTGGCCATCAAAGAATGGCAGCGACCTTGTCAATGTCCATTTTGATGCCAGAACAAGAGATCACTTGACCGAGTTAATGTATCTCTGTTTTAAAGAAATCGCACTTGCTTTGCTTAGCATACAACACATGAGCTCGTAGCTGTTCGAACACTAATCGCGTAAGTGTTCTATGTGTTCATCTTCAGTCTTACTGTAAATGAGAATTTTCATCAAGGAAAACCACAACAAATTTTCTAAGATAGGGACGTAAGACACTATCCATGAGTGTCATAAATGTAGCTGGAGCATTGGTTAGACCAAAAGGCATAACCAAAATTTCAAAATGCCCAAACCGTGTTCTAAAGGCATTTTTGGAGATATTTTGTAGTAGGATATGCACCTGGTGGTATCTTGAACGAAGATCTATCTTTGTATAGTATCTTGCCCCGTGGAGTTGATCAAACAACTCATCCACTTGAGGTAGAGGATACTTGTTCTTGATGGTTATCGCATTTAATCCGCGATAATCTACACACATACGCATAGTACCATCTTTCTTTTTTACCAATAGAATTGGTGATGCCCAATGCGAAGTGCTAGGTCTAATGAAACCACGAGCGAGGTAGTCAGCCAACTGACTCTCAACCTCCTCATACGATAAGGTGGTTTACTCACTGGTTTAGTGCCTGGCAAGACATCTATTCCATGCTGCACATCACGTGCAGGGGGTAAACCCGGTGGTAAATCACTTGAGAACACATCACTATACTCTGTGAGTAAGTGAGTTAGCTTTTGCCGTGCAAAAGGAGAAAGTAAACTAGAGTTATGCTAGGATGGAGAATCTTGTAATATTTGTTTTATAACAGTTGCATGTTGCTCTATAGAATTAAAATTGAGAGCACTTTGCTCATTAGATTTGTTAACACTTTGTTTATCAGTAGAATTCATTGCACTTTGTATACCATTAGAATTCATTGCACTTTGCATACCATTACTAGAATTCACCGCACTTTGCTCTTGAGAATTCACAAGACTTGGAGACAAGCAGTAACACAAAAAGACTTCATCTATTAAATCTGCTTTCTGCAAAATAGAAAGCTCGGCTGTACATATAAGAGGTGCAAATGGTATATTTTTCTCACCAAGCAAAAGCACATGTTTACCATTGGCCATAAAGGATAAAGAGTTGTGTTCATAACTAGTGTGCAATGTGTTTCCTAAACAATGCAGCCACTCCCATCCTAAAACTACATCAGCACGGTCCATGTTCATAACTTGGAAGTCAAGGGTCATCGTATGATCTTGAACAATAAGCTCAACGCCTTGAACTACCGTGTCCCATACTTCTTTATCATTCCCAGACATCTGCTCCACCACATATTTGTGAGAGCAGGGAGTCTGTGTAAGCTTCAATGTCTTGACTAGCTTATAGTTCAAGAAGTTATGAGTTGCACCATCATCCACTAAAATACGAACATGTTGTCCGTTAATAGTACCTTGCATGCGAATCAAATCATGGGGGCCAAAGGTGGGATGCCACATTGAAGCAAGCACACAATACTTGTGCTTTTCTTCCATATGAAGAACCTCTACAACACAATATTTAGGAGATGAATTTAATGTGAGGAGTTGCACCGTGTGCATGGCCTTTTCTTTGCCTTGCAAAAGAGGACAATCTTTCTTGTTATGTTGGTCCGAAAGACATCTAAAACACAAATTGTGTTTCTTTGCACGCTCAAAATCAGTAGTGCTGAGAGACCCACATGGAGTATCTCGTGATTTCTTAGGCTTCTTAGCCTCTTGTGGGCGTGGAGAGGTAGATTGTCTCTTACTCCTCTTGGAACGTGTGGGAGATCTACCTCGCCATTGGCTCTTAGCCACATTGCTCTTAGCAAGAGTATTCTTAGCGTAGGAAACATTTCCTTTCCTCTCTTGTCATCATCATATCTTTGGGCATGACTGATAGCTCCTTCCAAAGTTTTTGGATGTTGGGTCTTTACATGAAGACGATGTATGCTCCGCGATTTGCGTTGCATGTGAGAGAATTTGAGCGCTTCACTTGTCATTCGTTGTAAGAACACCTTTGATAATTCTTCACAAAAACCCGTTGTTTTGTGAAGACTTTTGTTCACTTTGACGCTACCTTCTTGAGGGAAAAAGAATTTTTGGAGGAAAACTTGCTTTCCTCCAAGAAGTGAAAAGGAAGGGTGAAACTACTTCCTTGAAGTTTGAAGCTTTCCCTTTCCTTCTAGTTTTCCTTTCAGCACAAGTAGGCTAACTTTCCTTGTTATAGTCAACAAGGGTCAATAGCTTGATGGTAAAGTGTTGGCCTCTTACCCTCATGGGGAGGATTCAACCCTCCTTCGTGCAAGGGTTAAGTGGGCCCTCCTACGCGCATAGCCAACGGTGCCAACGAAAGCCTTCGGAGCCTCGGTGCCGTCGAGTTTGCCTTGGTCGCCCCCTGTGGAGGGCGTAGATGGGGCGGTCGGTTGTCGCTGTCTGTCCACACGTTGTGCACAAGGAAGCGTGCATGTCTTCTTTTGCTCCACACCGAAGACACCGATGTCTGCAAAACGTGGGAGGAAAGCAGAGAGTTGCACGCACATGCAACCCGCTTTTAGCCTCCTCCCAAAAATAGCTCGGATATCGATGAAAGGGCGGTGGTAATGTATGTGCTAGTCTCCACCCCCCAACCGTGCTATCTTATAGTCTCCCCCTAGCATACACACTATCCGGCCGTGCCGGTGGCCTTGCCCATAGGACTCATGTCCTTACAGTTACATTATATGTGGAACTGGTCGACCACATTTGATATGGATTGATATGAAAGGATATGATGAATTGGTATGGCACGCTGACATATGGTGGTCTATTTGGAACAATATTTCTGACCAATGTTGCACTCCGCATCTATGCACATTTACTTCATTTTATGCACTCCCATCACACCATACACATGTTACACATTTTTCCACTTTTAAAATGCTTCCTACTAATCATTGCTACTCTTTTGGTTTTTAGTAACTCATTGTGCTATGCAGGCATGTACCCAGCTTCTTGTACCTCGCACTCGACTCCACCACTTATGTACCTCGCAACTGAGGACAATTGCTTTCCCAACCTCAGAGTATGTTATGGATAAGGGATATATACATTTATTACTCAAGTGCTCATTATGAGCTATGGCCATTTATGCCGGCCGGCCAATGTGTATTCATTTTTTAGCATTGAAGAATCTATAAATATATACGTGCAAGAGGGAAATGCTCACTCTTGCACGGGGGGAGATTGCACCCATGGCTTGTGTTTTTCTTCTCTCGTCTCTTCCCTCCTCTCTTGCCGTGCCGGTGTAGCACTCCGCTCTAGGAGGTGCACCTACACGATTTTTCCTACTCTCTCTCGCGCTCTTTCTCTTGATGTGTGCGTATATTTTGATCATGTGCGTGTGCGACGATTCATGTATGCTAATTTATCGTTTTATGCATTGTAGCATGTTATTTTACGTATTTGCAAGGCACTCCGCGCATCCGTTTGTAGCAGAAAGATGAATGCCAGTTTATAAGTGCATGGAAAATACGACTTATAGTTCGTGCGGATAGGAGGCAAAATGGGTATAATGGCACGTGGATGGACATGAGAATGAAGAACATTCATTTTCCTCTTCAGAAATCCCAAAAGAAGATAAATCTCCATGTTCATACTCCTTTACTTTGGACTCTTTCACCTCTTCTTAGAAATTCAAAGTTACTATTTATGAAAAGGGGGAAAAACGCACTCTTCACTAAATCTATTGTTATAACTTGCTCATACAAGATCAGATTGCAAAACTCTTATATCGAAATTTAGTTGTTTTCAAGCTCTACAACTTTGTAGAAGAAATCAAAAGCTACTTTGGAGATCATAGAGGTCATATGATGGGATTATTAGACGCTATTTGAAATTTCAGGAATCTCTACTAGCATCCAATGTACTAATATACTGTGGAGCTTCTTCTTGTTGAGCTCATGACTAAAGTCCTAAGAATTCTACTCTTTTTCGTTGCATTATACTTGTATTGATTACTCCTTGATGCTTTGAAGAAGAGGAGAATGATATCTAACGATCAAGGAAGCCGCTTAGTTGCTTGGATCATCGAGATCTCAACCCCTATGTATACTCAAGCTTCTCTTTGTTGTAAAGAGTTCCAAGAACATGAGCAATGAAAAGCCTTTTGAGGGGGTCAGCCTTATGAAATCTAAACCCCAATCTTTTGTCGTCTCGTGTTAATAATCTTCTCCATAATTTTTGTCACGAGCACGCTAGTTTGAATATGTATGTGGAAATGATGCTTGGTTACGCATTAAAAAATGTAATTTGTGATAAGGTGAATTTATGCCTAAAGCAAGCTAAAGCTACTTAAGATTTCAACGGGGGCATGATATTGGGGACAAATGCGGTATTGTAGGTTAGCTTTTGTTGGATGGAGGTGTTGACACATGTGCTACGAATGTTGTGAGTGAACAAAATGATGGTGTGCTAAAAGTGGTAGGGTGTAATGGGGATGAGAGGCAAGTAGGAGAGTTGAAAGAAACCTAAGTTAATGCGTCCACGAGGCCGTTAATCCGTCCACGAGGCCAAGGAAGCCAATGCAAATAGTTGGCAATACCAACTCATATAATCATCAATTAAATTGCATCTAATATAAGGTGAACTTGCATTTACTACAATTATGAATGATGTTCATGTTGGACACGTGGCTGCCCATTCTTTCAACAAGCATGAAACCTGCAATTACTCTTACATCTAGGCAATAGAGCATTATTGTTGCTATAGATGGTATAGTTGAATACATGCAACATATGAATAAAGGGAGAATTTGACCTTTCCTTATGAGTCTAAGTCACTCCAAGTCTCTCACAAAGATTTTTCTCTATGTATTGTGTAGAATTTGAATTTTCTTTGTCATTTCTCGTCTTAGATGGCACCATGGCTGCCGGTGTCGGATGTGAGACTGGTCTTTACCTCTAGGTCGTGATGGGTGTGTGTGCACTTTAGTGTCTATTATTAAGGCAGGCCCTTGGCTTATTTCGGTAGTAAGTTCTCTCTCTCTCTCTCTCTCTCTCTCTCTCTGGATAGACGTTAAAACTCTCTTCTTCTTCTTCTCTCTCTCTCTCTCTCTCTCCTTCCTTTAAAATAAAATTTACTATTGAGCGCTCTCTCTCTCTCTCTCTCTCTCTCTCTCTCTGGGAAAAAGAAAGCAGCAGCAAACGAAAGGGACGAGAACGAGAACGTTAACGCAGGCAAGATGGTGCTCACGGAGCTTGGAGGGCAGATTTCTTCTGCTCTGCAGAAGATGAGCAATGTTACCGTAATCGATCAAAAAGCTCTTCAAGAATGCATCAACGAGATTAATAGAGCCCTCCTTCAGGCTGATGTCTCTTTCAAGCTTGTCCAGACGCTTGCCACAAACATTAAGAAAACTGTTAACCCTGATGACCTCGCAGCTGGCCACAACAAGCGCAAAATCATGCAACAGGTAATAAGTCCTTTTCTGGGTCTAAGATTAGCTGGTGTTGGGATTTAAAGTGCATGTCGTCAATCGGGACTTATTCTGAACTTTGATGCAGTAAGAGCTGGGCATGATGTGCATGTGTCCATTCTTTTTGTACATTGAGTTATCAAGGATATTCCAGGTCATTTCTGGCAAGTAGCCAGTGTTGGCTTTAGAGTGCATACCGCAAATCGGGACCTATTTTTGTACTTTGATATATCAAGGATATTCCAGCCTTTAAGGAAACCTTACGACCAGATTGTTAGATGGGGCTTTGTTAAACACCTCCAGTATACCAATAGTTTCTTAATTTGGGGATCTAACTCGTTAGCATATGGGAATGAAGCCATTTAATCTCCCCATCAGAGGACATCAAATGGGAACCATAATGGCATGGTTGTTATAGTGGCAGGCAGTTTGAAGTTGCTTTCGCTAATGAGCACTTCACGGAAAAATCCAAGTTGCATCATGTTGGATGTATCTCAAGGAGACGGCAAGCAACTGGTGGTTAGCCAAGATTCTGGGAGTGTTCGAATCGTCTATTTTCAATCGAATAAAGAAATATGAAAGGAGCGCCAGTCTTTGGGGCCTACAGGGTGTCGGTCTTGGTGTGCGCAGTGATGATCTAGTCGCTGGACGCATCTGTGTTCTCTTTTCTTCTCAATGCTCTGTGTAAAGTTAACAGGTAGTCGGATTCAATGCTAGAATCCATGTGTGGAAAAAGGATCGGATTTTTGGTAGGAGAAGAATCGTCTGAGCTCTGATACTACTGTTACAGGTTTGAGACTCCAAGCGAGAAATCAATAGCAACATACAATCAAAAACTGCAAATAACTAAATTTAACTTTAATAGAAAGAGAGAAGAGGAGTGTCGACATGGAACGACGCGGTTTCGTCCCCAGATACATTGGCTCCAAAGATTGGTGTTCCTTCTTGTATTTGTTTGTTGATTGCCGATCACAAAGGTACAACTCCCCGAGGGTCTAGTCCAAATACTCATTGAAACAGTGGCCCCAAGGGTCCATTGAAAGAGTGGCTCCAAGGGTCCTGACTCCTAAACAATTACAAGGGGTGCTAAAAGCAGAGCCCCAAAAGCACATCCTAAAAGCACTTGCTCTCTAAAGCTCTAGGCCAAAATTGGCACCATGAGTTGTTTTCCTTACGTTGTTGCCACTTCTCCGGGTATTCTTGGATAAGTTGCCACGTCAGGGATCCGTCGCAATTTATAGAGCCAGCAGACAGCCTTTGCGCTTTGTGCTTTTTTAGGGTTTAGACCCCTCGGCCGAAGTCCATAAGTTGGTAGGGGTTAGGTTTTAGGCCTTTTAGGCCCCTCGTCTTTATTGGGCATGCCACGTCACAAACTTGTGATACTCTCTACATGTCTACCTCATGTGTGTATGCCTCTCTCTCAAGTGACCAAAAGGAATAATCAATAACGCAAAGCTGCATTCATTAATGCAAAGAAAGAACAAAGGATTGTGGAAGTGTGAATGCTTGATTCTACCTATTCTCTTAATTTTCCTACTATAAAGGTATTTAGGCACAAAAAGAAGCCGCTATGAAAAATTGAGTCCATAAGCTTTGGCGCCCAAAAGTCAACAGCTCGAGTTTCGTGTCCGGAATCTTGCCGCATTTCACGCAGGCCAAGTTTTTGAATCAAGTCCCACAAATTGATGACGTGGCATGACCACCCATGGACATATTGATGACGTGGCAGCCTGCAGCACGCATGCCACGTGGCAGCAGTACAGAATTCCGCAAAACGCGCTGGCAAGCTGACATGGCAGATTGTACGGATTTCCGCGTATCGCACTGGCCTTGACGTGGCAAGGCTGTAGAGAATTCTGTATTTTGCGCTGGCTGCTTTTTGGCAGTTTTTGGGGCCAGTTTGCTTTTGGGACTCATTGCTTTTGAGTTTAATGGAAGCAGAGGTCCCTCGGGAGTTACTTTGCAATGATTAATGAAAAATAAATACTGAAAGGGACGCAAAACTTTGGGTCTAATACTGTAACTAACTCGGACACTCTGAAAAGCCCACATAACTGTACATGGTCAGAGGTGATTTTTTGTGAGCTGCTCGCTACTGTTGCTCGCCCCCCCCCTTGCTGCCCCCCCCCCCCCCCCCCCCCCCTCGTGCTGCCTTCCGCCCCCGCCTGCCCTTGCGCGCATCTGCCCTGCCCAGCCCAGCCTAGCCCAGCCTGCCCACGAGTATCAGCCCGCCCCGCCCCGCCTGCCCTTGTGCGCATCAGCCCAGCCCAGCCCAGCCCAGCTCGCCCCGCCCCCCCCCCCCCCCCCTTGCGCGCATTAGCCCGCTGCCCTCACCTCGTGCTGCCCCCCCGCCCGTCCGTTGTCCCCCTTCTCGCGCCGCCATCCCCCCCCCCGTCCGTTGCCTCTTGAAATCTCGCTCACTGCCTTATCCGTCCCCCCCCCCCCCCCGGCGTCTTCGTCGTTCCCGAAAGTTCCTGCGCTTGGCTTTGCAACACTGTTTCTTCGGACAGTGCTCGGCGTGCTCGGTTGCAGAGTCTCTTCACCGTCCGCTTCTTCGCCACAACAGTAGACACAGAAGGAGGCTCCAACTCCGCCACAGAGGGACTCATCCGAAGCCCCCTCGCCCGACCTTGTTGAGCCCACCATTCGACTTGCTCTTTCGTCGACAGAGCAAGCGAGCCTAGCTGCAGAGGTAGAGCGCTTGCATGCGACTTGTGTCATCTGCAAGATTCTCGGCACCCGACCTAGCAGAGGAGAGCTACGTGACCTTCTCCAGGCCCGCCTTCTCGCAGAGGTGGGCAAGATCTTGGACGTACAGATACTCGGAGGAGGTTACTATCAGATCGAGTTTTAGACCTCCGAGATGGCGTCCAAGGTCATCGCCATGAGTCCATTGACCATCCGAGCAGCACGAGCCCACTTTCGATAGTGGAGACATGGTTTTGACCCTGCTTCGGATGTTTTAGTAGAGGAGGCAGACATTCCGGGTTTGCGGAGGGAGTACTTACCACTTTTGTCCAGGATCGGCTCAGCCATTGGGACTGTCTTGGAGACACCTCGCACGACAGCCTCAGTAGCTGCCAAGGCGGCTGGCATTCCCTTAGTTCGCGTTTTGGTCAGAGATGCTCACACGCTCCCGTAGGTTATTCTTCTGCCTCGGGTGAGTGGGGGTTGGTTTAGACAGAGTGGAGTATTCGGGCCTCCCGAACCAGTGCTTCATTTGTCGACAGATGGGCCATCTAGCGAAGGCCTGTCCACGGAGGAGGCCTCGACCTACACCATAGCCTCAACCCCATCGGCAAGGGGTGGCCAGCAGACACAGACAGAGACACAACGCACACGCGCAGAGCCACCCTCTGAGCCTGGGGCTCCAGCGGAGGAGGGAGGGCAGCAGGTCCGTGGTCGACGACGACAGGGGCCACAGCGACAGCGCGGCACTCAGAGTGGTCCTCAGGCGCATACTCAGCAGCAGTGGGTTCCCACGTAGAACCGGTTTGGTCCTCTTGAGCAGGATGAGGTCCCTGCTCCAGCCCTCACCCCAGCTTGACCCTCGATAGCCCCTCCCCCCCAGAGTTCCCCCCCTCTTCCTCATCCTCTCCCCCGCCTCCTGCTCCAGCTGCCTCTCTACCTCTGTCGCTCCCCCCCGCCCCTCTTCTCCGCTGCTCCCCCTTGCTCCTCCCCCTCCCGCTTCAGTTCCACAATCGTCCCAGGGGGCAGGGCCTTCTCCGGCTGCTAGGAGATCTCTTGGTAGCGCCTTTGCCACGAGTCGCTTGGCGAGAGAGGGACAGCCTTTCTTGTGGCCCCCTCTACAGTTACAGACGTCCCGTCCCCCTTGGCAGCTATCCCTTGTGGTCTGACGAGCATTGACATCCGGCGCCGATGGGACTTCTTCGACTATGACTTCACTCGTTTTCTCGGCGACCCCTCAGCAGATCATGAGGCAGCCTGCTTCAGGGTCTATGTTCTGTTCCTTGCAGGTAGGGGGGCAGAGGCCTTGGACTCAGCAGTTGGCTTCTCCTTTCCCCTTTGCGGCAGGGACCAGACAGAGTGGACTCTTGACTCAATGTTGGGATGGTTGCACACACAGGTCCTAGAGTTCTCTCACCACATGGGAGAACTAGGAGTTACAGACATGCTTCAGACTTTGTGGCCATTGGCCAAGTTTGCGGTGACACCTCCAAATTCAGCAGGATGTAGACACATTGTGGTTTACTTCTTTGCCGATACACAGTGCTTGCCATGCTATGTATTCATTCATGAGGATTCCTGGACAGAGGAGGTTGCTGTACGCACGGATCGCTCTGCTTGGGCTTGGGCCTGGCACTCGTTGCAGTCACGCCTATCTAGAGGACGCTCGGATGCGGATTACTCCCTATCCAAGCCAGCCTCGAAGATAGCCCGTCTAGTTGCTGCGACGGCATCTGTTCTCTCTCGCTCCCCATGAGGATCGTCTCATGGAACGTGCAGGGACTAGGTGGGCCCCAGTTTCAGCGTCAGTGGGGCCGACTGCTTCAGGAGCTTCAGGGCTGCCTTGTGGGAGGAGATATTGATCTCCTCATGCTTCAGGAGCACCATCTGTGTGAGAGCCGCATTAGACGTTGTGGTCAGCTCTTGCGTGGACGATATGATACTTTTTGGTCAGCTGCTTGTGGACCTGGAGGCATCCAGGGTGGGTATGTATGACTATTGCGGACTCTTTGCAGCAGGCCATTGTGGGCAGAGGGATTATTGGCCCAGGCAGGGCTCAATGGATTACTATGCAGGTTCAGGGTTGCCTGGTGGGCTTCCTGAACATCTATGCGCCCAATGTGGCGAGTGCTCGAGCAGAGTTTTGGTCACAGATAGTTGAGTCTCTGCCGCAGGCAGAACACTGGTGCATAGGAGGGGACTTCAACATGTTGGAGGACCCTTCTGACAGGATTGGTGGTAGCCATGCTACTGTGCATGGAGTTGACTTGGCAGCTTGGGAGAGGTTTTGTATGACTATGAGGGTCTTGGATGTTTGGCAGCACTCTGGTTTTGTGAAGCCCCCAGACAGCCTTGCCTTCTCTCGTTCGGACCGCAGAGTTGGAGGCGTGAATCTATCGCGGATAGATCGCTTCTACACTAGTGACCATTTCAGTGACTTGGGAGGGACAGTGGGCATTCTGGCAGGGACTTCTTTCTCGGACCATGCACCAGTGATCCTCACAGTGGCAGACAGGTAGAGGAGTGGGAGCATGATGCTTCACATCCGAGAGAGGGTCTTGTTGGACTCAGCACTCAGAGAGCGGGTAGAGGCTCTTTGGACAGAGAGCTTGGACAGGTAGGATTCTCCCGCTGACAGAGTGGCCTCAGGCCTTGCTCAGATTAGCCGTTTTTTCCTCCAGGAGTCCCTGGCTCGCCGGGCTACAGCGAGAGAGGAGCAGCAGCGTCTCAGACGGGGCATTGCTTCGTTACAGAGGATGTAGGAGCAGCATCCAGATAGTCCTTGGTTGGAGGAGCGGCTACAACAGGCTCGACAGGAGCTTGTTCGCACAGAGGAGAGGCGACATGAGTTTGCTTTCCATCGACAGGTAGCTAAGTGGACCCAGGTGGGTGATAGAGTGACTGGTGCTTTCTTTGAGACAGTGGGACCTCGGCATTCGCATGCCAAGGTCAGTCAGTTGAGGAGGCCCGACGGGTCAGTTGCTTCTAAGCCCGAGGATATGCGTGCAGTTGCTACCGACTTTTATCGTGGGTTACTGTCTGCAGAGTCCCTGTCAGAGTGTCAGGATGCATGCAGGGAGCAGGTTTGGGCACAGATGCCTTGTCTTGTGACTAGGGAGATGCGTCAGAGGCTTGAGCTGCCACTTCAGCTTGAGGAGATGCACACGGCTCTTAGGGCCCTCCCCCGTGGTAGCTGTCCAGGTGAGGATGGGTTGACTCCCAATTTTTTCTTGGAGTACTGGGACCTGCTTGGCCCAGATCTCTGTAGTGCTTTTCAATACATTTTGCACACAGGAGTGATGCCTGACAGCATGAGTGAGGGCCTGATCTACCTCATTCCCAAGGAGGGTGGCTCCTTGGATGAGATTCGATAGTGGCGCCCCATCACCATCCTCAACTCAGCCTACAAAATTCTTGCCAAGGCTCTGAATTTGAGGATTCAGCCACTTCTAGAGAGCCTTATACATGGGACTCATACACGTTTTGTCAAGGAACGCAGTATCCTTGACAACATCTTTACTTTTTGGGAGGCTTCTGTCCTGGCACGGCTTCGTGGTGAGGACTTAGTGATTCTTCTTCTCGATTTTGAGAAGGCATACGACAGAGTTGACGGGGACTTTCTAGAGGGCACTCTACGCAGGATGGGCTTCTCAGATGCTTGGATCAGAGGTGTATCAGCTTTGTACAGATAGGCTCACAGTCAGGTACTTTTGGCAAGAGGTAGAGGTGATCGCTTCATGCTCACATGTTCGGTCAGACAGGGCTATCCTCTTGCCCCCTTCCTCTTTCTGTTCATGCAGAGGCGATGAGCAGGTTTTTGGTGTCGCAGTAGGTTGGTCTACGGGGCTTAGCACTCCCTATTCGGGGAGATGAGCTACTGGACGCTGAGTTTGCCGACGACTCAGCCTTGTACTTAGATGGCCAGGAGGCCAACCTTCATAGGTGTGAGCAGGCTCTGGAGACCTTCTGTTGTGCATCGGGCGCACTGATCAACTGGAGAAAGACAATGGCTTTCTCGGTTGGTAGTGCTCCTGTGCCCGATTGGATGCCAGGAGAGGGCTTTAGGTGGATCCCCCTAGGGACTGCAGTTCGGTACTTGGGCTGTCAGGTTGGTTTGGACTTGTCTCCCGAGCAGCAGACTGCTCCCCGTCTTCTGTCTATGAGGAGAAAGTTGTTACATTGGAGCTCAGCACGACTTTCTTTGGCTGGCAGAGTAGTGGCCAACCAGGTGTTGTTGGCGACTATGTGGTACATCACTTCTTGCTGGATCTTCTCGAGTTCTTGTATCAGCCAGGTAGAGAACTTCCTTGGTCAGGACGTGACACTCAGATAGCCCGAACCAAAGTGGCTTGGCAGGTCATCACTCTTCCTTGTTCACAGGGAGGGCTTGGGATCATTGACCTAGTACAGCACAGCAGAGCCCTTCTTGGGAAGTTCATCGTCAGAGGATGACTTCCATGTGAGGAGCCCTGGAAGGAGTTCTTGCTACAGCGGCTTCGTGCTAGGGTGCCTCAGGCAGGAGGCCCCTGGCAACCTTCGACCATATGGATCTTCAAAGAGATGAGCAGAGTTGGTTTGAGCAGGAGACTGGAGGACCGCTTCGCTGTGAGTTTACTTCGCTCTTGGGGCGAGGCCTGGAGCAGAGACAATCTACTTGCACGGAGGAGCGCCTACGACAGCCCCTTGTCTGGAACCCCATGGTTAGCACTCAGAGAGGCCACTTGGTTGGTAGTCGGCCTCATGTTTCCTGGGGTCCCATGGCAGCGGGTCCAACGCGCTCTTTAGGTGACTGGTTAGAGTTCACAGGCTTGTTTGAGGAGGTGCAGGGTCTCTAGCTGCAGGGCATAAGAGGGGTGCAGAGCATGTGCCAGGACATCTCAGAGGCAGTTCCAGCTGAGTGGCTCATGCCTCTCGAGCCAGTAGCACCCAGGTGGATGGGAGCCTTCACACGACTGGAGGTTTTCATCTCAGTCAGGGCCTGCTCAGAGAGTGTTCCATCCCTCTTCTTCGAGCTTCAGGATGGGGGACGCCTACAGCGAGTTGCAGTAGAGGCCCCGTAGGTGGCAGAGTGCTGTTTTCAGAGGATCCGAGTAGTGGGCATCTGTGGGAGGACTTGTGTCATAGATCCTGACCCAGCAGCTCTTGAGACTGGACATTGGAGGCTGTGGGCTTGGGAGTGTTGTCCACTGGCACGAGTACAGTGGGATCTTGGTGAGTGGCTATGGAGGGACCCTCTCTCTTCTGCAGACCACCCAGCAGTCCTGTTCTTTCAGTACACTGTTCGACTGGGACGTCATATACTAGCAGCACAGAGAGAGGCCCCCCCCGCTGCAGCACCTCATTGGCAGGAGGAGTTTCTCACAGCTGAGTTCTTGGCAGCCTTTTGGGAGAGGTTGTGGGACTCCAGAGAGCCGAGGCGAGTCACCTTGTTTCAGTGGTTGGTCGCACACAGAGCTACAGCAGTTGGGAGATGGCTAGTGCATAGTGGTCTCTCGGCCGCATGTGCAGCTTGTGACCATCTTGTGGAGAGTCAGCGTCACTGTCTTTGGGACTGTCCCTCAGCCCAGCAGGTGTGGATACGAGTTCTTCGGCTGATGCCTACTCTCTCCACGGCTCGACAGTACACTTGGGGAGCAGCGGCTTGGTCCACCCTCACGGGTCCGACACTTCAGTTTGAGCTATCTTCCACCAGCAGGATGATAGTGATGCAGGAGGGGCGACCTACACTCCAGCCTACAACAGAGCTTACTCCACAGGAGTGGCGCAGTGAGAGAGAGGAGTGTTGGGAGCTCATCAGTGGCCTGACACTTTGGTTCATTTGGCAGGCCCGTTGCTTCCGCATCTTTGAGGCTTGCCCTGTGCCACCAGCAGAGACTGTTCGCGATCTTTGGCTAGAGCTGATCCATACCCTCAGAGGACAGCTTGAGGGACTACAGGGCAGCTCCGACCGCATGCGGGAGCGCAGAGAGGCCTTCCTTCGACTTTGACGTCCTCGGCCTTTTTACACCATGGTCCAGGGTGTACTCCAATGGCAGTACCGACCACCTGTGTGGTTTTTCCCTCCCCCCATTTCTTGATTTAGCCCCATTGTACATATGCTGGTTTTTTCATTGGGAGAGTCTCCCATCATGTTTGTTGTAGCCCTCTCTTGAAGAGGTGGTTGTAGCCCTATGGGCAGTTTCAGTAACTAATAGAAGGATCTTTTTCTCGGAAAAAAAAAACTTGGACACTTTGAGTCAAGATTCTACCGCGACACAACAAAGATTCACTTCTAAACAGTTCACAATTGATTTGACATGGCCCGGCGGAGTTCCGTGCCTAGAGATATTGGCCCCAAAGACTGGCGTCCCTTTCGGTACTTCTTTTTGTATTAATCTGTGTTCAAAGTACAAGAGAGCGTGAGGGTTCTCACTCTCAGACTCTGCGTCCAGATGCTCTGAGTTGTGAGACCTTGCCCACCTATTTACATGTTTTTACAAGGGATGCCTAAAAGTAGAGCCCCAAAAGCTGCCACTTAAAAGCATCTAAAAGTAAAGCAACTTATCCCATAGCTTCTCCAAAAGCTTGCGTAGAATTTTCAGCAGTGCTTTTCCGTACAATTCAGCTTGCTTTTCCGTACGATATGCCATGTCAGCAACTCAACGCAAAAAGCGCCGCAAATCACGGGATCTGCCGTACGGTATGCCATGTCAGCATATCAGCAGATTTGTCGGGAATGACACTCAGGGAGGGTGTGCGTGTGTGTTCTGCTGCCCCACTGTGTGTGTGTCCAGGGCCATGCCATGCCATGTCACCCATTTGTGCTATACCCCCCTCTTGAAAGCATTGTAATCGCCTTTGATTACGCTTGCAAAACAGACAAAGGCCATAAACTGTCTTGGCAGACACTGACTGTTAGTACCGATGCACTAGGAAGAACACATCTAGCACATGTACCAATCGTCGACAGTCACATCACACGACATCACTTGACATCACAAGACAATCACATGACAAATCACATTCAACAATCTTAGACCATGATTAATCGGCAAGGTATTTAGCAATCGCATCTAGATCCAATCGGGATCTCTCATATGCCTAATTGACTAATCCTTATTGCAATCATGTGTATAGAGATTATCAGACCGAAATGCCGCAGTCATTTCGTCTATCAGTTCCTGCATTTAAACAAGTCAAGTACAAATTAATATTATTTTATCGAGAATTCGAGTTCATAAAGTCATACAGCAGAATACTGTCAGCTCAGCAGTATCCTCGAAACCCAAAGGGACATGAGTGACTCTATATCAAATGAAAGTATTGGGGCAATCTGTCGACAAAGGAGTGGAGTGACTCGCCTCTTGTGCATACCCACTGCACTAAATTCGGCCATGCTGAAGTCGGGGTTCTATCGGAGTAGACTATGCTACACCGAATGCTTCAAGGTAAAGGTTCACAAATTGAGGAGTATCTGCCAGGTCCTCCTCCTCCATCCACTTCGCATCCAATGCGGGATAGTTCTTGAATTTAACCAAGAACTGAGTTGTGAGACCCTGCCCACCTATTTAAATGTTTTTACAAGGGATGCCCAAAAGCAGAGCCCCAAAAGTTGCCACTTTTAAAAGCATCTAAAAATAAAGCAACTTATCCCAAAGCTTCTCCAAAAGCTTGCATAGAATTTTCAGCAGTGCTGTTCCGTACAGTATGCCACGTCAACAACTTAGTGCAAAAAGTGCCGCAAATCACGGGATCTGCCGTACGGTATGCCACGTCAACATGTCAACGGATTTTTTGAGAATGACTGCCAGCCGGGGAGGGTATGTGTGTGTGTTCTGCTGCCCCACTGTGTTTGTGTCCAGGGCCATGCCATGCCATGTCACCCATTTGTGCCAAATACCTCTGAGCATGGAACTACGCCAAGCCGTGTCGACTATCACGGGGACGTGGCAACTGTTAACTATGTCACGAGGACATGGCAACTGCTAACTTTAGTTGTTGGTTTCTTTCCAAGGGGTTTTGTTTTATTTTTGAGACCCTCTTCTTGAAGTAGAAACGGTCGGACATTGCATGGCTAATGTGAACGGTAGTTTCACCCGTAGATGGGTAGTGGTTGGCACTGGAATTCGTATGGTAAGAGGATGTTTAGGCTCATAGCAAGATCATATAGGTCCCCCCGTCGCACTTAGCAAGTTGGTGGATACTAGGAAGTGAACTCAATAAAGGCCTAAAGTAAAGGTGTGACTACCAACAGAAAAGTATCGATAGTTGGGCCACATTGCATTTTTGGATGCGGTCCCAATGAGGATAGATGGTCAGAAGACCAGTGGGAGCCCAATGAAAGCATCTCCTAAAATTTAGGGAACTGCTATTTTGGGCCGAGAAATGTGTTCGCGTCATTACCTCCGGTATGACTAGGAGAACATTTTACAACTCTGCCGCGAGGTCAACTGGGCGATCAGTTGGGATATTTTTAAGCGGCGAACCCGAAACGGAAAAATGCTTGTAAATGCGCCAAGTCACATTTTTGTGCACTTTCCAATGCAAGGAAGAGTTGGCGCTGATTTTATAGCTGGGAGGCTCATTTGCAACTCTCTGCCACACAAGTTAAGAGCTATGGAGTGCTTCCTTTCCCCCTTATGTACATTGCGGTGCCAGGAGTGATGCCCTGCACGTTACGCACTGCTCTCTCTCTCCCCTACGAGCAGTATGTTATGCCCCACTAGTGGGCTTTTCATTTGACCAATGTACAGTTATGTTGGTTCATGCGCGATTGCCGAGGCAAGAGCCTCTTGCACAGGTACTGGATTAGCTAGCGGCTAATCCCCCGCATGTATAGGTGAATTCAGAGAGGTTTCACGTTAGAAATCTCGTCCGATTCAAAGGGCAAGTAGCCCTACAGGAGCTCGAGGTCTTGCTATAGATGCGACCGGCACGCGAAACGGAGCCCAAAACAGGGAATTACAGCCTGCTGTGTATTTTTGCAGGTTTAGGGTTTTGGCCCTAAACGGACCCTAATGCCCCCAGGAGGTTCAGGGACGCGAGGGGACCTCTGTACAGGGAATTCAGCGTGCTGCAGAAAACAGAGAATTCAGCGTGCTGCAGATTCTCGCCAGGTTTTGCAAAGTGTCCGTATGCATCGGGAAAGTCACCTATTGCGTGGGGATACTGACTGTGAAGCATCCTAGTACAATTATGCTGCCAAAATCGGGCCAGAACAGGTGTTTCTTAGCCTAGATTGTGCGGGGCAGCTTGTAGGAGATCACAGGTTTTATTCCCTTTGTTAAAAAATAAAGAAATACCGAAAGGGGCGCCAATTTTGGGGCCTACAGGTTGTCGGCGTCTGCTCGGAGCATTCTAGCTTCCGAGCTGTGTGTGTACTTAGGTGTTAATTCCCGTTCCAGGTTACCTTTGCAAAGTACTCTGTGTGTGTCTAAAGTAAAGAATTTCGGGTGAAAGCCAACGCCTACCGCCCTACGGGCCGGTTTCATTGACTCTCTCTTTCTATCACCCAAGTGTGGTAGATTGGTTATGCCATTTCCCTCTTGACTAACAGGTCTTGAGTTCAACTCTCCTCGTCAACTAGATCTTTAAGGTCTCTTGGGATAGTTGCCTATGACGTTAAAACTCTTCTTCTTCTTCTTCTTCTTCTCTCTCTCTCTCTCTCTCTCTCTCTCTCTCTATTAAAGTTCAGTGATTATGAAGTTTCTGCTCGTGTGTTGGTATTGATTTCTCGCTTGGAGTGTCCAAGCCTGTTATAGTGGTATCAGAGCAAAAAAAGATTCTTCTTCTACGGAAAATTCGATCCTTTTTGTAGCACGTAGTTTTTTTTGTGAAAGAATCTCCGTGTCTCCACCCTAGACTTATTAGCCACTCCCACCCTTCGTACATCGCGTATCGGGCGCGCTCCTGTCTTCATCGCTCTGTCTTACAGGGCATAAACCATAAAGAATTCCAGATTACTCATGGGTTCTCTTGGGGAATCTGACAAAGAGAACAACTTCAGGTGGGCAGGCAAAAGAAAAGTTCAAATCCGGCGCCGGAACTGAAGAAAAGAGTGAAGATTTGGACAGATTCTTGGTGAAAAGTTTTGCCAGAGCGGAGTACAAACGTCAATTGCAGGTTGACACATGTGAAAAGATTGATCAAGTACTCCAGAAACCCAAGACTTGCGAAACACCTGAAGAATTACCCGATTGATAAGATTTACTCGAGATGGCGTGAGGCCATTGCTTCTCCTCTCAGGTTGGGAGGAAAGTTGAAAGGACAGATGAGTGCAGAAAAGCGGAACCTGTGCTCACAGGAAAAGTCGGATAGAACTCTTGAACAGAAGACGAACCCGAGGACCACCAGAAGATAGGCTAGAAAGTTACAAGCAACAACCGAGCGTAGAAAAGGAAACATGATCGACCTGAATTAGATGAACGAAAGCACAAGACTTTGTCGCACATGGGACAAATTGAAAGATCACGAAGCCCTCATTTTCTTTGATGCAGGAGCCAAGTCCAACTTCATTGGTGGCTCGACTTGGAATTACGCTCGATAGGCTAAGGCCACAGGCAGAGGTAGTTCTAGCGGCACCCGGACGAGATGTTGTCATCATTGGCAAACTTCGTTTGCATTGTCAGGGGTATTTAGGGCACAAGGACTTTTATATCATGCCTTTGGAAGGGTGTGATGTCCTCCTAAGAATAAAGAACAACGCCATGGTTGACTATCGGGCTAAGAAAGTGACTTTGACGAATGAGAAGGGCAAAGAGATTGCACTTGATGGAAAATAAAATAAAATAAAATTGAAAGGCCGAATATGTTTGTGTTAGAGTTTTGGCATCTTAAGTGAACTGCCCAATGTGATCCCATTATTTAGTTTGGGTATATGTTTTACTTATTTGTCAAAGTCTTGGGTAGGGCAATTTACTAAGCTTGCTATATAAGCAACCCCTTGCCTCCATTGTATAAACATTCAGTTATTCATTACCAAGGTTGATTGGTTCAGGAGACTCTTTCTCTCTCTCTCTCTCTCTCTCTCTCTCTCTCTCTCTCTCTTTCTCTCTCTCTCTCTCTCTCGTGCTCACTCCCCTTGGTCTCTGCTTCTGCATTGTCGACTTTGACATGGTATCAGAGCTTTATTGGTGAAGAGCCTTGGGGAGGCGAAGCTGCTGCAAAGAGGAGAAGAAGAAGAGATCTCATCGTCGGCGCCGTTTACTTCCCCACTTTCATACAACATTTCAAAACGCTAAGTCTATCCTCTTTTTCGGCGCTGCTATCCATTGGCATTTGTTGCCCACAATAACATCTCAAAACGCCGCCTCTCCTAGGCGCCGGTCTCCCCGACAGATTTTGAAACGCTGCTAGTCGACAGTGCCCCCTTTGGAGACGACATCCGACCCCGCTTCTCTTGCATTTTGATATGCAGTGACAGATTGGGAAGGTGTGGCCTTGTGCCCAATTTACGGATGTTGTGGAGCGGCATGAGAGAAGCAAGACGAGGAGCTCTAGAGAGGGACAACAAGAGTAGTTTGGGAGCATTTTGAAGCTCAAAATTTTGGGCAAAGCTCCGTGGATCTGCTTGGGAGAACAAAAAGGTGGCAATTTGGAGTTGAAGGGAGGAAGTTTCTTGGAATGGCTTGGAGATGGAAAGGTGAGCAAATTAAGAGAGAAGGAACTTGGATTTTTTTGTGGCCCTTGGAGTGCGAGGAGGAGTACAAGTTCCAGTTCTTGCAAAATCAAAATGGCCTCCCCTTGCTCAAGCACCCACGACGACAACGACCAAAAGCAACAAGTGGCTATGGATAACGGATCGTCAACCATCCATTTAGCGGCCTATGCACCAACACAATTCTCAAGGAACCTGACAAATTGTTTGGCTCCAATTTGTGAAGTCATAAAGCAAATGGCAGAGTTCGGTAGAGGACATCAGCAAAGGTCAGTTGGACAAGGATGGCAGTACCAATACTCAGTTAGCTGCCTCGGTACCCACGAGGTACGATGACAGTTGTCATGAATATGACTCGAGGCTTTGTTTGGCTCGAGAGTTTGAAGCCAAAGGCAAAAGCATAGAAAGACAAGGATAAAGGAAAGCTGGATAGAGATTACGGTAATAAAGATTTGGTAGAGGAGATCGACATGGCACACGTGGAGGTGGCCACAGTGACCTCAACGTCAGATTTCTAGTCAAATGAAAGGTGTCACCACTAACTTCAGCCAGAGAGAGGCTTGTGAGTGGTAGAGAGGGGCAAGCAATGCTCCCTGTAATTAATTTGGACTCTTGTATTGGAGTTCAAGTTATTGGTGTTTGGACCTGTAGGTCGGAGTTCAATGCACATGCATCTGGCAAGGAATCTATCAGACGTCTAAAACACAATCGATGGGCGCGCCAATTCATTGTTGTTGGTCAAATCATGGACAGGATGTGTTCCACAGTTCATTATCTTGGAGTTTTATATTTTGGACGTGATGTGTTCACGGTTCACGAATGGGGATTATTGGACGTAGTGTGGTCTATAGTTCAAAGTTTCTACAAAGGCAACTGATGCTCAAGATGGCATTATTTTCAGGTACAAAGTTTAGGGTAGCAAAACCGAGGTGTACCTAGTATCCCGGCCGGTGCTAGAGTGTCCATGGTAGGCTTCTTCATCGACTTGGTCTCACTATCGATGTCCACTATGAGCTGTAGATACTTATTTTTTATCAAAGTCTTGGGTAGGGCAATTTATTGAGCTTGCTATATAAGCAACCCCTTGCCTCCATTGTATAAACATTCAGTTATTCATTGCCAAGGTTGATTGGTTCAGGAGTCTCTCTCTCTCTCTCTCTCTCTCTCTCTCTCTCTCTCTCTCTCGTGCTCACTCCCCTTGGTCTCTACGCTTCTGCATCGTCGACTTTGACAGTTTGACCTCGAAAAGGAACGATAAGATGCTTTGCAAGCTGAGGCTGAATGTTTCTCTGAGGGCGTACCAGGCGAGTTGTCTCCTTCACGACCTAAAGATCACATGATTAATTCCTGGTAGTACACCACCGAACTGGCCACCTTACAAAGTTAGGCGAGGCCAAAATAAAGAAACAATGAACTAGAACAAATTTCCATATTACGAGGATCGATGATATACCGACAAACTTCAGGGTTCTACTTGCCAAATTGATATGAAGAGTAATTATCATCATATCTGAATTGCTCGTGGAGACGTCTACAAGACAGCTTTCAGGACAACCTTTGGGAATTTCAAAGAGTTTTATAGGCACTGCGGAAGCATAAATTGGTTATAAATGCGAAAAAGAGCGAATTTTTCTTCCCTGAGATACACTTCCTTGGACATATCGTCTCAGCATTAGGGGTAAAGATGGACCCGACCAAAATTGAGACTATTTGTTATTGGGGTGATTTGAAGAATGTTCATGAGGTTCGAAGCTTATATAGGCTTGTGCTCATATTATCGGTGGTTCATTCTGAAATTTGCAGAGATCGTTCTCCTTTGCATATGCTGACTCAGAAAAGAGTTCCTTTTATTTGGGACCGATAGAGATTGCAGCCTTTGAGACTCTCAAAGAAAAGTTGACTACTGGACTCGTGTTGGCCTTACCAGACTTGCAAAAGCCATTCGAAATTTACTGCTTACGGTCGTAGTTTGGGAGCATTCTTGATGCAAGAAGGCCATGTAAGTGCTTATGAGAGCAAGATGTTTTTACGTCCTGAAATGGTTGCACAGATTTATGCAAAAGAGCTATTGGCAGTGATTGATACTCTTACTCAGTGGCGACAACAGAGTTTATGCTGCTACTTGTCACAGAAGGAGTTTCCGGAAAAGCAGATGCTATGGGCTACCCTCTTGTCACAGTTTCACTTCCAGATTGTCCATGTTCAAGGACAAAAGAATTTAGTGGCAGATGCATTGTCTCGGAAGCCCTTGGTTTTGATTATTTCCGCGATTCATCATTGAAGCTTCGAGGATATTTTTACTAGGATACAGGATGGGGAGACAGTTTCAGGCTATTCCATACGGGATGGCTATTTGATGCAGAAAAGGATGTTGTGTGTTATATAGCCCTTGCGGGAAAAGGTATTGACAGAGTGCCATTGTCCACCTTTTACAGGCCACCACGACATGGATACCATCTTGAAGGGTGTGAGCGTTACTTCTATTGGTCGAGGCTAAAAAAGGATGTGGATGACTTTGTTCGCAGTTGTTTAGTATGCTAAAAGGTCAAGTTTTGACAGGCATAAGGCACACAGACTCTTATAGTCTTTACCCATTCCCACCCGCCCCTGGGAAAGCATTGCTATTGATTTCATCTTTGATCTCCCTAAGACTCAAAGTGGGCACGATGGCATTTGGATAGTCATCGACAGATTCAGTAAACAGGCCCACTTCATTCCGCTAAAGAAGATAGTTAAGCTTGATCATTTGTCGAAACTGTTTCTCTCATAGATTTTCCGAATATATGGCATGCCTAAGTCCATTGCTTTGGACAGAGATCCCCGATTTACTAGGTTGTTTTGGAGGGCAATCTGGGAGAACATTGGCACGCAGTTGCAGTTCTCGTCCTCGTTTCACCCGTAGACAGAAGGGCAATTTGAGATGGCCAATTCAATGGAATTGGATTTGGTGAAGTCTTATATTTCAAATCAGAAGACTTAATGGGAAAAGTATTTGCTCTTGGTGGAGTTTGCCTACAACAACACACGGGGAAGGCGCCATTTGAAGTATTCGAGGGTGCCAGAAAGGTTCCTCAATTTCTAAGCACCAAAGACAAGATTCTTTTGAAGTAATTTTTTTGGAAACAAAAAAAGTCTAGAAGGTACGGAAGGCCATCTAGTTTTAGAGGAGTTGAGTTCGTCCTCTTTTGACAGTGACTAGATCAACAAGAAAATCAAGGAGTTCAAGGAAGGGAGTTAGGTCGTCAGATTTGAGACGTTTTTAGACTACGAGGACACCCATTGAGTCCTTGAGTTTGTACAACAGTTTGATGTCGCCTGCTCTGGAGGACGGTTCTTAGAACATTCTAGGGTGCGAAAGGCGACATCTTACTTGAAAGGAACTGTACAGACATGGTGGTCTACTCTGTTGTGACGACGAAGGAAGCACCTGGGACGTGATTAAAATTCAAGACAATTTTTATGTCACCTTGGATATGAGATGAATATGCAACAAATGTCATCATGGCTTGGCATCACTTGATAATGACCGAGAACTATACATTGGATGACTATTGCAAGAGGTTTAGGAATACTTATTTGCCAGTGTCTTCGTTTTGGAAGATTACTTTGAAAGACCAGATTGAGTGGTTTTGTTGTGGTTTGCCAAAAGAGATTCGAGACTATTGTCTGAACAAAAGTCTGACTCTATTCAGAGACTTAAGGAACGAGTTGGAACACATGCGGGCTCATTGACTTATCTTATGGACAGGATAGTATCCACCTCAAAAAGGCAAGAGTCCGCCAGATTGAAAAGAATGAATCAGGGGAACTGGATGACAGCCCATCATAGTATTATGGAGAATTAGATGGTTCTGACGAACTAAGGGAACCAGATGCAAGTTCATCAAAGGATTCCAGAGAAAGGGGATCAGATGATAATGCGTCTTAGGGTTCCGATGATTGGGACTGACGTGTCAATGGATAGGGGAAGCGAAAGACGCTACCCACAGGTCCCAGGGCACAAGGAAAGAAAGAAAAAAGGGAATCAGTTGGTAGATCAAAGAATTCCCCAGACCCAGGATAAGATTTTTGAAGCAGATTAGTGTGATCTAGATCTAGATACTGCTTTTGCCAAGAGGCCCAAGGCTCTTGAGAAGTTTCAAGCACGGCATAAGAGGGCAGCTGACAAGATTCGACGCGAGCTGAAGGAAGATGATTGGGTGCTCTTATGGTTTGAGAAGGCATGCCTAAGGAAACGAAAAGGAAAGGAGCGGCTTTTTTTTTCCCGTAGCGAAGAATGACTATGGCCCTTTCCAAATTCAAGAGAAGATAAATGGTGTATCCTTTAGACTGAAGGTGCCAAAAACTTGGAAGATTTACGATGCTTTTTCAAGGGCACCTCACCCTTGAAAAATTTCAAGGGTGAGGTGCAAGTCGAAAGGGAGCTTGAGGAGCAACCTGAAGGGGAAGAGGGCGAGGAGATACTCGTTCTGGAACATATACTAGCTCACTAGGAAAGGAAAGAGAAAGGTAAAGTGAACGATAGTTCTTAGTCAAGAACTATCCGGCATTGAATACGAAGTGGATGGAGCAGGACTTAGTAGTAGACACCCCTCAGATTTGGAACTTTACCTTGGCGTTTTTGGTCTAGCTTTGGCTATTCCAAGAGCTCCCGGAGGTCAGCAGGTTGAATTTGGTGCAGGCGAGACTGCACAAGAGAGGAGTTACTTCGCTCCTTTGTCACAGATTACCTAGAAAGAATAAAGTCACTGATTTTCCTTTGGATAGGGATACTGATGGGCTGACAATATTTTGTTGGATGACTCTATGAAAGAAGTACTTCGACATGGGGATTCTCGGAACTGATTTTGATTAATGAACACTCTTAACATGTGATTGTGTTTGAGTGCAGGATTGAAAGATGAAATGATTGCAGCATTTCGCTCTTGGAAATCTATAAACATGATCGCAATAAGGATAAGTTAATCCAACATTAGTGGGTTCGGGATGGATCTAGATGCGATTACTAAAATACGTTGCTGGCAATCATGGTCTGAGATTTGGAATGAATTTTTTTGTGATTGATTTGATCTGTCATGTGTTGTCATGTGAAGTGATGTGATTGTCGTCTTTGTAGAAGTGCTAGATGTGCTGTGTCTAATGCATTGGTACTTAGAGTCAATGTCTACTGAATTGGTTTATGGCCTCTGTCTGTTTTGCAAGCGTAATCGAGGGGGATTACAATTCTTTCAAGAGGGGGTATGTCACAAACTGATGACGTGGCATGACCACCCGCGGCATACTGATCACGTGGTAGCCTGTACGGACAACAAGCCACGTGCAAGCAATACGGAATCCCGCAAAACGCGTTGGTAGGTTGACGTGGCAGATTGTACGGATTTCCTCTTTTCACGCTGGCTGTTGACGTGACAGGGGTGTACGGAATTCCGTATTTTGCGCTGGTTGCTTTTTGGCAGATTTTGGAGCCAGTTTGCTTTTGGGACTCATTGCTTTTGAGTTTAATTGCTTTTGGGGCTTTGCTTTTGGCATCCCTTTGTAAGAATAAAAGGAACCCAAGGGCCTCACTCTCCAGAGCATCTAGAAGCAAAGTCTGAGAGCAGAGGTCCCTCGAGAGTTGTACTCTGCAATGATTAATTAAATACGGAAAGGGGCACCAGACTTTGGGGCCAATACCTCTGGGCACGGAACTACGCTGGCCCGTCTCTCTCTCTCTCTCTCTATTAAAGTTTAGTGATTATGAAATTTCTGTTCGTGTGTTGCTATTGATTTCTCGCTTGGAGTGTCCAAGCCTGTTACAGTCCCCCTCTGATTAGGCCATCCGGTTTGGTATAGTCATGCCATGTCCTCAGTTTACGGCACTGCTACTTCTATGCCACCAAGGGGAAGTTTTCCTGTGAAAGTCGCTTTGTAAATCTCTGATCTTTAGCTTGTGTTGTGAGAAAACATTTGGGAAAACACTAGAGCTTCACCCAATGAACTCCTTTGCCACGTGTGCACCTCCTGGAATAGGTTTTTTCCTAGGCCCTATTTCCATAGCCTCTAGACACTTAGCGGGAGGACTTGTATTGATGTTAGGTTCAGCGGAATGATTGTTTGCGCTTTGCTCAAGATGAGTGCTCCGAACTGTGCTCAAGGTTCCTTTTGTTCTTATGGAAGGTAGAGCCTTCCGTTCTTAATGGAAAGTGCTATGATCACAAACAAAGTGAATGGACACTGTGCGTGAAAGTGTATGAGACTGAGAGATAGAGAGAGAAGAGAGATACGACACCAGAGACGTTGTAAAACCCTCCTCCGAAGGCCCCACTCTTGTCGGCGAGAGTGGTCTACTTATTGATTTCACAAAGTGGTACAATGACGATGCAATGGACTGATGCAACTTGGGACTATGTCGGTGACAATGACGACGACGACTTTAGGGCTGAAATCTGTGGTCTTCTATCTGCTGTCCATAAACACACTATGGCTGAAAATCTGGGACTGTTTTCGGTGGCTGAAAATGACTGTTTTGGCTGTGTTTTTGAGTGCTGAAATTGGGGATCTTCTGCAAGTCGCTAGGGCTGAATCTGCTGTCGTCTTCAAGGCTGAAAACGCTGCTGCAATGGCTTCGTTAATGGCTGAAAATAAAAACGCTGATGTCCTTGTGTAGCGTTAGCAAAAATGCTAGGGATCTGTGAAAGGCTGGCGATGATGGCAACTGAAAACGCCAAGGCTAGGGCTTGAGGCCGGCTTGCGGTAGGAATCTGCTAGAACAGAAAACGCTAGGGCAATGGGAAAACGCCAAGGAGAGGGAAATCGCCAAGGCTTGAAGGTCTTGATGGTTCTTGCTGAGAAGATGCCTGTTGAGCGGGGAGCTCTTGCTGCCTCTTCTGCCATTGAGTGCTAACTTTGGTTTGCTTATATATCAACTTAGCAAAATTGCCCTACCTACTTTTGTTGGAAATCACTTAAAAATAATAAGTGAAAAATACCAAAATAAGGGAATATAGGCTAAATGCACTGGAAAATTCCCCTAACTGATTCTAATGGATTCTGATGGGAATACTGATGATCATGCTGTGTGCAGCCAGAGGATATGCATCTACACTAAGTGACTTGGCATGCACGGTCTACGAATAGACTCACAAAAGTGCCAGATCACTTCTAATCTAGAGTGACTGGACTGACTGAACCTTGATCATGGTGTAGCTTGTCCACGGACACATAGGGTTGGATGTGTCACGTGACAATTGATGTTAGGTTTCAAAGGATGTTGGCCCGAGTAGCATGCCTTGCACACCTGAGCGAAGGTTTCTTGAAAGACTTTCTCCACCTCGAGGGAAAACTTGAGTACATAGCATTGATACGAAACCATCAACTCACTTGAGCACTTAATCTTCTCCTGAATTGTTGACTACATGTTTCAAAACAAAAACACACTAATATGCCTTCACATGTAGCCACCTAAAATTGGTTTGTTTACATGTACAACCTTGCTGGCTAGATCGATGTGTGCATGGATGGCCTCGCCAACTTGGATCTTTTATGTCCAGACTCCAAAGTTGGTTAAGAAAGGAGGACTTCAAAGGAGTTAAGAGTGTGGCGCTTCTAACAACATGGTTAGAAGAAACTCCTTCAAAGAGAGAGAGAACTCAGCAGAAAATATTCGCTAAAAGCCATGAACACATGCTTTGTGAAAGAACCGTTCACCAAACACAGATAAAGAAAGGGTCTGCATAATACCTTATTGTGAGATTTTGTGGGCATTCGAAAGGGGGTAAGCCTGCAAGTCACATGATGAGGATACTTTTGGAACGCTAAGAGTGCTTCTACAACCTGTTGTGCAGGAAATCATGTGAATGTGCTTGCATATGCAAAGCACTCTCAACTTGCTCTGAGACCATTGAGAATACATCTGGAAAGCACACTAGAGCTCCACTCAACCAATGCCTTATATAGGCCAGCAGCTAGCCTTGCTACTTATATATAGGACTTCTTGCCACAGGTGAATCTCTTTGAGCAGATTTAGACATGTTGGTTGGTTTTCTCAATGTTTTTAGGCTTTCTAAGCATCTACTCGCCCTTCGGTTTTTGAAGATATGCTACAACCATTCGTGTCATACCATGTGTTCATATGGTACCCTATAAGTGGGTATGGTCTCTATGGTATGGTATGCTTGCTGAGGAACTTTCGTCTTTCTTTGAAGTAACCGGCCATGGTTGCACTAGTACTCTTTTGTTGCCAAAGATGATTAACTAATGGTGTTTTTGAAGAAGCTTCACAATTTAGCTCTACTGGTTTTAGTAAATCGTCAGGTGCCATACATTATTGTTACTGTACCCCTCATGCATGACAAGCTTATGACCTGCTCTGATATAGGTCTTCCTTCATACATGTCTCTTTTGGGATCTAATGGACCTGTCGTATGAAGTTTTCAAGTTATTTTTCAAGTTTACTCTCTCTATTGCAGGCAGTTGTTGATGAACTGTGTCCATATGCAGGCAGTTTTCAATGAGCTATGTGGCTTGCTTGATCCTGGAAAACCATCATACACCCCCAAAAAGGGAAAACAGTGTGTAGTGATGTTTGTTGGTTTACAAGGCGAGTCTTATCTCTCAAAACATTTTTGAAATTTGCTTCTACCAGATGATCCGTGGCCTTTTCTTAGCTGTTGTAATGTGACAAAACAGGGTCTGGTAAAACTACAACATGTACAAAGTATGCACAGTATTATCGGAAGAAAGGTTTTAAGCCAAGTCTCGTTTGTGCCGATACATTCAGAGCTGGTGCATTTGATCAGCTAAAGCAAAATGCAACTAAAGCCAACATTCCTTTTTTTGGAAGGTAAGAATTTATGTCATTTCCAAGAACAATGAGAACTGACGGAAGTTTTTTTTTCGTTTATCTTACATAGCCCAGAAATATTTTGAAGTCACGGTGTACTCAAAAGATTGCAATTTCTATTTCTTGCAGCTACACAGAGACAGATCCGGTTGCCATAGCCCAGACAGGAGTCGAAAATTTTAAGAAAGAAAATTCAGATCTTATAATTGTGGATACGAGTGGAAGGCACAAACAGGAGGCTTCCTTGTTTGAGGAAATGCGACAAGTCTCCGAAGTGACGGTAATGCCTTGTTGTCTTGCTCCTGTGGGTTTGTGGGAGAAGTCAAACCTTATATTTTCTTGTTTCTCAAATGCAGAAACCCGACTTAATCATCTTTGTTATGGACAGCAGTATTGGGCAGGCGGCATTCGACCAAGCTCAAGCATTCAAGCAGAGTGTACCTGTGGGTGCTGTGATAATCACCAAGATGGATGGTCATGCTAAGGGTGGTGGGGCGCTAAGCGCGTAAGAACTATTTCCTACGACAACTAATTTGATCGGTTTCAGCACTGGGAGCAGAGATGTCTTTGGAATGTTTGAAATGGTGTGGAAATAATTGTGTGATTGAGATTCTGGTATACTCAATCTTTGTTTTGTTTTGTGCCCAGGGTTGCAGCCACAAAAAGTCCAGTAATTTTTCTCGGGACAGGCGAACATATGGATGAGTTTGAACTGTTTGATGTAAAGCCCTTTGTTAGCCGGTTACTTGGTAGGCGCATTTTCTGAGCTGTGTTTGTGATAATTGTCAAAGTTCAGTCAACTTGCAAATCTCTCAATGATGTTGTGGCATTTGCAAGGCATGGGAGATTGGTCAGGGTTTATGGACAAAATACATGATGTTGTTCCATCGGATCAACAACCAGAGCTTTTACAGAAGCTTTCGGAGGGTAGTTTTACGCTACGGATCATGTATGAGCAGTTCCACAACATATTGAAGCTGGGTCCTCTGAATCAGGTTTCTTTCATATTTTCATTTGAGTAGGTCTCCATGATTTCAAAAAGTAAATAAATTACATGAGAATCTACGTAGGTCTCCATGATTTCAAAAAATAAATAAATTACATGAGAATCTACTGAGATGCTCTTTTTCGTTTTTTTCTCTGTATAGTGGCTGGAGAGAGTCTCTCTCTCTCTCTCTCTCTCTCTCTCTCTCTCTCTCTCTCTCTCTCTCTCTATGAGTATGTACCTCTGTTGAGCGAAGCAATAAAGCAAGTTGGTTCTTCTTGGGACAGGTCTTTTCCATGATTCCAGGATTTAGTGCGGAGCTTATGCCAAAGGGAAGAGAGAAGGAGAGCCAGACTAAGCTGAAGAAGTTCATGACCATGATGGATTCTATGACAAACGAAGGTACACTTTTGTTTAGTATTCAATCAAATCTTTTTGCAATTTAAAGGCGATGTGGTGATAGCTTGCCTTTTGCTTTTAACAGAACTTGACAGTACAAATCCAAAGTTATTCTCAGAAGCCTCTAGAATAAATAGGGTAGCCAGGGGCTCCGGTCGGTCTGTGCAAGAGGTACATGAGATGATCGAGGAGTACAAACGGCTGGCGAAGGTGTGGAGCAAAATGAAAGGGCTGAAGATACCAAAGAAGGGAGACATGAGCGCCTTGTCTAGAAATATGAATGTACAACAAATGACCAAAGTTCTTCCTCCGCAGATGCTCAAGCAGCTCGGTGGTGCGGGAGGTTTGCAAAGCTTAATGAAGCAAATGGGGTCGAAGGACTTTGGCAAAGAATTTGGTGGAGCCTTTGGAGACAAATAATAGACATCTTCTTTGTCTTGGCACTAATGATAATCTTACCACATTTTGTAAGCAAAGATGTTCTTACCGAAATTTGTAATTAAATTGCTTTTCTTGGAACTGATAGGTCTCTAGTAACATAGATGATATGTGTCTTCCAGTGCACTCAGATCACCCGATTGTCTCAATTTTTTGTGTTTAAATGCCTCACCAACAGTCTATGAGTGGTGACTTTTCTTTTTTGTAATAGGCAAAGGTTTCTCTATTTTGTAATGGTGAGTATATCAATAGTGACATCAAAGCGCGGCAAAGAGAATATCAAAACAGAAATGTGACATTGATTACATGCGAGCTTTTCAATCTGGACAGGGTGACCGCTCCTATTGAACATTCCTCACCAATGTTGTTCCTTATTATGTTGAAATGCAAGTGAAGGAGCAGATGCTTTATAATCTAAAAATCGGGCAGCACCTTGGATGAGTAAGTACCCAAAAAATTAAGATAGAAACATAAGAGAGAAGCACCATGAAATATTGCTTGTGAGCACAGACGATTACATCACTCCCTGCGCAACTTGGGATGTTTCACATCCATTAAGATACATCTTTCTGACCGCTGCAGGCAATGGCCCGAGCCTCCATTTTGTTGAATCACAGCGGCAAGTTCTTATTGGTTGTATGCTTAATAATGAAGAGTACTCCATGCTAATATCTTCAAAAATTTTCGTACATGCTTTTTTTCCCTACTTTGGTCTTCTCTCCTCTCTCTGGCTTAGTGGTTGAGCATTTCATGCGTGCCAGAGATTTACTAACAGAGCTTCTAGCAGTTATGTTTAACCGTGCCATGTGTGAGGGCTTGCTTGATACTTGGAGCCTATCTACTATTGTACCTATCTTCAAGTCGGGAGACCCTATGGAGCCACGGAATTATCGCACTATCATGATTGGACACACATTGGCACGGTTGTAGCATCTATTCTTGAGTAGCAGCTCAGTAGATTGGCGGAGGAGAGGGAGGGGATACGTGCAACTGGGCAGGAAGGTTTCAGGAGGGGTTTTTCTACTCTTGACCATATCTTGACACTCAGAGCCATCATTGAGGAGGGCAGATCGCATGGGAGACGGATCTATTGTAGCTTTGTGGATTTCCGCAAAGCATTTGACACAGTGCCCAGAGCTAGATTGATGCGCAGATTACAATAGATGGGAATACCCATAGAGCTCATTTCGGGGGTCATGGCATTATATAGGTCATTAGTGGGGCATGTACGCACCCCAGAGGGTCTATCCACACCGGTTTACTCCACTGTTGGGGTGAAGTAGGGCTGCCTGCTCTCTCCTACTCTATTTGGTATGTATGTGGATGAGGTTTACTACATTGAGAGAGATGGTGATAGAGGTGCACAGTTGGCAGGGACATGGATTCCACTATTGTTATATGCTGATGACATTGTGTTGATCTCCGACTCTCCGAAGGGGATGCAACGTCACTTGGATGCTTTGCATAGGTTTGCCCAGGAAAGTGGTTTGTCCGTCAACCGTGGTAAAACCAAGGTCATGGTATTTAATACCACCCCACAGTGGATTAGGAGGTTAGCGCCCGCATTCACATACGGCCAGGAGAAGGTGGAGTATACAGATGCTTACACTTACCTTGGAGTGGTTTTTAGTGGGCCAACATTTTCATTGAGGAGGGCAGCAGAGACTAGATTGCCAGAGCCCATGCAGCATTGGGTAGATTGGAAAGGATGCGTTCACAGGTTGAGTTTCAGGAGCCTCGGATGAAGCTCTGGCTCTTTGACACTTTGGTGGCCTATGCATTGCTTTATGGAGCTGAGATTTGCGGACCTTCCTTGGATCATCACGGGAGGACAGGCCGCAGTGATGGATGGGGGGACATGGAGAAGCCTCTGGTCTCTATGATCTCGCGGCTCATTAGAGCCAAGGATTCAGTACCACGTGCTATTATACGAGCAGAGCTAGCTGCCCCCCCCACTAGTGGTTGAGGCGCTCACCAGATCTGTCTCCTTCATACACCGCATGTGGGAACTTCCCAGAGACAGATATGCACGCCTTGCACTTGAGTCCTCTCGACAGTTAGCCATGCAGGGAGATACAGCATGCTGGTATGGGGAGATGACATCATGGTTTCAGGTGTATGGGTTCAACATAGACAGATTGCCTTCCTTCCAGTACTCACTGGATGCGCCCTCTCTGACTCTTACACAGTCCGAGATCACCAGGCTCATTCGCCAGGACTTGACTCAGCTAGACACCAAGAGGACATGGATACAGCCAGCATAGGAGCTGGGCACGAAGATGGCTTTCTACAAAGAGCATCTCCTCCAGCTTACGAAGGATGGTTTTGTGACGAGGTCCAGATACATGGACACCCACTTGTCTCATGGGATACAATGTGCTATTGGCCAGATACGCACATCTTCGCACCAGCTGCGGATCGAGACTGGGAGCGGAGTACCAGCAGAGGCTAGGACATGCCCCTTGTGACGAGGTCCAGATACATGGACACCCACTTGTCTCATGGGATACAATGTGCTATTGGCCAGATACGCACATCTTCGCACCAGCTGCGGATCGAGACTGGGAGCGGAGTACCAGCAGAGGCTAGGACATGCCCCTTGTGTGACATCGAGCCTGAGACAAAGTTGCACTACACATGCCACTGTCCCGTCTACTACGAGATATGAGGCCGCTTCCATTGCTTGTTCAGAGAGGGCTTTGGACCATTCTCTAGAGTCATGCGGTACGAGGATGAGAGATGCCTGGGTTTGTTTTTGCTCGAGCTGCGCAGACACAGAGAGAGCCTGATGAGAGGAGAGACTAGCCACTCTCAGAGACAAATCATAGACTTCTTTAGAGCTGCCATTGGACACCCGGAGGAGTTACTACCACAACAGAGCTCGTCGCCTTACACTAGAGGCACACTGATCGATCGAGCGACTGAGTCGGGGAGATCCAAACACCCACGACTGCGTAGGACTACACAGCATCGTCAGAGGCTGCATCTGAGGATTCGGATCACTTTGGCTCGACATGCGCGACGCCCGGTCAAACTACTGACCATGGAGGAGATTGATGAGATGCGCCAGCGACTGATGCTGAATCTCCTGTGATCTGGCTATCCCAACTAGCTGTTTAGTTGCTTAGTTCACACCTAGCACTTCAGGATTCCATAGTATTTTATTTTATCATTTTGTCATTCTGTCATCTTGTTACTCATGTTACTCTGACTTTGTATCAGATCCACCACATTGTAACTTTCTGATCTCATAGGTCACTTTGATATAACATTTCATTTCATTTCTCTCTCTCCCTCCCCCCCCCCCCCCCCCCCCCCCCCCCCCACCCCAATGTGTGTGTGTGAATATGAAGAGGGAAACTGGAATAACCTTTCTATCACCCAAGTGTGGTAGATTGGCTATCTTATTTCCGCATGGATTATCAGATCGTGAGCTCAAGACTTGTCGGTCTCTTGGGAGTGTTCCTACAACGTAAATCTGTGTGTGTGTGTGTGTCCTACTTGCGGTAGGCCATTGTTGGTCCTCAACTAAGCAACATGTTTTGGGTAGGTGGGATATCAACAAACACAAAGTTAAATTTGCTTACAATCTCTAAAATAAAGTTACAACACTTGTTACCATGATTATCTAACAGGGTTTGGAGGCTAATCTGGTTGTATTTTCAAATGTAGTGAAGCATGTCCTAAGGGTGTGGTCACGTCCGGCATTTTGGGAATTTTGGAAAATTTGAAGGGCATTTTGGGAATTTATGACAAAATATTGGGGGTTTTTCGGAATTTTTGAAATCTGAGGGGTATTTTGGTAATTTTCCCTTTAATATATTAACTCTCCAATTTGAACAATATAGCTGATTTTGGCAAGATGAAAAACTGCAGCATGATCTATGATCATAACAGGCTTTTCGTTGCAGGCATCTGCCTTTTCAAAGAAAACTGCTCGACACTTTGATATGATGAGGTGCATTTTGAACATTTGGTCTGCTTCAGATTAGGAATAACAAGGATTGCGTAGAGAGAGAGGCAAAGCAAAGAATGAGGATGAGCACAGAAAATTCATATCCAAGGTTTGCCTAAAATAGCTTCCATCAAAGCTTGCCTTGATGTCATTAAAACACTTCAGAAAGTGGTTGTTGCTTTTGTAAACAAACGATCAAATTGATTATTCTCTCGTGCAGAAACAGGAGCAAAAGAAAAGTATAACAAGTTGGAGATGCGGGGTATCGATCCCCGTACCTCTCGCATGCTAAGCGAGCGCTCTACCATCTGAGCTACATCCCCGCGATGGTACTGACAAGTAGGTAAACAGTATTAAAGCACTTATTATGGACAGCTCCCGTTGGATAGTTGTGAGACAGGAAAAGGTTCTCTCTCTCTCTCTCTCTCTCTCTCACATACGACATTAATACCGTGTAGTCATCTAAGTATCATTAAGTCATATGAATAAACATGAGGACGTTTATCCCCCTAGCATATCTTTCCTCAAATGTGCTTCTTTTTGGAGGCATTTCATAGCATATCTTTCGGATTTCCCTTTTCATTTTAGCGTTCTCTTATATAGTAGTCCTTAGTAGAAAATAGTAACATCTAAGGAATCTCATTTGTTAGAAAAAGTTTATTCATATTATACAAAACACATACAACACCCAAGGTTCACTCAAGGAGTGTGTCGAGCTTCCTTCTATTAATACCGATGTAATTTTATCGATGGCATATCCAAACTTGTAATTTTCTACAAGAATGGCACTTAAAGTATGCCTCAAATCCTAGACAAGATGGGTCCATCTTACTCTTGCATCCATCCAAAAATTTTCTAGACCTATACAATTGTTAGTGATAGTGGAGGTATGTATGTCTAGGAAGTTCTAGCTCAAAATATCAATAGTTTTTGTTTACAACAATATTAGTATAGTGGAGGTTGAAAGGGAATGTATGAAGAGGTTGTTGCTCCACGTTTACAAAGAGGTTATGTTCCATATAATATCCAAAATATTCCATGGTCTTGCTCTCGCAAGTTCAATTTGGTTATTTGAATTATGCATGGGGTCAACAAGGAGAGATGGTTGTTGCTATCATGTATGTATAAAATTTAATTGATAATTGCATATTTGGCTCAAGGATAGAGGAAGGTTTGCATGGAGGTTACTACATATATACTCACCTCAAAATCAACCAAACCACCAATCATGTGATATATATCCAATGATGTTTTGCATCAAGGGATCGAATTTTGCCTACTCATGTTTCTCTCTACACCTATAAAGAGCTTCATGCTCCATGAGTAGATTATCAGGTCATTCATGTAGTTTTATTTTGCAGCACATTGAGTCCTCTCTCTTGAATGAGAAAGTGTTAATTAATCATATTGAATGTTGAATTAATCAATTCTGCATGATACTTTAACTGTACAAATGTCTTCCAACAAGTTGGTTTGTGACTCAAATTTATCCTGATCTGGTCTTATTTTTGCATGTTAGTTCTCATTAGGGCAAAAAAACAAGAAAAACACGCGCCATGTACAAACAAAAGCAACAATTGTTGTTTCCTCTATTTTAGAGATAGAGAGCTTGTTTACCTCCAGTTTGGTTAAATACTATTGAAAATTCAAAATTTGAAAGCAACAAATTTTGAATCATTTCAAGATCTCTTAAGTAATAGAAAGCAATGTGCATTACTGATGGTCCAAATGCTATTAAATAAATTCTCTTTTTGAGTTACACTTTCAAAAGAGAAGCTTTCTAATGAATTTTCATTCAACATCTCCTTACTGCTACATGATGCATGTCTAGTGTCCCCCTTACTTACTAGGCAGATTTAATCAACTATGTCTTGTCTTTCTAGCCTACTCCCTTAGTCAACATTCCCATTGACTTAACATGTAGCTCATATCATTTCCATACCAAGAGGATACTTCATGAAGAAGCACAAATCAAAGGCCCCTATACCTGGTATTTGCATAAGATTATATAGATGCAATTATTTATTTATGAAAGCATTTGTTACACTCCACATTTTACAAGCAAGTCACTTTTGTCTAGTAGATTGAAGATGTGATTATGCTTTGTCTATAACCAATGTCCATGAACCACACCATTGAAAAACGTGGGAAAGGCCTTGAAATCCTATTTAATCCTAGAGTTTATCTCTCTATAGTCTTTGCTGTGCTTGGATATTATCTTTGCTAGATGCCTTATGCCATATATTGATGCTAAAGGACCATACTTTGTTGATTGTGAAGGAGCACAATTTTTTTGGAACTTGTAAATCTAGCATATCCTACTTCAAAGTGCAAGACAAGGTGATGAATAAAGAATAAAGTAACAAACTTGAAACACTACTTATTTTTCTCTACAAAAGGCAAGTTCTTAGGATGATGGTAGCTTCCTCTACAAGATCGACGTATATGTTTCTTAATTAGATTTATGAGAGTTGATTACAAGGGGTCAGGCATGATAATTGCAAAGTGCAACAAAAATGTGGATTAACTAGAATGAAATTAAAGTGCAACAAAAGTTATGGATTAACTAGAATGGAATTAAAGTGCAACAAAAATTATGGATTAACTAGAATAATTAATCAATTTTACTACACTTAGCATGTTCAAGCATGAAAATTGCAAAGCAAGTTGTAAGTTAGATTCAAATCACATATCATATTCATGTGTTGAGAGAGAGAGAGAGAGAGAGAGAGAGAGAGAGAGAGAGAGAGAGAGAGAGAGGATTGGCCACCAATGAGAGGGTAGCTTAAGTTGATTAGCCATTTCATTGATTGGTTGTAGAGTTTAGAATGGTATATAATACCTACCTGCTAATTTTGCATAGTACTTTTGATGACCCATTTCTCCATGCAAAATTTTTCCCTTAAGCAAGATTTGGGAAACTTTAAGAGAGCCCAATCATTCTCTTTGAACTAGAGAGTTATTCTATGTTTGTTAGTAGCAGCCTTGTGCTTTTATTTTGTGATAGGAATAGCTTCTTGATCTTAGAAAAAGCATTGCATAAGTCATGACTATACTTATCAGCAAAATGAAGATCCTCCCATGAATTTTCAAAATAGGGAAAACTTTTGACCTTCCTTCGATCATCTCAAAAGGTGCTTTACATGTAGAAGAACGCACAGCATTGTTGTATGCATATTCTACTAGAGGTAGATACTTCTCCCATTGGTTGCGTTGATCTACTTCCGTTACATAGGCTTTGATTAGATCAAGGACAATGGAGTTCACAATTTCACTTTTTGCCATTTCGTTTGAGGGAATTAGGACAAAGAGAAATTGAGCTTTGTTACAGGATTCTCGAAGATTCCCAATAATTCACTCCTTCATATCAGATGACAAGGTGCATGACACATTGTTTGTGCAACATTGCTTCCTGCTACACCGTGACTGGTTACAACAAGAGGGTGCCACTCCAAAGAAACATTGGGCGTGGTCCGATGGTGCAGCCTCACAGTTCAAGGGATCTAGGCCTTTCTATTTTGTTGCAAGATATGGTGGACTCACATGTATTATAATGAGCTGGTTCTTGTTTGGATCAAGACACGACAAGGGCAATAATGATGGTGCAGGAGAAGTTGTGAAAAGAACCTTGACCCATGATGGTGCAGGAGAAGTTGTGAAAAGAACCTCGACCCATGAGCAACTAAAATTGCATGGAGGTATTTTGTGATGTGCAGCAGATGTGATTGCTCATTGCCAAGCCACAACTTGTCACACAGGGAGAAAAAGAAAGGGAACGTGCCCGTGTGTTTTGGGAGGTTAAAGAGGGGCATGTGAACATGGAGGTCAAGTGCAATTGTGGAAAAATATCGCTCTTTGCATTCTTTCCGTGGTAACAACTCACATGATCCAAATACCCTTGCAACAAGAAGATTGGCATGCTCTTGTGATGAATGCATGCACGGAAGGTGGAATTGCTGCATCAATAAAGCTCACGTGCAGGCTTGGGATTATCATATTCTGTTGCCATAAATTATGAGATTTTGGTAGATTCAGAGCCAACAAATCACCTCCACCTGACGCACTTTTTTTTCCCAATCCCCACTTAAGTGCCAATCCTTCCCATTCTTTTCCCAAACTCCAACCACCATTTGACCATTCCGCATTGGAGCTTCACTCTGCTATCACCAAACCCCAAGAACTCCGTCGCATCTTAACAGCCCTATGGCCTCAAACGACACTTTCAAAAAACAGGAAAGAACACCCCATTGCTTTCCGTCGTGATTGCCCATCAACTGGAACTATGCGTATCTCGATGCCCATGACTCCGATCAGCAGGAGGGTTTCCTTTTTTTGTGCAAGGAGGAGCCAAGAGGAGGGTTTTATTGATCTTCTTCTCATCCAGCCCTTTCTGGAGCTCATTTGGCCTAAAAAACCGCATCAACCATACATTTCCATTGCACCTTGCCTGCCTAGGCCTCTCACAACTCCCTCAGAACTTCACCATGCACGTGTCAGCATACACCACATTGCACACACACTTCCCAGCGTGGAACAACTTTGGTTGCACCATCATTGTCCACCCCCTAATTGAACATTTATGTTCAACCACACACATGTTTATTGCACCTAAGAAAATTGCAACACCAAACTGGCAACTGAAAGCACTCCAAAACCACAACCATATGTACAAAAGCTATCTTCTATCACCCGCTGCACTTGCTCAAGCAGGTTTCCCAACCCCTTGCATTATAACATGGTTACCAACTGGGTGGAACACTTGACTCTGATCACTTCCATCCACCTGCATCAATTTTCCATAACGACGCATCCCAATGCACAACCAGTCACCCACATAGACTTTCCTCGACATACTTCCATCACTTCAAGCACCCATAGGCACTTCCAACCAAGCACCATCAAACGTATTACCACTCTCATCAGACATACCATCACTCGGACTAAACATACCATGCCCTCCCTCCCAACCATATAAAGTGAGATCCTTCTCAAAAAAATCATGTACCTCCTCAACAACCCATTGCATAACTGATTTTATAAGCATACCTTCAACCACCACACACAAACCTCCTTTTGAAGCTTGGCCCTAAATGTTCAACCACACACATGTTTATTGCACCTAAAAAAGCTGCAACACCAAACTGGCAACCAAAAGCACTCCAAAAACACAACATAGGTACAAAAGCTATCTTTAGTCACCCGCTGCACTTGCTCAAGTGGGTTTCCCAACCCCCTGCATTACAACATGGTTACCACCTGGGTGGAACACTTGACTTTGATCATTTCCATCCACTTGCATTAGTTTTCCATAATGGCGCATCCCAATGCACAACCAATCCACCCACATAGACTTTCCTCGACATACTTCCATCACTCCAAGCACCATCAAACGCATTACCACTCTCACCAGACATACCATCTCTCAGAATAAACAAACCATGCCCTCCCTCCCAACCATATAAAGTGAGATCCTCCTCAAGAAAATCATGTACCTGCTTGATAGCCCATTGCATAACTGCTTTTATAAGCATACCTTCCTTTCAACCACCACACACAAACCTCCTTTAAAAGCTTGGCCCCAACCTGGGAATCACCACCTATCATAGAGCGCACTTGCAACATTGGAAGCTCCATCTTTGGCTCCCCGCTCCCCTCTTCACCTGCCAAGCACTTCATTCCAGCATCCTCAAGCACTTTTGTACCGTCTAGCTCATAGGGGTCTACCACCACCTCTTGCATATCAACCACATGTACCTGCTTTTCAAGCTTCTCCTCATCTAGTGGTGGACAAAGGACAAAACCACCTTTAACTTGTATCCTGGCTAAAGCCTTCTCAACAAGTACCCGTGATTCTCTATCTATTTCACCCCCCGGGTCATCAAACCCCCAGTCAGCTTCATTTTCCATGCATACCTGCTCAAAAGAACTCATATCCAAGGCGTCTTTCGTGAAACCCATAGCTAGTTGCAACTGCTCTTCCCTTTGATGAGCATCCAACACCTCTCACTTGCCATGTTCTTCAACCTGTTCTTCTTCCTTAGCCACCGCAACTCTCTCCTTCTTGGGAAACCCCTTGTGCCTGCTTTACAATCAAAGCACCTTCCATAGCTACCTTGATGATCATCGTCATCAACATGGTGCCACATAGCACCCTCACCTGTAGGTTTTCATTTCCAACCTTCGACACTCTTACCTGCTCTTCATTCATAGTGGCTACCACCACACCTTCATGCATATAACAAGGTAGCTTTATCTTTACCAGCATTGGCTCCTCAAAATCTGTCTCCTTGCCATAGAATGAGGACACATCATCGAGGCTACACTCTCTACTTGTCTCCCAGAAGCTAGAACTTGTACTCTCACCATCATCACCATAGGTGGACTCCGTATTAGCATCTTCATCTTCCCTTTGCTACACAAGTGCTGGACCCTCGACTTGCCCACTTACGTCATCCAACTCCAAGCTCTCGGCATGTAGAACTTGGCCACAATCTGCTATCCTTCCGTACAAACACTCCACAAGAATGGGCGTCACCTCCTTAAGCTGCACTAGGCACTTGACATTGGCTACTTCCTCCACATACAAATATTCTTTAACAAAAGGCTCACATTTGCTGACGAGCTCCTCCACAATCGGCATGGACACCTCAAAAATAGGCAGCTCCAATGGAACATAACTGATCAAAGGTGTTACCTAGTACGCTCCACCCTTCACACCTTTGGCACCATCCACGATTGGTCCATAAAACACTCTACTGCCGCAACATGCATATAATCTGTAGGCTTTAATGAGCCTAACTCCAGCTTTTTTTTCATTTTCTTGCTCTTCACCTTGGAACTTTTGATAGCCTTGACATAGCTTCTCGAATCTTCATAGCCAACCTTCTCTCGAATGTACAGATGCAGACTAGAAACTTCTCCCGCTTGAAGAATTCTGCATTGGCCACTTGGGTGACAACCACCAGATCTCTCCAGAATGCTTCAAACTTATCCACAAAAACTGCAAAATTTTTACCCACATCTTGTTGTAGGCCTTTGATCCTCGTATCCACTTCAACATCCAACACCACCCTTCAAAACTTGTGTAGAAACTACTCTCAAAAACCAACCCAATCTTGCCTATCTACAGCTTCCAGACCATTGAACCAAGCCTTCACTTTACCTTGCAGAACCAACGACAATGTCTCCAGCTTTTCTTTATCACTCCACATTTGCAATGAGAGCATAAGTAACTCGAAATCTACGAGCCACTCATCCGCATCTTCATCACCACTAAAAATCGGATCAGCTGCCACATTTTTGCTTACAAACGCATCACCAGGGAGCATTCATCATGCTCCTCAGTGGGGGCACCAAAAGATGGAGAGGGGGAAGAGGGTACACACCCAAAACACAAACAATTTTCCTCCCTACAACTCAGGGTAAACATAACACCCCAATCCACTAGGATTCACCTTCAAAATCCTCTTTCCTACTAGCAGACCACCGCCTGCACCTTTCTCGAGTCGACCACACTGAATCAGATCATGATCCAGCACACACACACACACACATTGCATGACACATTTCACAGCTTTCCACACACACCAAGAGCCTCTTTCTCTCTCTTTGCTACAAGACACCACCGGTTCGATGGGGACACACTTGCCTATACACACACACCCGACACCGTAGACACAAGCACAAGAGCAATAGAACAGAGGGCGGAAGGGGAAATGACACCAAAGTGCGGAAAATCCTTGCTTTCCTTTGCTAAAAAAACAACCAAGTATAAACGGCCTCACCGACACTACCTCGACGAACACGGAAAATTGATCACGACAACCCTTGTTGGCACCGTTCCCTGGGATGGAATCTTCTTCATCCTACAGTCGTTATTGGAGCACGCACGCACCCTGCTTTCACATCATTTTTCCCTCCTCATGGGACCCCAAAATTGTAGAAAAAGCTGCAGCACTGGCCATAAGTTGAACAACTAATGCCTGTTGATTTGAGCCATGTGAAGCACATGCTCTAGCACGAGCCAGACTCTATCACCTGAAATCCTGTCATGTTGAAGCAAATCACCCGAACACGCATCTCAAGTCTGATTTAAAGATAACAGAACTGACCCCCAGAAAATAGCAAAATGCCTTTCCATCCGGACTCCAATCAGCAAGTCGTACAAACATGCTTGTAGAGCATTTTGAGTACTACATTATTTAATTTAGCCCATAAACTCTCATTTTGGCAAATTTCCACTTACAACATCAAAAACACAATTATTGGCTCTTAAAACCATATCCGGCATACATTTAACATTACATTAGCCAGCTATTGTGCCCTGCTCACTGCATCAATTACCTCCACAATTCAAGCAGAGTCAATCTAAACCTTTCATTCCTATTTCTCATCATGGAAGTAGAGGGACATGATGCTGAATCGTACATCTTAATTGAGAATCCTTAGATTTCCCAATATTGAAATAGGATAATAGCTCAGGAAGCTTAGCTATCGAATTTCCGTTGTGACTGCCAAACCCATCTTGATCAAGAAACTTTTATTTGTCAAACTGGCTTTGGAGAGAATTCTGCAAAATTCAATAAGTTCAAAACTATAAACCTTAAATTTAAGTTGCTTACCAACTTGCTTGAATCACTGCCCGTGGCATCAGAATTGGTATCATGACAATTGATCGATTTTTGGCTTCGTGAACCTGAACAATTAGCCACCCAGGCCGATCATGGTTACCTCCTTTGTCAAGCATAGCCATGACGGAGAGAGCTCTGGCTAACCAGCAAAGAGTCGACCATGCCAAACTTCTTTGCCTCATTTTCCATTCTAACAGTCCGCCTTGCCTTTGCATCCAAAAATTGCTTTGGAAACCTTTTGGAGGCTTCTTGCAACATACAATCGTATATGAAGTCAAAAAAATCACATAATCATAATATTTACAGATTCTATTCTCTAGACAATTTTTGAGAGAGCTAGAGGCTTCCGATGAGGAGAAAAGAGAATATTTAATAGCCTTTCTCTTCTTGTGTGTTTCTATGACCTTTTTCTTGAAGGAAGACATACATTTTTTAGTGGCTCGAACAACGTTTGACAAGGCTTTGGCTAGGGTGAAGATTTTGTTGAAGGCGTATGATCATATTGTGAAGATAGAGTCTTGGACTATTGGGAGGGATAAAAGAAAAGCATTAGTGTGAAACCAATGGTTGTGAACTTTGGAAAACTTGTCATCTTTTGGGCAGACAAGTGGGTAGTGGTTAGAAAGGCATGTTGATACTGAGGGGGTGGCTTTAACTTTGTTGAAGCCCTCCAGGACCACGTGGGAAATATACACTTTTTCCAACCTCGTTTTTCTAGCCAAGTCTCCATACAAGTATTTTTGCCACGTGAATTCTTCTGTGGAGCTTGCATCCCCCCACCGATCTAAGGCCTATTTGAGGATGTCCCATTGTCTTTTTCCCGTGCCAAAGATGGTTTTTCCTTTTCTCATGAATCTCTCTTCTTTGGATTCAACCATGCTGAAGTCATCTAGAAGGATGATTGCGTTGGAGAAGGGAAGCAACTATTGACAAATGAAAGCTCTGTTGGCCATAGAGCCTAATGCATACACCGAGACTATGTAACAATTCAAAGAGGCAGGGGAAAAAATTGTGCACCAATGTTATCCTATTAGAAGAGGTTTGGAAGGGGGTTTCCAGCTTCATTTAGATCTTTTCGAGTGAGAAGACTCCTTTATGGACGAAGGCCTTCCAAGGGTCGTGGGGAAGCTTCTTTTATTCTCCTTTTGTGTGTCCATAGGTTCAGGACCATTGCGTGATTATCTAGGGCATAGTTTAGGTTAGGAGCAGTGTTCGAGAAAGCTTAGCCTTGAACCGGTTGAAAATGGAGATTAGCCGTCGGTTGAAAACCATTGAAAAGGGAAGTAAAACCGATAAAATTGTAATGTAAATGGCCTATGAACTTTGAGAATAGCGGAATTAAGAGAATTAGAGTGAGCATTTTTGTGAGGTTACTTTGAGAACATAGAGGGTGAACTTAATTGATGATAGCAACATGAAAATAGTACTTAATTAAATTGGCATGAACAATACTTTTGTAAGAGAGAGAGTATTAGAGAACATGACAATAGATGAGGACCGGATTTACTTGGAGCCGGTCTCTCCTCCAAAAGGCGTTTGTATTATAGATTCTCCCATCAAGAGAGACTTGTTACAATACAATCTTTGTGTTCCTTGTGACCTTGGTGATGCTATGAAGATGGAAAGATTCATGCATCACGAGCATTACATAAACTTTGCAAAAAGCATTAACTATCCCAAGCCTCAGTCCCAAGGCCTCAAACACCTTCGAAGGTGGACAGAGCTAGCTGGGAATGAGGGTAGGGAAGAGGAAGAAGAATCATCCATAGGAGAAAGAAATAGTTTCTCACTTATCATTACTCTTCTTTCTTAGCATAGAATAATAGCATAGTAATGAAGATGAAGAAGATGGAAAGCTTAAGCATTGAAGCATGGCTCTTGGTTGGATTTGCATTCCATAGGGTAAAGTAGCCAGTTTAGGGACAATTTACAAACAAGCCTTTTATCTTTAATATTATTGGGGGAGATTTTGCAAATCTAATCATTTTGAATATTTAGAAATTAAATCAGAACCCTCATGAAAAGATGAATCCAATGATACCAAGATTGATGTTTTTAGATTTTTTTTTCAATGCTCCACTTGAGACACTTCAATTTTGACCTTTTTTGATGCATTAGAAACGCTCAAGGCCAACTTTGGTACACTTTTCAACAAATCACAACAAGACACCTCTCATTCTTGGTCCATAACTCTCTCTCTCTCTCTCTCTCTCTCTCTCTCTCTCTCTCTCTCTCTCTCTCGTATTATTTAATTATTTCATTTGGACATGTGTCCTCTTTTTCCTCTTTGAGAGAAATAACTTAATTATTTATTTTTATGTATCTAAGTTCTCATTGGACCCCTTTAAAACCTATCCAATAGAATTCAAGCACATTATGAGGGCCACATGTGGAGGATCATTTGAACATGTCTCTTTTATGCTTATTAAGTCATTTGGTTTGAACTGAATACTTCAAGGACTTAATCAATCAAGCATGGAGACGTTGATGCTTCTTGAAAGTTTATCTTTGAATTGAACACTTCAAGAACGTTAGTCATTTAAGCATGTGAGAAACACCTCAAGCTTTTGTTCAAGGTTCCCCCACTAACAGTTAGCAAGCCGACAAGCACCTCATGCTTGGGTAGGATTTCCACCTCAAGGTCAGCCCTGACTTGCCTAAGATCAAAGTAATTTTTAACGCTAACTTTTGGAGGTCTTTAATGAAGATAACCCTAAGGTCTTTAAGCTCCATTAGGTAGCATTTCTCTTTAACATACCATCTCTCATTTGGACCCCTTTAACCTTGCCCCCTTGTTGAGAAAGATCCATAAGCACATGCTTATATTCTAACCCTTGTTCTCGTTTAATATTAAATGATCATTTTAATATGAGAAAATCATTTGGGTTGGCTAGATATTAGATTTTATGACATTACCTCTCTCTTGAAATCATAGTCGTCCTCGACTATGAGGTAGAAAAGATAAAGTATTCATTAGTCTACGCTTCTTAGTGGTAGAGGATCCCTTTTCATCGTGCAACATCATTCCAAAATGGATGACTAGTCCATTTGGTGCTTAGGAGACGTAGCATGTTTTCTCTTTAGTCCATATCATACTCCCAAAGTAGAGTGACAAATTCTACTTGGTGTTTGAGTGATGTCGTCATCACAAACATGATTCTAAGCATGCATACTATTTAAATTTATGCACAAAAGAGGGTTAGTCTTATAAGATGAAAAAATTGTTCATTTAGAAAGCATTTACATTTTCTTACTCTAGTGCAACATTGTAAGCATTGACAAGGTTCATACTATCCTTAAGATGTATTCCTTGCATCCATCTAGCATCTTCAAATGGATAATTTTTGAACTTAATAAGATACCATCGGATATTCTTACCATGCCACAATATCTTGTCTTTATGCCGAAGGATAGATTCGGGTTGTAGCACCTCTTCTTGGTCTTTGATTTCTGGAGGGTCTTCAATAATTGGTTCTATTGGTGGCTCTCCTTTGTAGGGCTTAAGTAGGCTCACATGAAAAGCATTGTGTGTGAGTCAATGGTTGGGCAAATTGAATTGATAAGCCATGTCATTGATTGGCTTAAAGATTTTAAAAGGACCATAGTATCTTTTTTCTAATTTAGCATAATACTTTTGATGGCCGGTAGGATTTTTACCCGTTGTTTGCCTCAATTGAGCCTTGGGAAACTTAACGTTAAGGCCCTTTTGTGCTTGTGAATAGCAGCTTTTTGCCTTTGTTGAGAGATGGGTATAGTCTCCTTAACCTTTTAAAAAGATTCTTGTAGGTCATGGCTATACTCATCAATCAGGAGTGAAGATCTTCCCATGTACTTTAAGTAGCAAGGGACTTTTAGGTCTTCCCTCTATGATCTTAAAGGGTGATTTTCCTATAGCAATATAGACAGTATTATTGTACGCATACTCTACAAGGGGTAAGTACTTCTCCCATTGTGATTGTTGATCTACTTCTGTAAAATAATTCTTTAGTAGATCGAGTATCGTAAGATTCACTATCTCAATTTGACCATCCGCTTGTGGGTGGTAGGCCGAAGAGAAATTCAATCTTGTACCTAGATTTTCAAAAAGACCTTTCTAGAAATTACAGGTCATTCTAGGATCTCTATCTGACACGATGGATGCTGGTAATCCATGGTGTTTGAAAATATGAGATATGAAGATGGTTGCCATTTGGTGTACCTTAATAGTGTTTTTGACAGGAATAAAGTGTGCTTGCTTGCTAAATTTGTCGACTATTGTCCATATTCCCGTATTTCCATGGATAGACTTGGGTAATCCAACGATATAATCCATGGATATAATCTCCCATAGTGAATTAGGAATGGGCAATGGCTGGAGTAATCCAAGTTTCTTTCCTCTATCATACTTAGTCTTTTGGTATACCACACATTTTGAAACATACTCTTGTATGTCCACTTTCATGGTAGGCCAATAGAAGTACGTCTCTACTCCTTGAAGAGTAGGTTGAATGCTTCTATGCCCCGCATAGGAAGGAGCATGGGCTTCTTACATGACTTTCTCACGAAGGGAGTGGGTAACACATAGCCTATTGCCATGAAGAAGATAACCATCGTGCAAGGTGAATGGTTCCTCTTTCTTCCCCAAAGCAAGGACTGGCATTATATCTTTAAAGTCAGGGTCAGTAGTATACTCATTGTTGGGGGTTCCATCGTTGCAATAGCTCCAATGACCAACAAAATTATCAATCCGGAGGGATGAGCTACCCAGCTAGGGCATGGAAACACTCACACGGTTAGTGAGCTAATCATGGCAACACAAATGGTTAACTCTACGAGGTGAGCTTCTCGGCCTATGGAGGAGCTAAGCCGCAATGAAGGGCAATCTCCATATCCACTTCTCTTCACCTTTAATCAACCCAATCACACACACTACAATTGCAAGACACACACAACACTAATCCTCACATGCAACACACTAATCGCAAGCACACACACATAGATCTATCGAGCACCACACTCCAATCAAACCTACATGCGTACACAAGCAAAAGAGGGAAATCACACAAGATTAGAGAGGGATTAACCACTAATTAGTGTAGACCTAGCTAATCTAAGCATCATAGGCAATCATAAGAAGCATGAGAGAGGCATAGTGAGAGAGAATGAATCATTGATTAGTGTTAATCAAGTCTCATGAGTAAGGAGAAGCTCAAGGACTCCATAGCAACACACCTCAAGAGCTCTCACCAAAGAGTGCTCTCAATAAATGAGCTTGAGAACCCTAATTTCTTTTACACACTACCTTATATACCTAGGGTAAAAAATACAATATCCGAGTGCCCAAGGCCTTTAGGGCTCCATCACTTACTGTATATGAAATCTAGGCACAGTAACTGACCTATTCTTTACAGCTTGGAACTCCCATTGAGCCCGTAACACATTAGAAATATTACAATGGCTTGAAATAAATCGGGAATTTACAATACGTGACCATTTTGGGAAAACGTGAAAAATGTGTAACTCCAATCTTTACTGCTTCTTTGCTTTGATATTTGATGTGCATCCGTACGTCTTCGGTCTTTAGCAGCTTCTATTAACTGATGTTGACTCAGTTAACATTCCCCCTTCCGATTTTAGTGCCCGTCCTCGGGCACTGTTGAAAAGTTTCCACGGAGGCTGTGGAAGGTTTTGATTGGTTGTTGATGGGCTGATTATCTTCATTTGTCGTTGAATTTGTTGATGAGGTTCACTTTGTTGCAGCAGCTTTGTTGGTCCGAATATCTTGATGTGAGAGATGATGTTGCATTTGTTTGTTGTAATAGCATAATGATGAGGCTAATGTTTATTTATGAAAAGTATGTAGAAGGGAAGTAGAATGATGAGGTTCTAAATTAGGGTCTACTACTTGGATGACCAAAGGGGAAAAACCCAGTGGGAAAAAAGTGCCTTTGGGATAAGCGCATTATTGGGGTACTTATTAGCATGGGAAATATTAATAAAGTACTCAAGGGATTATTTGCTAATAGATATGGAATTAAAAAGGGCAGCAAATATGAGAGGGTAGCATGATGGAACATTGGTTTGCCTTTTGTAGTCCACTCAAGGTACATAGGTGGAAGCAAAAAAGAGTGTCTAATGCATATGTCCGATGATGGGATATCCTATTTATGCATACACAGAAATGCATGGGAAACAATATTCTATGCAAGAGAGATTTTGAGGGGTTCTTTAGAAAGATGGTGTAGCTATAAAATCATATGACATGGCTTTGCAAGCTGGCACCCCTTTAAGAATTGTTTTTGTTGACGAGGATATGTGCTCTCATCTTACTGTGCACTGTGCGTGAGTATTGGACTCTACGACACTCCACCAATTGTAAGTTAATAGACTTTGACTCTTATGCTCATCTCATCTAGCATGAGCAACACGACTTAGATATTCTCAACACTTTTAGCTTGAGCATAAGCCTAATAACTACGACTCTTAGCACAGAGTTTAATACAACTTGAAGCTTTGGGACTAATGCTTTGCTCATTTTATGGCTCAACAACCCGACTCTAGGCTATGCCAAAGAGTGTTTTTTGCACCCTGGCGACTTGAATTACTTACATTATTGTGCTTATTACAAACATTTCTTTAGGTAAAAGTAAGCTTGAAACCTCAAAAAGAGGATTAGTGAAGGACCAAGTTGGCACTTGTTTTATCATCTTTGAATCTGCATTTGTGTTGGTTGGATTGTCCTTCTTTGACTTTAAAGACTCCATTATCTATCTGATTCTCCAAATAGGCCTGTTGATAGGAGTCTTTGATGGTGTTGTAGGCCTTTGTTGGTTGTCGGCATTTGGATTTTGACTCATAGCATTGGAAGACTTAGGAATCCAAATCTCTTGATGACCTTTGTATCTCCTTTGTTGACTTTGTTGAGCTGTAGGTCTTGTTGAGATTTTGAGATCTTCATGTAGGTCTGGTGTAGCTATAGTTGGCTTGTGGTTGACTGGTAGCCAAACCTTTGTATACCTTGTGTAAAATCCTTATCTAAGAGAAATATTCTTTGAGATCCATCTTTTTTCTGTATCCCCTTGAGAGTTGTAGTTGACTTTAGCATCTTTCAATGTTTTTCTATTGTATACCTGCTTCTTAGGTATCCTAGGATATTGTTGAGGTTGATACCTTGTGGGCTTTCTTTCTTGGGAGGGACTTGAAGTTACTTCATATGCCCTAACCTGTGGTTTTGGTATCCATATCTGTCTGTTACCTTCATAGTACTCCTGTTCTTTTAAGCTCCATTGTGATGCTATCCATCCCATGTGTTTGTCTTCTTATGTTGATTTCCTGTCCTTAATCCAAACCAGATCATTGTCTTTGACGAAACTGCTCGAAAAAAACACTTGCTTGACTTTTCTTTGCTTCCTTGAGTACTTTGGTTGCAATATCTTTGCTTTTCTGGTTGTCTTTTTAGAGGGTTCAGTTGGGTCAGCAATTGGCTTGACGTTTTGAAAGCCTGACTTGCTTGAAGAAGCTAATCCATGAGGGTTCTTTGATGTAGAGGCATATTCTATCACACCTTCTTTGCTAGTCGGTGGAGGGTCCACTTTAGCTTTACCTTTGTCTGCAAGATTTGTCTTTGAGTCTTGTGACTTTTGCAACTTTGAATTTAGCATTAATGGTACTTGTAAATGCTGTTGGCTACCTCTTGGAAAAGAGAGTATTAGCATTATCCTCTTTGTAGGGCTTGTGTTGGTCTAGCCACTGATGTCCAAGGATGACATCTGCAAGCATTTCCTTTGAAGGCTTCACCTGAAACTTTACCTGCTCTGTATGATTCTGGATGCTAAGGGTAGCAACCATTTCCTTTTGACTTCTAGCCTTACACACAATTTCTCTGTTGTTTGTCTTGCCTTGAGTAATCTCTAGAATACTCTGAATGTGGTCTACAACCATATTGTGCTTTGATTTGTTATCAAGTAGAGCATTGCATCTAACACTTGCTCCTTTTGTACTGCTGAGAACTATTCTCATTGTTGGATCTCTTGAAGATCCTTGTTCTGCTTTTGCCATGGTCTCATCTTGATCTAATTGTGTGTCTATGGAGGGTGCTTTGAGACTTTGTTTTCCAATCTGATTTACATCCATTGATTCGACTGGCATTGTCTGATTGATCTTTGGACTTCCTATTTCTTCCTCATTGTCTGCAACCTCGTTCTTCTTGACTTCTTGCTTTGGTGGTATTTTTTTCTCTTTTTGATCTGCACTTGTTGTTGCTTGATTTGCTTCCACTACAAGAGGCACTTCACATTAGCGACGCTCGCAGTGCGACGCTTAAAAGTGAAAATCCACGACGTCATTATGGGCATTGCTATGGGCTTCACTAGTTTATTTGTAACTTAGCGACGCCCATAGCGACGTCGACAGGGGTAAAAAATAAACTGGGAGCGCTTGAAAACTCAGATCTCGGAATCTAAGTTTTTGGCGCTCAAGAAAGCAAAGGTAACCCGCGCTCTCCCTCTCTCTCTCTTTCTCCTCCACACACACACACACACACACACACACACACACACACACACACACACACACACACACACACGAGGAGAGGAAGGAGAGCCAGGTATGCTCCTTCCCTCTCCTCTCTCTCATGTTCCCTTCCCCTCTCTCTCTTTCTGTCTCCTTCTCTCTCTCTCTCTCTCTCACACACACACACACACACATTGTGTTTTTGTGAGTGAGAGAGAGAGAGAGAGAGAGAGAGAGAGAGAGAGAGAGAGAGAGCACATGCATAAACAAAACACACACACACACACATGCATAAACAAAACACACACACACACACACATGCATAAACAAAGAATGCATACACACACATTGAGAGAGGAAAAGAGAGAGAGAGAGAGAGAGAGAGAGAGAGAGAGAGAAAAGAGAGAAGAAGAAGAAGAAGAGAGTTTTAACATCGTAGGAAACTATCCCAAGAGACCTTAAAGATCTAACCGACGAGGAGTTGAACTCAAGACCTGTTATACAAGAGGGAAATGGCATAACCAATCTACCACACTTGGGTGATACAAAGGTTATACCATTTTCCTCTTTTTATTGGCACACACACACACCCACACCCCCCCCCCCCCCCCCCCCCCCCGAGAAGAAGAGAGTTTAACGTCGTAGGAAACTATCACAAGAGACCTTAAAGATCTAACCGACAAGGAGTTGAACTCAATACCTGTTATTCAAGAGGGAAATGGCATAACCAATCTACCACACTTGGGTGATAGAAAGGTTATATCATTTTCCTCTTTTTATTGGCGCGCACACACACACACACACACACACACACACACACACACACACACACACACACACACACCCACCCGAGAAGAAGAGAGTTTTAACGTCGTAGGAAACTATCCCAAGAGACCTTTAAAGATCTAGCCAACGAGGAGTTGAATTCAAGACCTGTTATTCAAGAGGGAAATGGTTATTGAGAGTTTTAACGTCGTAGGAAACTATCCCAAGAGACCTTAAAGATCTAGCCAACGAGGAGTTGAACTCAAGACCTGCTATTCAAGAGGGAAATGGCATAACCAATCTACCACACTTGGGTGATAGAAAAGTTATACCATTTTCCTCTTTTTATTGGCACACACACACACACACCCACCCACACACATACCCGCGAAGAAGAGAGTTTTAACATCATAGGAAACTATCCCAAGAGACCTTAAAGATCTAGCCGACGAGGAGTTGAACTCAAGACCTGTTGAACAAAGAGAAAGAGAGAGAGAATAAAAACTCAAAGAGAGAGAAAGAGGGGGAGAAGACAAAAGAGAGAGGTAAGGGGAGAAAACAAAGAGAGAAAGAGATTATGTTAAAATTTAAATTAGATTAGGTTAGATTACATTTAGATTTATGTTTATGTTGAGTTTAAGATTATGTTACATTTAGATTTACGTTAAGATTAGATTTAGGTTTATTTAGGTTAGATTAGATTAGATTTAGGTTTATTTTGAGTTAGATTTACGTTAGATTAGATATTTAGGTTTATTTACGTTAGATTTAGATTTACGTTAGATTAGATTAAATTTAGGTTTATTTTGAGTTTAAGATTAAATTATATCTAGATTTATGTTCGATGGACCATGCGGATTAGCAATTTCACCTGCATGTTTGACTGCTGCACAGAGAGAGAGAGAGAGAGAGAGAGAGAGAGAGCACGCACGAACAAGAGCAAACAATGAATTTGAAATTTAAAATCGTGTTATGAAGTGAGGCCCATTCACATCTACGCAGCTAGTAGCCCCATTGGTATGTCTTTTACCCTTTAATGGAGCGAATCACCACATGTTCAATTAGGTTAGATTTAAGATTAGATTTTGGATTGAGTTTTTATATTAGAGTCTACCTTCGAGATTACGATAAAAAAATTAGAGTTAGACGAACGGTGATCCCTCTCTTCCTCTCTATAGATGAGACCTTAAGCTGGAAAGCTTTCAATGGCATGATACTCAGATTGGAGGCCAACATGTAATGTGTTAAGTAATCCCTCAAACAAAGATCTACTATGAAAAGATTTTAAGATGCTGTGAAATGCTACAGCTGGAGAAGAGGCAAAGGGGTTTTGTCCACTACATGCACTATCATATAGACGTGGATGTGTAGATTTCTTGTACCCACAAATATAGGCATTGACCAATAAAGACGAGATTATAACCCCGTGGTTCTGATCTCCGTGCACCTCTAGACCGAGGTGTGCTGGGATTGGACATGACTAGAGAATGTGAGGTAGTTACAATGTGAACACACACACACACACACACACACACACACACAGAGAGACAGAGAGAGAGAGAGAGAGAGAGAGAGAGAGAGAGAGAGAGAGAGAGAGAGAGAGAGAGAGAGAGAGAGAGAGAGGAGATAAAAGACGGAGAATGCCAATAGAAGATTAACTTTTTTGTCCAGGTTATAAGGTTTTTACCCTCATTATGAGTAGTGACGAGGATGTGGGGCCATCCAACCGAAACACCTATCTCTCAACGAGGATCTTATGTCCTTGTAATCAATGCAAGCATGCTGTGCGATGGACAAGACACGTTTCTTTGTAGTACGTTCACAAATTTGGCGAGTTCGATCCATCTATTATAGATCGAGTTGTTGCCAATTATAACTCGTCGGACTCTGACGCTGGCCAACAGGTAGCAATCTTGCAACCCAATAGACGTGTTCGTAGGTGCTTTGGTCAAGTAGCATATGTGAGGCCACAAGATGTAGCCTCTGACAACTCGGGGGATGATCATATAGACCACATTCCCAACAAGGCAATGTTTGAGCCCGAGATCGATGAAATGATCGAGACGATCATGGATTCAGAAAGGCTTATATATGATGATATGAAAAGTGAAGCCGATACATCATTGTATGATGGAGCAGGTGTGTCTAGATTGAAGGCGCTCCTAGTTCTTCTCGACATGCAGAAAAAGTTTGGATGGAGTGACACTAGCATCACAACGCTTTTCAGGTGATCTATTAAAATGTGTTTACTTTAATAAAAAACTCTAGATGTATAATGATCTGATAGATTTTTACACAATTGTACCGTATTTTTTTCGTTGTGTAGATTGCTCAAAGAGCACATACTGCCAGCTGATAATGTGATGCCAGATTCCAGAGAGGAATCAAGAAAGATTTTACGAAACTTGGGGATGGATTACCGATCCACGCTTGTCCTAACGACTGCATTCTTTTCACAGGGGAATACATAGACATGGAGAAGTGTCCGAAATGTGATTCGGAGAGATATCGAGTAGATCTCCACGGAACAAAAATTCCACAAAAGGTTTTGTGACATTTTCCTATGCTTCCTCATATCAAGAATTTCTTCAAATGTAAGTCCATGGCCACCCTAGCATCATGGCATGAGGAGAATAAATCTTCGGATGGTGTGATACGGATTTCTGCAGATTGCGCAGCCTGGAAACATATAGATGAAACATGGTCGGATTTTGCCAGGGAAGCTCACAATTTGCACCTAGGCCTGGCTATGGATGGCGTAAATCCATTTGGTCAAAGATTAACATCTTACAATGTATGGCCCGTTGTCATCGTCAACTACAACATTCCCCGTGGTTGACTACGAAGAAGGGGCACCTATGGCTAAGCTTGATTGTGCCGGGGTGGTATAAAGTGAAGAATATGGATGTGTATCTTTGTCCACTATTAGAAGAGCTACAACAATTATGGATTGGCATAGAAGTGGTGGATATGAGCCGACACACATGTCGACGGAATGCTTTGATCAGAGGCATTCTAATGTGGACCATGCATGACTATCCCGCACTAACAGAATGCTCAGGTGATTTACACTTAAACTCAAACACTATAAATCTTGGTTTTTCTCAAGCTTATCTATTATCATGTGTATACATGCAGGGCTTCAAACAAGAGGATACAGAGCATGTGTCACATGTGGACCTAGACTGAATGCACATCGGGCGCCCTCATTGAAGAAGCAAATCTACAAAGGTCATCAAGCGAATCTTCTAGAGAATCATGTGTTACACGATGGCTTTTTGGGAAGAGAGCCACCGGGGATGTCTGCACAAGCATGGTTAGAGCAGAAGGAGATGTGTGATGACGGTTTGCCCCCAGGGATGAAGAGACTCTCTCTATGGTACGAGTTACCATATTGGCCCCGACTCATGATCAATCACTTGCTCGATGCAATGCACATATTCAAGAATGTGGGTAATCTGCTATGGGACCATCTGACCGGCAAGAAAGATACTTTGGGAACCAGGGTTGACCTTAGAAATGTGGATCGTATGGAGAAATATTTGCCGCAGACAGCATCCGATGGATCGATAAAACTCCCTAAAGCACCATGGATTTTCATAGGAGCCGAAGAACGCAAAGTAAAAGAGACCATTCGATCTTTGAGGACCCCCACTGGCGTAATGCACTCGCTCTGAACGTGTTTTACTAAAGAAGGAAAGCTTACCAGTTTGAAGTCACATGACTGGCATAAAATGTGTCAGGTATGTTCATAGTGGAATATATCATAGTGGGAATTGGGTAACAAATTCGTGTGTGGACTTTAATATCATTGTTGCACGTGGTTTGCAATTTATTTTACCGGTGGCCATTGAGGGATGTTTGTCTCTCGACGTCCGTGACACAATCTACAAACTTGCGAAGTTGGTGCAATGGATCTCACAAAAGGAGATCAATGTAGACTCCATACCACTTGCCAAACTAAACGCTGCGGAAGTTGGTTCAATGGATCTCACAAAAGGAGATTAATGTAGACTCCATACCACTCGCCAAACTAAACACTGCGGAGGTTGTGTGCATGTTTGAGAAACACTTTCCTACTACCATGCTAACCATTCAAGTGCCTCTTCTTGTTCACATAGTTGATGAGGTGGAAATAGCTGGCACAATACATTCCAGATGGATGTTCTTTTTAGAACGTTTCATGAAAACGCTCAAGGGATATGTGCGTCAGAAGGCACGTCCGGAGGGTAGCATGGTAGAAGGTTGGCCCGGGACACGCTATGGCGAACCATAGATGATGAGCGCATATCTGGGATTGTCATGTGCAATCTCGGTGTTGAGAAGAAGATGATGGAAGATCTAGAGGCTGAAATCAACCGATTTTGCATGCTTCACAATCCAATGATGCAAAAGTGGATTTCACAATATGAGGATGCAAAGCAAGAGCGACAAAGGGTCTGGAAAGCCTACCAACATTCATGAGCTTAAGATGGTTGCACAACCAATTGAAAAGCGCACAACAACGCGATGAAGAAGTGACTGAGGAGGAGTGGGAGTACTCTCGGGGTTGCGCAACCAAGGTCAGTTTGCAATGTACGACTAATGACTTTCTAGATGTTTGAACGGCCACTCATAATCTTTGTTGGTTGTAGTATAAGTCATACACAGCAGCATGGTGTAAAGGTCTACATTGTAGGGTGGAACGGATTGACAAAAAGCGTTTTACTCAAGATTGTGGAATCATGGCAAAATTTGAACAGTCTAGTCGACGACGGTCCTCTGATGCAGATCCTGTGGTGGTGGAACTCACTTACTTCGGCACGCTACAAGGGATTTTGAGGATCGATTATAAAGATTTTTTATCGACTTGTTCGACGTGCAATGGTTCAAGATAATCATGGAGGGTCTCAATGCTACTGGGCGTAGAGGAGAGTCTGGTTTTCTTGAGGTGGATTCAACTAAGAAATGGACTGACCTAAGAGACACTTTCATACTACCCGAGCATTGTGAACAAGTAAGCATGTAAATAGTTAACATCCAATTTTAGAAGTTATGTGCTTGGAAGCTCTCATATAAGTTATGTGGCTCTGGCAGTTGATATTTCATCCTACAAAGTCTACATCAAACTGGTGGTACGTCATAGAGGTAGCCCCTCATAGTGCACGGACGTATGAAGGCTAACATGTGCCAATCACAGTGGCATAAATGGAGGAGATCGGAGAAGATGCTCAGTCAGAAGCCGCTGAGGTGGTGCCAGACAAGCATCAAGCTGCTACTCCCTATGGGATGCATGCAGAGGATCTACAAAATGAAACGGAGGACATCTGTTTAAACGGAGAACTCTATATAGATATAGGAAGTTATGTTGAGCTTTGTGAGGATGAGAGAGAGAGACCTCTTAAAGCCATAAATATTGTATTTGAACAATTAAGCTCCGTTTTATAATGTATATTGTATTCACGTGGCTTTTTGTCCATTTCTGTCTATATGTGTCATTGTATTTAATGGTCTTTGCATCCACTCTAGGTACGTATGCTCTAGGTATGTTCTCACAAGCAGGGACGCCGAGCATTGCGCTCCGAGTGGGATGAAGACTGAAGCTGCAATCGCGAAGCTGGTCTGCTCAATATAGATGTTGCTCGTTCCACCGCTAGATCTAGTTGATCTGGTGAAAGAGACACTAAGAAGCACTACTATTGCTTCTCAGCGTCTCTTTCACCCGATCAATTGGATTTAGTGGTGGGACAAGCAACTTCTATGAGAAGAACTTCGCGATGCAGCTTCAGTCCCCATTGCACCCGGAGCGCAGTGCTTTTACAAATTCACAGAAATTCAACAAAATCTCTCTACACAGGAATCCCTCCCCCTTTATGAGTCCCCTCTCTCTCTCTCTCTCTCTCTCTCTCTCTCTCTCTCTCTCTACTTGTCCATGTTTTCTTCTCCATTCATTCAATATTAAGTTTAAATGTTCGTGTGTTTAATGCAAATATGGATGATGAGCAGTTTCTTTCTTCTTTGTCACCCTAGCAGAGACAGTGGTACGTGGAGCGTCATCGCTCCGGCGCACCATCACGCGTTCCTACTCCTTTAGCATCTCCCTCTGTTTCGGAGCATTTAGCGCGCTCCGAAGCTTCGGTGTCAACGAGACAATATTCACACTCGTCTAGGCACCGGTGCTCTAGTGGTGGCAACGACGGTTGTTGTGGGGATGCCGCCGCCGATGCCTCGACACCGCCTCGTGTTTGACGAGGCTCTTTACCCTCCCCTTCTTTGCCTGCCCCCACACTAGCCACGACATTGCCATCTACACCAAGTTTTGTGCGGTTGACGGCCGTTCCTAGCGGCTACACACCACTAGCTACTCCTCAAAGAGTCACTCTAGTCGACACTCCTCGCTTCGGGGCCCAGACTCCAGTGGAGACACCTGACGTCCGTACCCCCGGCGACATGCCGTTAGAGAGCCCTGCCGGCACACCCAGCTTCACGCGTCACCGGCGAGAGGGCTTGCCTTACTCCGTCAACGTCAGCGGCGGCATCATCTTGGATGATGAAGGCAAGAAGGTGATCTCGCGCATGCGCCGACTTTGCTCTCAGGTGTTTAGACACTACATACTAAACACCTGGAGTGAAGTACCAAGTGATTTAAAATATAGAGTCATCAGCATGCTGCATGATGAGTTTCTCGTTCCAACAGGGGATGACCGCTTCAATGAAGACCTGATGAAGGTTTGAATGCACGAATACTGCAAGCACAAGCGATCCGAAGTGCATAAAGCAATTAAGCATGGGTGGAACAGACCAGATTGGCTGGTGAAAGAAGATTGGAAGAATGCAAAGAAAGTAGCGTGTGAGAATCCCGCCAAGCGGAAGCAACAAAAGGAGGCAGCCAGAGTGCGAGTAGAGGCAGGAAGCTCGCACCACTTGGGGAGCGGCGGGTGGGCATCATTTGAGGCCGATTTTGTAAGTGTTTTCCCATTGCTCTTTAGGTTTGATAATTTAGGGTTTAGGGGTTTTTAAATTCTAACATAATGGATTCTTTGTATGTTTTGACAGTGGTTGATGATAGGACATGACCCCACACCGTACGAACGCGAGTACGCAGGTAGGAAGGGCTTAAACGCCTTGATGGACATTCTGAGTTCTCACGGTGGCATGGTTAGTGTTAGGATTTACTCTTTTCTATTTGTTGTATTGTTTTATAAATTATATGTTTATACTTACAGAAAGCTGTCTTATTGTTTTTTTTTGCAAAATCCAACAGATACGCTACTTGAACGCGATGAGATGTATGATTAGACGATGTCAGTCTAGCCGTAGCTAGATAGAATTAGTTTCCTTTTGTCATAGCATATGTATCATGAGATGACATTTATACGTCTTTTTGAAAACCATGTATATTTTTTCAATAATGACACTGGTGTTGTAACTATTACATTTGCAAAGTTTAACAATCAAGTGATTTTGCCTATGATGTGTACAATTGTCATTGATTTACTTTCATCAATTTACTTTTGTCAGTTTTGTATCTTTATTCTGCAAACAATACTATGGATGATGGAGTTAATGGTTATATTGTGTTTTGGGTGACTACTTTGGGTCTATATCTAAGCTTGCACTTTCTTTCAAAGGTGAATCTGGGCTTATCTTGGATTCATTTAGGTTTACTCAAGTATTGAAACATTCAATACGGTTGATGGGTGGCAGGGCATTCAATGCCCTGCCACCAAAGTTTTTTTCTATCGGGCGTCGCTATGACCGCCGCTATATAAGGCTCTACAATGTTGCTATAAATGTCACTATAGGTGGCCTGTAAACGATCGTTGCTATATAGCGATGGCTATAGCGATGCATATAGAGACCGTTCTAGAGACGCCCATAGCGACGTTCCCGTATCGACGCTGTTAGCGACAGTCCTAGTGACGTCGGGGAGTATAAAAACCCAATGTATTTCCGTCGCTAAAAGAGTCACAAGTGCACATAACCTCTTGTAGTGTTCTATCTCTTCTAAAGTTCTGTTCGATGGAGATGAATCATCATCAATAAGCTTTGCTTTGGCATCCGTTTCCTTTTTAACTGTGCCTGAGGGCTTTGTGCTGTCGTCCGCGGGTGACTAGTCTTAATCTTCCTTCTTTGTTGTCTTTGATGACTCCGTCATGTTTGAATTCTGTATCTTTGACATCTTCTGGGCCATTGGCATTCCCATTATGATGTTGTCTGGAATATCTTTTGTTGTGATCACATAGAATTGAGCTATGATAATCTATGAACTTACTTCAATGGTGGTGGAGATGATTCCCCAGCATTCTACTCGTTTGTCTCTTGATATGCTCACAAATTCAGGAGCATCTTCAAGTTGTGGTTGGCTACATCTTTTCCAAGTGCGAAAGGATGAGGTTCTTGTCTAGCTGAAAATATAGCTTTACTTCTTTTGACATCTTTTCTTCGTTTTCACCAACAATGTTGCACTTGATCGTCTCGGAATATTTTTTTGTATTGAGTGCTTTTGTTGTGGCAGTGTCCTTGAATTGACCTTTTTCTTCAACTTCTTTGCTTTGATCACCTACTTCGATTGATGTTGACTCCATTGGCTGTAATGTTGCACTTTTTTGCAATTGTTGAGCATTGTCTACCTGCATCTGAGTAACCTTTGACCTTAAAAGATCCATTGTACTTTCTAGCAGAATCTATCTCTTCGGAGGAGATTTTGGTGGTGACTTTTGTGTAGCTTTCTGGACTTTAGCTTTCGTTGACTTTAACTTTTCTATCACTTGTTCTGGCAACTTGAGGCTTTGCATCATCTTCAGATAGTCTTTGACTTCAGTCAGGGCCATCCATATGGGTTTGTACAAGGTCATGACCTTGCTGATATTCGTTACCATGTGCATCTTGATATGCATATGTGAGCGTGATCACATGTAACTGTTTGAACACTATTGAATTTGTTGGATTTTGGCTTTGACTTGTGGAGATCAGCTAAAACTTCTGTCCTTGATGATCTTCATAGAGACATTTGTCTGCAGATTCTAAGGGAACCTGGGTCAATTGGAAACTTCCAACAACCATATGATCTTTCAATGGTTTCTGCTTTGGAGAGGTCTGTTGGTTAGGAGCTCTAGGGCTTCTAACTAGTGTAGCATTTCCTGGTACATAAGCTGAGCTTGATGGATTTACAGCTCCCCCCTTCCTAGGGTGATCACTATAGCCTGCTTTATTGTACGAGTTGAAAATTGTTTTGCTCTAGTTTAGTCTCACCTTTTGGGACAGTGAAGGTACACTTTGGGTAGCAATGTTGACAATTGGCATCTGTAAACCTTTTGCATAGTTTCCTATGTATCTCCATGGAACATGACAAATTATTCCCCAAGTTAAAGCTGTAGATAGCATTATCTTTGCCCTGATATTGTCTATCCCATGGGTCTTATGATATGAGCTTCTGTGATTTCAGGACTCAAGGCATCATAGATGCTAGACTCTCGTCTATATCTATGACTGTTTTGGTCAAAATATATGTTCGTTTGGTCACAACATCGAAGCTTGATTTCCGATGGATGAGAGTTTGGTTCTGACAGATTTCTAGATTCACTCTAGTAATATCCTTCAGCTCTAGAGAGGATGGGCTATAATAGATTCTTTCCTCTGAAATGAACCATCCTATTTTATCTATCATTGGACGCAATTCTATGAGTTGGTATGTGGGCCGTTCAAACACTGGTTGATCCTTTTTGTACAGTTTTCCTTTTTGGCCTACATAGTGTGCATATGAATTATGTGTACCATACAAAGCTAATATCATTCTGTTTGATATGTCCCTTAGACTCGTGAATGATTGCACACTTGTGGCAGTGGATGCAAAATCATTTGCAAATTTAACAGTCTTTTCAACCTTTGGTGATATCTCAACACCTTTACTAAATTCATGCAAGAATTTTTTGTTCAAAGAATCAATTTTAGGCTTTTCAGGTGCTTGTGCATCTTTATGCTCATTTTGAACTTGTAGTTCTTTTATTGGTGTTTCTAATGGTAATACATAATCATCCAATTGCATTAAAATGATGAGTGAAATGCACTTACATCGAGATTCACATTTTCAATTTGCTATGTGCCTTGCTTGGCAGTTAATGTGTCCTTGTTGTCTGGATTTCTTGGACAATCTTCAGAAAAATGTCTACCTTTTCGTCCACAATTTGAGCAATACGCCATGACTGGTGGTATTTCATTAGGTTCTGTCATGTCAAGCTCTAGCTGAGAAGTTTCAGCTTCTATGCTAGCCAAATTGTCGGCATTTTCTTTTAAAACACTGAGCATCAAGCTGTAGATTGCTCCATCTTCACCTTTGTACCATCTTTGGCTTGGTTCCCCAATTAGATTGGCTTCAATTGGGTGATCTATTGGATCTTGCAATTTTGGTTTTCGACTATAGACTGATCACTGTAATCCATGTACAATGACCCTAATTGCATATGCACCAACTGTATGTTTTGCTGGCTTGTGCAGATTTCTGGATAAACACTTTGAGCAAATTTTTACACTTTTATCTGTACTTCATCTTTGAGCTTGCAATAACTGGCTCCACTGAAGTCTGTGAATATATGGGAGTTCTCTGAATCTGGCTTTACCCTGATCAATAGAATCTTGGCTCTTGTGTTGCTTTTACTGCTCATCACCAAGTATCTATGGCCTTCTGAATCTTTATACAAGACTTTGTCTCCATTGTAGCCATATAGTTGTAAAATCTGGTCGGTTGCAGCTGCACTTGTGCTGCCACTGCTATTGGCTTGTCCTGCTGTACTTGAACTCTCGACTCGATTTGAGTCTATGTTGGCTTGTTCTGTAAAAATTATCTCCTAGCAGATTTCGATATTGATTAGCAAAATTTATGCTGCTCGTAGTAGCTTAATCTGCAATCACATGTGAGTTGTCCCTGTTCGTCCAATTAGAAGCTAATTTGCAATGCAATTGCTTGCACTAGCCAATTTCTAGCATGCAAAATTTAAAAATTTGCCTGCCGCTCAATTGCCTCGAGTTGATCTTTTTTCTCCTTCGACTAATCTCTGGTTTACTTTGCACGGTTTACTCAGTTTACGACTCTTTTGGCTTTTTCGCGCTACTTCTCGGCTTCCTCGGCGTTGCTATTTTTCTCGACGTTGTTTTTTGCTTTTCGACCTCGTTCTGGCTTTTTTTGGCACTTTCTGCGACTTCCTTTGTATTTTTTCTAATTATTTGTGAAATTTTGAATTTTCTATTTTTTTGTATTTTTATAATTCTTAATGATTTTTTTGAAAAAGTTTTGATTTTTGATAATTTTCTAATTTTATGGAATTTTTATTAGTTTTATGAATTGTTAATGATTTAAGGAAAATGTTTCAATCAATTTTGGACTTTTTAAGGATTTTCTGTGAATGTTTTAAGTTTTTTACTATTTTTGTAAAAAATTTTGAATTTTTGAATATTTTATGATTTTCTATGTGTTTTTTATTTTTTGGTGAATTTTCTTTAAAAATATATATATATATTTTTCTACTCTTTTTTTTAATGAGTTTTCTATTTTTATCTTTTTCTAACTCTTTTTTTTGAAAATTTTTATTGTTTTTATGACTTTTAATGTTTTTTTAATTTTTATTTTTACTAATATACAAATAAATGAAATGAAAGTGATAAAAAAAAAGAAAATGAAATTAAAATAAAATGTAAATGAGCAAAATGAAATTGAAATGAAATTTAAAGGAAAAGAAAACGAAACGAATTGAAATTAAAATGAATGTTAAAACAAAATGAAATGAATCAATAGAAAAGTCAATGACACAAAAAAAAGCAAAAAGACAAAAGGCTCCTAGCATGCACGTAGAGAAGAGGTCCCCCTTTTCTTTCTTGTCTTCTTGTGTTAAGTGTGTAAGGGTGGGTTCACACGCCACGAAGCGCGAGAACGATGACGGAAGAAAAAAGATTATTTTAGCGTCGTAGAAACTATCCCAAGAAGACGTAAAGATCTATCCGACAAGGAAAGTCCATGCGACGAAACGCATGCTCGGAAAAAAAAATTCGAATTTAAGCCGAAAATTAATCGAAACACTGAAAATCACCCGAAAATCCAAAAATTTGCTAGAAAATTCCAAAAAATTCTTAGAAAATCGTTGTTATTTACAACCGAACATTTCGGACACGCAAAAGCACACCGAAAATACCAGATTTTATCGAAAACACCGATTTCGACAAAATTGTCCACCCGGTCCTCGAAAATAGTAAAACGCTAAAAAATTGACCATGGAGGGCACAAATGCGAACAAAATGATGCCATAATTACGCACACACAAAATAATTCGTAAAGATTGCAAAATCAATTTTTTATGAAATTATCCAAAAATTAATACAAAAATTTACAAAAAATTAACAAAATTATCCAAAAAATCCCAAAAAATTTCTACAAATTCTCCACTTATTGGGGAATAGTGTAGCTAATTAAAATTGCCAAAATCTCCTCAATTCAAATGCCAAACAATTTTATCAAAAAAATCAAGACTATGCAATTAAACCGACAAAATTAGGTCAAAAATTGACGCAATTGAAGTGTGTAAATCCTTCTTTTGAGCACAAAAACACAGATATTAATCATTACACACATCAATTATGCAATCAAAATATGAATCAATCATGTAAATTAAACACTTTTTAGGCACACCCACACTAAAAACTAACAGTTTTTACCAATCTTTAGGTGCACACACAAAAGGGTTAAACTTGTCGGATTTGTAATGCGACTTCACAAATCATTATTTGGGCATGAATACAACATAAATCAATCATCACAATTGAAAAATCATAATGCACACATTGATTTTTAGGTGCACAAACATGGGCAAAATAGTGCACACACACCTAAAATTAGGCATACACACACTCAATTAGAATGCACACACACTTGATTTTAATGCACACACACTTGAAATTGACCATTCAAGCATGCAATCAACTCAATTAGGCACCCAATTAACAATCCAAAATCACCAATTAGCAATTGAAACTTGTCAAATTCATGCGCCACCAATTCTTAAAAAATTGGCATTACGACGGCGTGAAACTGAATAATCGCAAAATTTTCAATCCAACATAGCATCACATTGTATTACATCAACATATCATAGCATTACATTGCATCATAATGGGATCTCTACACAATTCTACACATCTCTAGATTTTAGGGAGGTTGAGAATACCACCTTAACTACCTTTCCATTGAAGTTCAATTGAATGGTTGAATGCTCCAATCCTTCATAGCAAATTAGTAAGTAGCAAAAATTAGTCAAATTAGCAAGGGGTTAGTGTGAAATTAGAGTGTGTAAACACACAATTGGCAAGATATGGTGTCAAATTAGGGAATTATAAACACAATGCTTCATGCACACACATCCAAAATCCACGAAAACATAAATACACAAGTGAAATTAGTAGTGAAATTAGTGAGGGAACGCATTTGATTATGCCACAATTACACTAGCGTAGGCCATCGTCCGCGGCAGCGGCGGTTGCCAAATGTTGGGGGTTCCATCATTGCAATAGCTCCAATGACCAACAAAACTATCAATCCGGAGGGATGAGGTACCCGGCTAGGGCATGGAAACACTTACACGGCTAGTGAGCTAATCGTGGCAACACAAATGGTTAACTCTACGAAGTGAGCTTCTCGGGCTATGGAGGAGCTAAGCCGCAATGAAGGGAAATCTCCATATCCACTTCTCTTCACTTCTAATCAATCCAATCACACACACTACGCTTGCAAGACACACACAACACTAATCCTATCATGCAACACACTAATCGCAAGCACACACACATAGATCTATCGAGAACCACACTCCAATCAAACCTACATGTGCACACAAGCAAAAGAGGGCAATCACACAAGATTAGAGAGGGATTAACCACTAATTAGTGTAGACCTAGCTAATCTAAGCATCATAGGCAATCATAAGAAGCATGAGAGAGGCATAGTGAGAGAGAATGAATCATTGATTAGTGTTAATCAAGTCTCATGAGTAAGGAGAAGCTCAAGGACTCCATAGCAACACACCTCAAGAGCTCTCACCAAAGAGTGCTCTCAACAAATGAGCTTGAGGACCCTAATTTCTTTTACACATTGCCTTATATAACTAGGGTAAAAAATGCAATGTCCGGACGTCCAAGGCCTTTAGGGCTCCATCACTTACTGTATCCGCAACCTAGACACAATAATTAACCTATTCTTTACAGCTTGGAACTCCCATTGAGCCCGTAACACACTAATAATATTACAATGGCTTGAAATAAATCAGGAATTTACAATACGTGACCATTTTGGGAAAACGTGGAAAATGTGTAACTCCAATCTTTATTGCTTCTTTTCTTTGATCTTCGTTGTGCATCCGTATGTCTTCGATCTTTAGCAGCTTCTATTATCTGACGTTGACTCAGTGAACATTCATCTATCATAGAAGATAGATCATTGTGAGTTGCTATAGTCACCACATTGACTTTTTGTCGTCGTGAAAGTGCATCGGCCACTTGATTGGGCTTACCAGCAATGTGAGCAATATGAAAATAAATTTGCAAAAGAAAATTTGCCTACCTTATTTGTTTGTCAGAAAGCTTGGTTTGCGTCATGAAGTACTTGAGACTTTGGGGGTCTGTTCGTATAATTATGGAGTCCCCAATAAATAGTGCTTCCATGTGTCTAGGGCATGTAGAATAGCTAAAATCTCTTTCTCATAAATGCCCAAGACCTGTTCATCCGTATTGAGCCTTCGGCTCGCATATGCTATGGCATGCCCTTCTTAAAGCAAGACTACTCCAAGGCAATCACCACAAGCATCACATTGGACCTCAAATGGATTTGAGAGATTCGGAAGCATGAGGACTGGTTGAGAGGTAAGCTTCTCTTTAAGCTTATCAAAATATTTTTGCTCCTTAGCAGTCCATGAATACTTAACGTTCTTCTTTGCTAAGTCATGTAATGGTCCTGTTATTTGAGAAAATTTTGCTATGAAGCGTCTATAGTATGCACACATACCAATAAAGCTTCTTAGCTCATGTAGATTCCTTGGATTAGGCCATGCTTTTATTACCTCTAACTTCGATGGATCCATACGGATACCATGTGAGAGATAATATGACCTAAGTATTGAATCTCTTGAAGGAAAAATTTGCTTTTCTTTTGGTTGAGATAAAGCTTGTTCTCCCTCAATGCTTGAAAAATCACTTGGAGATGTTGCTTGTGTTCCTCCAAGGACTTAGAGTAGATGATGATATATCATCAAAGAACACTCCAGTGAACTTGTGGTAGGGTCTAAATATTTTCTCCATTAAATGATGAATGTGGCTGGTGCATTGGTCAAGCCAAAAGGCATGACTAGATATTCATAAGACCAAACATTGTACAAAACGCGGTCTTTACGATATCTTCATCCACTATCTTTATTTGATGATAGCCACTTTTTAGGTCAATTCTACTAAAGTAGGTAGATCCTTGTAGCTTATCAAACAGATCTTCTACCCAAGGTACAATAAATCTGTTTTTGATAGTGATATGGTTTAGTGCTCGATAGTCCACACACATACGGTATGTACCATCTTTCTTTTGCACTAAAAGGATTGGAGAACAAAAGGGAGAGGACCTAGGCCTCACCATCCCTTTTCTACCAATTCTTGTACTTGCCTCATGATCTCCTCTTGTTGAGCTTGGAAACTCGATAAGAAGGCTTGTTAGGTGGTTAGCTTCCTGGTAGGAGCTCAATTTGATGGTCATCATCCCCTTGTTTTGGAGGTGAGTCCATAGGGATATCATCGATGAAAACATCTTGGACTCCACTTAGAAAAGTAGAAAAGTCTAACTCTTCTTGATTCCTACCATTTTCATTTGATAAACCATTAGCGTCACTAGTAGATTCTTTGACAAAAATCATGTACGTAGAAATCGAGCTTTTCATTGACTTATCAAAAGCTAGTGAATTTACAAGTGGTATTCTACGACCAAACTCATTAGCATCTTTATACACGTTCTTTCCCCTATAGGTGAAGTAGATTCTCCTTTCAAGGAACTTCATGTTGGTAGCCATGCGATCAAACCATGGCCCCCCTAGGATAGCATCCTCATGTTGGAGAGGAGAGATGAAAAAGTCTTTTTTATCAAAATATCTTTGGACATGAAGCCTCAACTTCCCAATCAAGGGAGTAACAGAGGCTTGTTGTTCCTTGAAAGCTGTGTCAGCTGTTACAATATCTCCCATCTCGAAAGCGTGAATGCCCAACTTGGTGGCCAACTCTGTTGATATGAAGTTGTGAGTAGAGCCAGGGTAAAAAAAGATGAAGGCATCACGCTCCCTTACCTTTCCCCAAGCATATGAGAGAGATGATCCTTTGCAATGAGCAATCCTCTTTTGGAGCTTCGATGGTGGAAGCCCTAGGAGTCTCATAGTGCGCATTTTTCTTGGGGCAAGAACGATAGCCATGTCCTTTGGGGGTTGACATACTTGGCCATTTCTTGGGGGTTGACATACTTGGCCATTTTTCTTGGGGTAAGAACGATAGCCATGTCCTTTGGGGGTTGACATACTTGGCCATTTCTTCAGGTAGTAACCCCGCACAAAATTGTTGCTTTTGCTCAGTAAAGTCTATCTTCCGGAAGAGAGTAGCCTTGATATGTAAATCCCAAAACTTGTCCACATATTTGTGAATAGACTCATGTGAGAGAAGCTTCAAACTACACCATTTGGTAAGTACTTTTTCCTTTGTATTGCTTGTAAGGAATTGCTTCATGATGGAAACTCGTAGAGTTTTCTATGTCTTTGGGGCCTCATCGTTGCCACGAAGCCTAGCCCACCATTGACGAGCCGATTTTGGGACATGCATAGCTACATGGTATAGCTTGGAGGACTCCGTGAAGCCCTTGTCTCCAAAGGCCACATCAAATTGCTGGACGAAGGCCAATACTTTGTCGATGGCACCAAAGGTGCCATCATAGGTGAGAAAAGAGATATTCTTTCCTCCTTCTTTGAGATTCTTCAGCTTTTGTGATCTTCGCCATGCAGGGTATGATTTGCGATGTCCTCCCCTCTTGTATTCTCTAGGAGAATAGCCATAGCTTTCGTCGGGAGAGGAAGAAGGTGAAGAAGAAGGAGAAGAGGGTGACCTCTTTCTTGACCTTTTCTTCCTTTGTTTCCTCTCATCTCTTTTGGTGTGACGAGGAGGACTGTGTGTTGACTGTTTCCTCATGGGAGGAGTTGGCGATCATCTAGACCGCCGTCTTCGTGGAGACACATCTTAGGGATTCATTACTTTCTTGTTCTTTGGATTCTTGCTCTTGTATGGGAGAGAGTCTTATTTTGGGGGTCTCATCACAAGAGGCCTCCTAAGCTCTCCCTCCTCTTTGAGAGGAAGGGAAATCCTAAAAGCACGAAGTTGTTGAGTAACTTTGGCTTGCAAAGTAGGGTTGCCCATAGCTTGATGCAACCTAGTAACAAGATAATTGATAAACATGGGGGAATCATCATTAGCACCTTCATGTGCAAAATCAAAGTTATCAATGTTCATTCTACTCTCTTGGTTATTCTCAACCATGCTAATTATACTTATGTGTTTACTTAATGTATTCTTTGGCAATTCAAAACCTTAGTTGCTACTCCTCTTAGCCTTTCAAAATTAAGTATCTACACCCATGGCTCTAATTGGTTAATTATAAAGAGTAGTGGGGTGGGTCTAACAGAGCAAAATTGCCAAGGGATAGCTCCTTTTGAACTTCTTATGGCTCAATAATGGTAAAGCCGTAGGCAAGTCTAAAAAGACCCCATTATTAATACCAAAGCTCCCGAGGTGTGCACCATATCCCACATAGTGGGCTCAACAAAACCGATAATAGATCCTACTCCCACTTACCCTAATATAATTAACAAAATCAACCATTAATAGGCTACTTAAGGACCTCTCTTCTTAAGCAAGAAATGAGAAACCAAATGCTCTGATACCAATGTAATGTAAATAGTCTATGAACTTTGAGGATAACAGAATTAAGAGAATTAAAGTGATCATTTTTGTGAAATTACTTTGAGAACATAGAGGGTGAACTTAATTGATGGTAGCAACATGAACATAGTACTTAATTAACTTGGCATGAACAATACTTTTGCAAGAGAGAAAGTATTAGAGAACATGACAATAGTTGAGGACTGGATTTACTTGAAGCCAGTCCCCCCTCCAAAAGGCATTTGTATTATAGATTCTCCCATCACGAGAGACTTGTTACAATATAATCTGTGTTCCTTGTGACTTTGGTGATGCTATGAAGATGAAAAGCTTCATGCATCACGGGCATAACATATGTAACATTTAATGGTCTAGTAACTTGAGTGTAGTAGAAAAATAGCATGAACATAGTGAGCATTTGATTAAAATAGATTCCTAATGAGAATAACAAGAGTGCTTGGGCGGAGAGAGCAACAAAAAGCATAAAACCTAGTTGGATAGCATGAACAATACTTCAAAAGAGAGAGAAATTAATCAATTGACAACAGTTGAGGACCGGATTTGCATGGAGCCAGTCCCCCCTCCAAAAGTCTTTGTATTATGGTTTCTCCCATCAAGAGAGACATTTTACAATACAATTCTTTGTGCTCCTTCAATACTAGCTAGTGCAATGAAGATGGAAACTTCAAGCACTGAGAAAAAAACTTATCAAACACAACATCAATACCCTCACGATTTCAGACCCAAGACCTCACACACCTTCGAAGATGGTGAGAGCTAGCGGGGTATGAGAGTAGATTGAGAGGAAAAAGGAGTAGTCTTACGAGAAAGATGTACATCTCCTCACATAATCACCCATATTAGCATAGCGTAGCTTAGTAATTAGCATGGTAGAGGAGATGAGCATGCATTGAAGCTTGGCTCTTGGTTGGATTTGCATCACAAAGCCAAGAGTTGTTGGTGTAGGCCTCCCTTCTCACAAGCTTGGAGTAGGTGATAAGCTTTCCATTAAAGCTTGAGAAGGAGAGAGAGAGAGAGAGAGAGTCTTCTTCCTTCACACATGAGATTGTGTGAGTGTTACATAAATAACGCCTTGAGAAAATCAGCCCCCTCTCTCTCTTGGTTGACCCCTCTTGCTAATTGCTCATGCTCACACCCTATTGAACCTCCCCAGGCTTAGCCAATGAAAATTAAGCAGCATAAGTGATGGATTGCCCATGGCTTGTTGAAGCCTAGAAACAACATAGTTAACAAGCATAGGGGCATCATTAGTAGCCTGCTCATTAGCAAAATCAAAGTTATCAACATTAATTTCACTCTCTTTACTATTGTCAACCATTCTAACAACTTTTAGGTGTACTTTGACACTTCAAGCCCTAGTTGCTACTCCTCTTTACCCCTTTAGAAAAAGCACTCAAGCTACTATACTCGTGGCTCGAATACCATTAATTGCAAGGAATAGAAGAGAGGGTCGTTCAACACCAAAATAGTAGCGGCTCTTGTCAAGCTTCTAATAGCTCAATAGTGGTTAATCCATAGGCAAGCCCCATAGGACTCCACTATTAAGACCATAGCTCTTGATGGTGATGCCCCATTAACTGCACAAAGGCAGGCGCACTGCAAGGCTGAAAGATCCCTATTCTACTTACTCACATGCAATTAATGATACCAACCATTTATAGCTAGCTTGAGGACCTCCCTTCTTGAGAAAGAAAAGAGAAGCCTTGTGCTCTGATACCTATGTAACATTTAATGGTCTAGTCACTTGTGTGTAGCGGAAAATAGCATGAACATAGTGAGCATTTCATTAGAATAGATTCCTGATGAGAATAACAAGAGTGCTTGGGTGGAGAGAGCAACAAAAAGCATAACACCTAGTTAGATAGCATGAACAATACTTCAAAAGAAGAGAAATTAAGCAATTGACAAAAGTTGAGGACCGAATTTGCATGGAGCCGGTCCCCCCTCCAAAAGGCTTTGTATTATGGTTTCTCCCATCAAGAGAGACATTTTGCAATACAATTCTTTGTGTTCCTTCAATACTAGATAGTGCAATGAAGATGGAAACTTCAACCACTAAGCAAAACACTTATCAAACACAACCTCAATTCCCTCACGGTCTCAGACCCAAGACCTCACACACCTTTGAAGATGGTGAGAGCTAGCGGGGTATGAGAGTAGATTGAGAGGAAGAAGGAGGAGTCATACGAGAAAGATGTACATCTCCTGACATAATCACTCATATTAGCATAGATTATCTTTATAATTATCATTGTAGAGGAGATGAGCATGCATTGAAGCTTGGATCTTGGTTGGATTTGCATCACAAAGCCAAGAGTTGTTGGTGTAGGCCTCCCTTCTCACAAGCTTGGAGTAGGTGATAAGCTTTCCATTAAAGCTTGAGAAGAGAGAGAGAGAGTCTTCTTACTCTACACATGAGCTTGTGTGAGTGTGTGTGTGTGTGTGGATAATTTCCTTTGAAAAATCAGCCCCCCCTCTCTCTTGGTCGACCCCTCTTGATATTTTCTCTTGCTAGCACCTCATTGGACCTCTCTCAGCTTAGCCAATGAAAGTTAACTAGCATAAGTGATAGTCTTCTGACATGTGTTCCCCTTTCCCCTTTTGTGAGAGCTTTAGGTAATTAATTAATTCAACTAAAATCTCATTGGAAACCTTTGCCTCCTGGCCAATAGGAATCAGGCAAGCCATTGGGCTGCTCAATGCTCATTGGACCCCTTGGGAGGCTGTCCAATAGTCTCTAGAGAGCTTAATTCCTATTGGTTCTTTTATTAAGTGTTTTTAAATTAATTAAACTAGATTTAGTCTAGCCTAATTCTCATTGGTCTACCTTCAAGGCCATCCAATAGGATTTGAGTACACCTTGTGGGCATCTGGGCTAGGGAGCTGACATGTGTCCCTCATTCCCTTTGTGTAAAGGGAGCTTGTGCGTATGTGTGTGTGTGAGTGAGTTTCTCTCTCATCTCCTACAACTAGGGCTCACCCCCTCCTATGTAGGGATGCATGAAGACTTTTTGGAACGCATACAAAGCATCCAATTTTCCTAATGTTTGATCTTTGGACACAACCTTTGAAGTTTGGAACCTTAGCATTTTGGAAGTCTTAATGGGATGAACCTGAGGGTCTTTTAAGACCATTGTTGCACATTGCTCTTTTGCAGATGGCCCCCCCTTTGGATCCCTATTTTCCCTCCTTTGGATCCCTACTATGGCCGGTCTGCCAGCTTAACCAATATTCTAGCTTTTTCTCCCCTAGCACTTCCTCATATTAAATGATCAGTTTAACATGAGAAAATTATTTAGGAGAATCAAATATTAGTTATTATGACATTACCTCTTTCTTGAAATCATAGTCGTCCTCGACAATGGGATAGAGAAGATAAAGTATAAAATAGTCCTTTTCCTAGCGGGTAGAGGATCCCTATGTTACCCTACGACATCGTTCCAGAATGTATGACTAGTACATTTGGCACTTGGGAGCCTAAGCTGCCGCAAGCATGTCTGCACATTAGTCCTATCAACCTTCCATAGTAGAGTGACAAGCTCTAGTTGGTGTTCATGGGACGTCGTCTCCGCAAACTTGATCTAAGCATGCATACTACTTCATTTTTGTGCACAATAAAAAAAAAGAGAGTCTTATAACACAAAAAACTTTGTTCACTTTTAACTTTTGTACATTTGCTTACTCTTGGGAAGCATTGTAAGCATTGACAAGTTTTAGGTTATCTTTTAATTGTATGCCTTGCATCCATCTAGCATCTTCAAAAGGATAATTCTTAAACTAAATAAGATATCATCGGATAGTCTTACCACCTCTTAGTACCTTGTCTTCATGTCGGAGGATGGACTTGGACTGCAGCACCTCTTCTTGGTCCTCAATCTCCGGTGGGTCTTCAATAGTAGGTTCTAATTAAAGTGGCTCTCCTTTGTAAAGCTTTAATAGGCTCACATGAAAAGCATTGTGTATGAGCCAATGGTTGGGCAACTTGAGTTGATAGGCCATCCCATTGATTGGCCTAAAAATTTGGAAGGGACCATAGTACCTTTTTGCTAACTTAGCATAGTACTTTTGGTGTCCCGTAGGATTCTTGCCCGTCGTGTGCCTTAATCGAGCCTTGGGAAATTTGAGTAAGACCCAATCATTTTCTTTAAAGGCTTGGTCTCTTCTGTGCTTGTCAGCAATAGCCTTTTGTCTTTGCTGTGAGATAGAGATAGCATCCTTAATCTTTTGGAAAGATTCTTGTAGATCTCGGCTATACTTATTTGCAACGAAGATCTTCCGGTGTACCTTAAGTAGCAAGGGACTTTTTGATCTTCCCTCAATTACCTCAAAAGGTGCTTTTCCCGTGGATGTATGTACAGTGTTATTGTAGGCATATAACACTAAGGGTAAGTACTTCCTCCATTGGGATCTTTGATCTACTTCCGTTACATAGGCTTTTAGTAGATCGAGAATTGTAAGGTTAGCTATTTCACTTTGGCCATCCGTTTGCAGGTGATAGGCCGAAGAGAAGTTTAACCTTGTTCCTAAATTCTCAAAGAGACCCTTCCAGAAACTACTTGTCATTCTAGGATCTCTATCCGACACTATGGACATTGGCAAGCCATGGTACTTGAAGATTTGTGATATGAAGAGGGTTGCCATTTGATGGGCTTTGATAATCTTTTTGACAGGTATAAAATGAGCTTGTTTACTAAACTTGTCCACTATCGTCCATATTCCATATTACCATGGATAAACTTAGGCAATCCAAAGATAAAATCCATGGATATGCTCTCCCATGGTGAATTAGGGATTAGCGAAGGTTGAAGCAATCCAGGTCGCTTCTCTCTATCAAACTTGGTCTTTTGGCATACCACACATTTAGAAACATACTCTTGTATGTTTGCTTTCATGGTAGCCCAATAGAAATATGTTTCAATCCCTTTAGGGTAGACTAAATCCCTCTATGCCCTGTATAAGGAGGAGCATGAGATTCATACATTACTTTCTCACATAGTGAGCTACTAACGCATAGTCTATTGCCATAGAGAAGATAACCATCTTGTAAAGTAAATGGTTCCTCTTTCTTCCCTAATGCAAGGGCTGAAATCACATCTCTAAAATCGGGATCAATAGCATACTCATCTATCATAGAAGATAGATCATTGTGAGTTGTTATGGAAACCGCATTCACTCTTGGCCATCTTGAGAGTGCATCGGCTACTTGATTATGCTTGCCAGCAATGTGAGCAATATGAAAATGAAATTGCGAAAGGAAATTTGCCCACCTCATTTGTTTGTCGGAGAGCTTGGTCTGCGTCCTGAAGTAGTGAAGACTTTGGTGATCCGTTCGCAGAATGAAAGGAGTCCCCAATAAATAGTACTTCCATGAGTCTAAGGCATGTAGAACTGCGAGGAGTTCCCTTTCATATATGCCTAGAGCTTGCTCAACAAGGTCGATCCTTTGACTTTTCATAGCATATGGCCTGCCCTTCTTGGAGCAAAATAGCTCCAAGGCAATCACCATAAGCATCACATTGGACCTCAAATGGCTTTGAGAGGTCCGGTAGTGTAAGCACAGGTTGAGAGATAAGCTTTTCTTTAAGCTTTTCAAAAGCATTGTTCTCCTTGGCAGACCATGTATACCTAACGTTTTTCTTTGTTAGGTCATGTAATGATCATGCTATTAGTGAGAACTTTTCTATGAAGCGTCTATAGTATGCACACATACCTATAAAGCTTCTTAGTTCATGAAGATTCCTTGGTTTATGCCATCCTTTTATTACCTTTAATTTTGATGGATCCATTTGGATGCCATCTTGAGAGATAATGTGACCTAAATATTGAATCTCTTCTAAGAAAAATTAATTTTTCTTTCAATTAACATAAAGTTTATTCTTTCTTAGAACTTGAAATATTACATGGAGGTGTTGCTTGTGTTCGTCTAATGAATTAGAGTAGATGATGATGTCATCAAAGAAGACTTGGTGAGGCTTGAATAGTTTCTCCATCAATCTGTTGAATGTGTCTGGTGCATTGTTCAAGCCAAAAGGCATAACAATGTACTCATAAAGACCAAACGTAGTACGAAATGCGGTCTTTACAATGTCTTGATCAACTATCCTTATTTGATGATACTTTTTAGGTCAATCCTACTGACGTAGGTGAACCCTTGTAGCTTATCAAATAGACCTTCTACCCGTGGATCGGGAAACCTATTCTTGATAGTGATCCTATTTAGTGCTCTATAGTCGACACACATACGATATGTGTTGTCTTTCTTTTGCACTAATAGCACATGAGAACAAAATGGAGCTGAGCTAGGCCTAACCATGCCCTTCTCAACTAACTCATGCACTTGCCGCATAATCTCCTCTTGTTGAGCTTGAGAAACTCTATAAGGAGGTTTGTTAGGTGGTGAACTTCCTAGAAGAAGTTCAATTGCATGGTCATCATTGCCTCTTTAGGAGGTAGCTCACAAGGGATGTCGTTATAAAGACATCTTGAAACCCCTTGAGAAAATTGGATAACTCTAATTCCTTTTGATTGTGTATATTTTCTTTTGCTAAAACATAAGGTTCTTGAGAGTCTTTAATTAAAATCATGTACACGGAAATAGAGCTCTTTATTGACTTATTGAAGGCTTGTGTATGTACGATGGGTATGGTGCTACCCATTTCCTTAGCATCTATGTACATATCTTTTTCCTTGAACCTAAAGGAGATTATTCTCCTTTTAGGGAATTTAACATTGGCAGCCATGCGATGAAACCATGGTGCCCCTAGGATTACATCCTTATGCTTGAGAGGAGAGATAAATAAGTCCTCTTTGTCCACATAGCCGTGGACATGGAGCCTCAATTTTCCGATTAAGGGAGTGACTGAAGCTTCTTGCCCCTTGAGAGCACCGTCTGCGGTAGGACATCTCCCATCTCGTTAGCTTGTATGACTAGCTTGGTGGCCAACTCTGTGGATATGAGATTGTGAGTAGAACCAGGGTCAAAGAGAATAAAAGCATCATGTTCTCTTACATTTCCCCAAGCATGGCATAGAGGAGATCCTTTGCGGTGAGTTTTCTCCTCTTGGATTTCGACCAGGGTAGCTCTAAGAGGTTCATGGTGGGTGTTTTTTTGGGGACAAGCGCGGTACGCATGCCCTTGCTTGCCGCACTTGAAACAACGGTTATCCTTGAGATAACGCTCAAGCTCTTCAAGAGAGAGTTTATTTTTGCCTTTGTAAACTCCCTTCTCTTTAGCTTTGTATGTGTTGCCCTTAGGAGACTTTTGGACATTGTCCTTCCCCTTAGGCTCATTGGAATCCTTGTTTTCCGTGGGCTTAGAATTTCTTTTAGCCCCCGTTTGGAAATTGATTCGAGAAGCCACCATAGTATGGTCTATAACCACTGATATGGTGCGTGGCCTTTGGGAGTTGACATACTCCGCCATTTCTTCAGTTAAGCCCGCACAAAATTGTTGCTTTTCCTCTCCAAAATACAACTTTTTGAAGACAATGTCTTTGAGTTGTAAGTCCCAAAACTTGTCTACATGTTTGTGAATGGATTCGTAGGGAGAGAGCTTCAAGCTTTGCCATTCGGTGAGTACTTTGTCTTTGGCATCAGTGCCCAAAAACTGCTTCATAATGGAATCTCTTAAAGCTTTCCATGTTCGTGGAGCTTCACTGTTGGCCCGTAGGTTAGACCATCATTGTCTGGCGGACTTTTGAAAGTGCATAGCTACATGGTGTAGCTTAGAGGACTCCGTGAAGCCCTCATCTCCAAACTCGTCATTGAACTGTTGGATAAAGACCAAGACTTTGTCCGTAGCGCCAAAGGTGCCATCGTAGGTAAGGAAAGAGATGCTCTTCCCTCCCTCTTTGAACTTCTTGAGCTTGGACGACCTCTTCCATGCGGCATAGGATTTCCTATGGCCTCTTCTTTTTGATGGTTCAAAGGTTGCACCATCACTTTCTTCACAAGGTGAAGAATTTGAGGAAGATGGAGAAGAGGGTGACCTCTTTCTCGCCTTTTTCTTGCCTTGATCTTCTTTGTCTTCACCATCACTTTCATAAGAGGAAGAGGATGAGGAAGATAGAGAAGAGAAAGAGGGTGTCCTCTTTCTCTCCTTTTTCTTCTCTTGCTTTTTGTCATCCCTCTTTGAATTATGGTGTGGAGAAGTGTACGATGGTCTTCTCCATTTTGGAGGTAATGGACAACGTTTAGCCCGCTGTCTTCGTGGAGCCATCTCCGTCGAGGTGGCAGGAGACTCACTTCTTTCTCGTTCCTTCGGTGGGGGCTCTTGAATTCTCCTTTGGGAAGGAGATGCGTCATCAAGGATAAAATTTCTAAGCCCTTCGTATGGATCCTCTTCGTCTTCCCGAATTGGAGAGAGACCTCTTTTGGAAGTCTCGCAAGGAGGCTTCCTAGGTGCTCTCTCGTCATGGTGGGGAGCTTGGAGGATCCCATGAGCACGAAGCTGCCGTTGCATTTCACTTTGGAGGGATGGATTGCCCATGGCTTGTTGAAGCCTAGAAACAAGATAGTTAACAAGCATAGGGGCATCATTAGTAGCCTGCTCATTAGCAAAATCAAAGTTATCAACATTAATTTCACTCTCTTTACTATTTTCAACCATTCTAACAACTTTTAGGTGTACTTTGGCACATCAAGCCCTAGTTGCTACTCCTCTTTACCCCTTTAGAAAAAGCATTCAAGCTGCTTGAATACCATTAATTGCAAGGAATAGAAGAGAAGGTCGTTCAACACCAAAATAGTAGTGGCTCCTGTCAAGCTTCTAATAGCTCAATAGTGGTTAATCCATAGGCAAACCCCGTAGGACTCCACTATTAAGACCATAGCTCTCGACCGTGATGCCACGTTAACTGCACAAAGGCAGGTGCACTGCAAGGCTAAAAAATCCCTATTTTACTTACTCACATGGAATTAATAATACCAACCATTTATAGCTAGGTTGAGGACCTCCCTTCTTGATCAAGAGAAGAAAAGCCTTGTGCTCTGATACCTATGTAACATTTAATGGTCTAGTAACTTGTGTGTAGCCAAAAATAGCGTGAACATAATGAGCATTTCATTAGAATAGATTCCTAATGAGAATAACAAGAGTGCTTGGGTGGAGAGAGCAAGAAAAAGCATAACACCTAGTTAGATAGCATGAACAATACTTCAAAAGAAGAGAAATTAAGCAATTGAAAATAGTTGAGGACCGAATTTGCATGGAGCCGGTCCTCCCTCCAAAAGGCTTTGTATTATGGTTTCTCCCATCAAGAGAGACATTTTACAATACAATTCTTTGTGTTCCTTCAATACTAGCTAGTGCAATGAAGATAGAAACTTCAACCACTAAGCAAAACACTTATCAAACACAACCTCAATTCCCTCACGGTCTCAGACCCAAGACCTCACACACCTTCGAAGATGGTGAGAGCTAGCGGGGTATGAGAGTAGATTGAGAGGAAGAAGGAGGAGTCTTACGAGAAAGATGTACATCTCCTGACATAATCACTCATATTAGCATAGCTTAGCTTAGTAATTATAATCGTAGAGGAGATGAGCAAGCATTGAAGCTTGGCTCTTGGCTGGATTTTCATCACAAAGCCAAGAGTTGTTGGTGTAGGCCTCCCTTCTCACAAGCTTCGAGTAGGTGATAAGCTTTCCATTAAAGCTTGAGAAGAGAGAGAGAGAGAGAGAGAGAGAGAGAGAGAGAGAGAGAGAGAGAGAGAGAGAGAGTCTTCTTACTCTAGACATGAGCTTGTGTGAGTGGATAATTGCCTTTGAAAAATGATCCCCCCCTCTCTCTTGGTCGACCCATCTTGCTATTTGCTCTTGCTAGCACCTCATTGGACCTCTCTCAACTTAGCCAATGAAAGTTAACTAGCATAAGTGATAGTCTTCTGACATGTGTTCCCCTTTTCCCTTTTGTGAGAGCTTTAGGTAATTAATTAATTCAACTAAACTCTCATTGGACCCCTTTGCCTCCTGACCAATAGGAATCAGGCAAGCCATTGGGCTGCTGAATGCTCATTGGACCCCTTGGGAGACTGTCCAATAGTATTCTAGAGAGCTTAATTTCTATTAATTCTTTTATTAAGTGTTTTAAATTAATTAAATTACATTTACTCTAGCCTAATTCTCATTGGTCCACCTCCAAGGCCATCCAATAGGATTTGAGTACACCTTGTGGGCATCTCGGCTAGGGAGCGGACATGTGTCCCTCATTCCCTTTGTGTAAAGGGAGCTTGTGTGTATGTGTATGTGTATGTGAGAGTTTCTCTCTCATCTCCTACAACTAGGGCTCGCCCCCTCCTATGTAGGGATGCATGAAGACTTTTTGGGACAGACACAAAGCATCCAATTTCCCTAATGTTTGATCTTTGGACACAACCTTTGAATTTTGGAACCTTAGCATTTTGGAAGTCTTAATGGGCTGAACCTTAGGGTCTTTTAAGCCCATTGTTGTAGATTGCTCTTTTGCAGATGGCTCCCCCTTTGGATCCCTATTTTCCCTCCTTTGGATCCCTACTGTGGCCGGTCTGCCAGCTTAACCAATATTCTAGGTTTTTCTCCCCTGGCACTTGGGGAGAAAAACCTAGAATATTGGTTAAGCTGGCAGACCGGCCACAGTAGGGATCCAAAGGAGGGAAAATAGGGATCCAAAGGGGGGGCCATCTACAAAAGAGCAAGGTGCAACAATGGGCTTAAAAGTCCCTAAGGTTCAATCCATTAAGACTTCCAAAATGCTAAGGTTCCAAAATTCAAAGGTTGTGTCCAAAGGTCAAAAGCCTAGGGAAATTGGATGCTTTGTGTGTGTCCCAAAAGTCTTTCTCAAGGCCTACAAAGGAGGGGGCGAGCCCAAGAAGTAGGGGATGAGAGAGAAACTCACACACTGACGCACACAAGCTTCCTTTGTATACAAGGGGAAAGAGGGACAAGTCAGCTCCCTAGCCCAGATGCCCACAAGGTGTACTCAAATCCTATTGGATGGCCTTGGAGGTGGACCAATGAGAATTAGGCTAGAGTAAGTCTAATTTAATTAATTTTAAAAACACTTAATGAAAGAACCAATAAGAATTAAACTCTCTAGAAGACTATTGGACAGTCTCCCAAGGCGTCCAATGAGCATTCAGCAACCCAGTGGCTTGCCTGATTCCTATTGGCCAGGAGACAAAGGGGTCCAATGAGAGTTTAGTTGCATTAATTAATTACCTAACGCTCTCACAAAAGGGGAAAGGGGGACACATGTTAGAAGGCTATCACTTATGCTGCTTAATTTCCATTGGCTAAGCTTGGGGAGGTCCAATAGAGTGTGAGCATGAGCAATTAGCAAGAGGGATCGACCAAGAGAGAGAGGGGGCTGATTTTCTCAAGGCATTATTCAATTACACACTCACATAATCTCATGTGTGAAGGAAGATGACTCTCTCTCTCTCTCTCTCTCTCTCTCTCTCTCTCTCTTTCTCAAGCTTTAGTGGAAAGCTTACCACCTACTCCAAGCTTGTGAGAAGGGAGGCCTACACCAACAACTCTTGGCTTTGTGATGCAAATCCAACCAAGAGACAAGCTTCAATGCATGCTCATCTCCTCTACCATGCTAATTACTAAGCTAAGCTATGCTAATATGGTGATTATGTGAGGAGATGTACATCTTTCTCGTAAGAATGCTCCTTCTTCCTCTCAATATACTCTCATACCCCGCTAGCTCTCACCATCTTCGAAGGTGTGTGAGGTCTTGGGTCTGAGACCGTGAGGGAATTAATGTTGTGTTTGATAAGTGTTTTGCTTAGTGCATAAAGTTTCCATCTTCATTGCACTAACTAGTATTGAAGGAAAACAAAGAATTGTATTGTAAAATGTCTCTCTTGATGGGAGAAACCATAATACAAAGCCTTTTGGAGGGGGGACCGGCTCCATGTAAATCCGGCTCTCAAATGTTGTCAATAGCTTAATTTCTCTCTCTTTTGAAGTATTGTTCATGCTATCTAACTAGGTGTTATACTTTTTGTTGCTCTCTCCACCCAAGCACTCTTGTTATTCTCATTAGGAATCTATTCTAATGAAATGCTCACTATGTTCATGCTATTTTCCGCTACACACAAGTTACTAGGCCATTAAATGTTACAAAAATCATTTAGGAGAATTAGATATTAGTTATTATGACAACATAAACCTTGTAAAAAGCATTAACTATCCAAGCCTCAGTCCCAAGGCCTTAAACACCTTCGAAGGTGGAGAGAGCTAGCGGGGTATGAGTAGGGAAGAGGAAGAAGAATCATCCATAGGAGAAAGAAATAGTTCCTCACTTATCATCACTCTTCTTGCTTAGCATAACATAATCGCATAGTAATGAAGATGAAGAAGATGGCAAGCTTAAGCATTGAAGCATGGCTCTTGGTTGGATTTGCATTCCATAGCCAAGAGTGTTGGTGTAGGCTCTCCACAAGCTTAGAGAAGGAGATGAAGCTCTTGCACTTTGCACTCCACACAATGAGAGAATGTGTGTGTGTGTGTGTGTGTGTGTGTGGGAGAATATACCCCCCTCTCATTCTTGGTCCACACCCCTCTCTTTCTCTCTCTCTCTCTCTCGTATTATTTAATTATTTCATTTGGACATGTGTCTTCTTTTTCCTCTTTGAGAGAAAGAACTTAATTATTTATTTTTATGTATCTAAATTCTCATTGGATCCCTTTAAAACCTATCCAATAGCACATCATGAGGGCCATATGTGGAGGATCATTTAAACATGTGTCTTTTATGTTTATTAACTCATTTGGTTTGAATTGAATACTTCAAGCACTTAATCAATCAAGTATGGAAACATTGGTGCTTCTTGAGAGTTTATCTTTGAATTGAACACTTCAAGAACCTTAGTCATTTAAGCATGCGAGAAGCACCTGAAGCTTTTGGACAAGGTCCCACTAACACTTAGCAAGCTGACAAGCACCTCATGCTTGGGTAGGATTTCCACCTCAAGGTCAATCCTAGCCTAAGATCAAAGGACTTTTTAACACTAACTTTTGGAGGTCTTTAATGAAGATAACCCTAAGGTCTTAAAGCTCCATTAGGTAGCATTGCTCTTTAACAAACCATCTCTCATTTGGACACCTTTAACCTTGGCCCCGTATTGAGACAGATCCATAAGTACATGTCTATATTCTAACCCTTGTTCCTGTTTATTCTACCACATTAAATGATCTATTTAATATGAGAAAATTAGATATTAGATTTTATGACAAAATAGACAAGAAAATAGTACAAAAAATCCTCCAAATTGAAAAAATTCTAATAGTATTTCCAGTCTGCATCTTTACAAGGGGGAACCCAACCATTAAAACACTTAGCAACGTTGTCCTGGTAAGGGATAGAAAAATGCAATTTTTCTCACTGAAGAAAATAAGGGAAACTTAAGATTCTATCGGTTTTTAGGTCAAAATTTGAAGCATTTGCCTATATTTACACTAAAACTTGTGTAAATTTGCCGGTTTTCTTCAAGGCAAGCTCAAAATCTAACCGTGATTTTATGATTTTAGCCGATTAAAATACATTGTACCCTGGTTTTTTTTGTAACATTGGTCTTGATGGTGTACATGGGCTTCAATGGTGAAGTCGACATCTAGGAGCGTGTCCGCACGATCGGGGTTGAACCCGAGCCTCCGCACGTCAGCCAAACCCTGCTCGCACACCTCAACTCTGTTGATTTCGACAGAGTTGGAAAATTGCTTCTTTTATCCTGCCCGACTGAGAACGTGCAGTTAATTCATGTGCAACTACTATGAAAGCATTGAAGAATGTAGTCCAATTTTGCTGACGTTTGGTTTGGGTAGAACTTCGTATGTGAGAATCTGCCCTATATCGGAGGAGAGGGCTTGGGAAGTTGGAAGTCTTTTGTCGACAAAAAACTAGAGTTCTCAACTGGGAAGGTCTTGGACCTTGGTGGGCAAGTCCAAATTTTGGCTCATGCTGGCCAAATGCATGCATGTGCCTGTGGCGCGTGAACTCAAAGAAAGTGCAGCACACGAAAGGAAAGGTTCAAATGTACTCATTTGTGACGCATTTAGTAAAGGTCCACGCGAAATGGTTGCCACGTTGCCACATTGTAGGCCAATCTGTAAACATCCCACTTCTCAGGATAGCATCCCACGTAGCAGACAGTGGATTATGGAATAATCTTGCAGCCAGCTCTCTTCCTGGTCTATAAAAGCGACACGTGGTGTAATTGAACGGATCGATGGCTACGGTCTACCTCAAGAGTCAAACTAGCCGAAACTTAAAAAATCAATGCGACGCACAATCCAGATCTGCTCGTGTGAGGATATACTACTACATTCAAGATAGCTTTTCTTTCTCTCGTGGGTCAAAATCAATTTCCCAAACGTACAAAATTCCTTTTCTTGAATTTGCCAAAAGGAAATTAAAAAAAAAAGTTATTCTTTTTTGTCGTTTACAGTCTTTTTCTCTATTTTGGGGCGGAATTTCTCCTTTTGCGCTTGCCCTCAACCGACATTTTTGAAATAAAAAACCACACGATATTAAGCTGAAACACATTTTTCCCAAACACAGGTGCAACCCTATGTTACAATTAAACAATTAAACTCTACTAAGGATGGATTCAGAAATGTCCGCCCTTTCTTTGCGAACAAAAGAGAGAGCCGCTCAAAGGAACGGATGTCTAGAAGCGCTTCACACACAAAAGGTTTTGACAAGAGCTAGAGCTTGCGTGGCGATCTAATCACGGACGTCGAAGTGTAAATTATGGGTAACCTCCCCCCCTCGCCCAAAGGATAGGCACGTTGGCCATTGCTTCGCTTTTCTTAAAAAGTGCACTAGCAAGGATTGATTGCGCGACACATGCATTCACATTCCAAATTATGCACGTTTCCTTGTTTGGAAGTGGACAGAGGCTATTATGCAATCTTTTCCCCCCAAGAGGGTCCCAGGTGACGCTTGAGCGACACCCGTTTGTGAAAGCACCCTAATTCCCGTACCCCTTGGTGCAACCTACCTCTAATAATTAATTACCAATCCGATCGGGCTCGGGACGAGAGCCTGCCCTAACACATCTTAAGTTCTAGTGCTCAAAAAAAACCTAGGCATAGCCTAATTCCACCTACAAAATTTTAAATTTACATCTATATTTTAGATTTTTTATTTGAATGTGAGAAAACCTACCGAACGGATTTAGAAACGAGTGCATCGTCTTCCCACTTATGGGACGCCATCAGCTTGAACTGGAGAGAGGCAGACTAGGTGGCTACCCAGCTCCACCTTAATGGCACAAAGAGGGTACTCATTAACAGAGATCTAGATAGCTTGGGCAGTCTAATAATGCCCATTGGTGCTCCTAGCTTTGAGTGGAAAGTCTTGACGATGGCCGTAGAGAAACCACTTTCTTAAACCACACACCAAGGGCATTTACTTAGTCCTCATGCATAGGGTCGACTGGTTCGCCCCCCTTAATAAACATGCAATGGCCAAAGGCTCGGTGATTGGCGTCTACTAAAAACATATGGAACCCTCAAATTCCCTTGTCCATGAAGACTTTTTGTGGAAGGTATTATGGGGGCCTGCCAATAGGTGTCAAGGTATTGGCTCGAGGTATCGCCCTGATAGGCTTCAGGCTACAGAATTGCTAAGGAGAATCTGCCTCACTTGTTCTTGGAATGTCCGGAAGTTAGAGGACTGGCAACGAAAGCAAAGGACTTGGAAGATTCGATTCTCCAAGAATGATCTCCTTTTTGAAGGGAACTGAATTGAAAGCCTTTCGGTCCTCTTATGTACTCAGGTGGTTAGATTGTGCTATTGTCACCATGTTTGGAAGGCCATGGATGGCTATGTGTTTGCCCAGGATCTATCGGGAGCCAGCTACAGAGATCATTCCAAGGTTATTAACCAAGGGATTGGAAAAAACAAAACCTTTGAAGAATGGAAGTGGAACTCTTAGTGTCAGGTCATTACATTTTGAGGGCTAACCGATAGTCTTCAATAGAATATATGTGGCCATGGCTCCGATTGAGCATGGTGCTGATGTAATAGGTTTTCTCATTTTAAAATAACCTCACATATTGTCAGATTTGCCAAAAAAAAAAAAAAACTACAATACGAGTTTAGTGATCAAATATAGTCAATTTACCTCTAAAATTTTCCAATTATAGGTTTTCCAAGTTTTCAGATAAATTTTTTCAGGCACGCCAAGAAAACTATAACGTAACCTACTTTTGTTTCTTTTCTCTTTTAATGCATGGTCGTTTAGGAGAGAAAAAGTATTTCATGAGGACACACACCACATATCCCCTTCAATTGTGTTGGCAAAGTACCTTGTATGCATAATCTATACTATTATAAAAAGGGGAGGAACCCCCCCCCCCCCCCCCCCCCCTCTTCTCTCTTTCCACTCGTCAACAACTAGTGCCTCTGAGCAGAACAATGTGACAACAAGAGAGAGAGAGAGAGAGAGGCCATGCCGTTGGAGGAGGAGCCTCTAGATTAGTGCTTATAAAGAAGCATCATTCCGGTTGCACTAGGCCAAAATTTTCAGGCAAACATACCCCCATCATAGCCAACTATTTGCCCTCACTTAGAGCCAACAGAGAAAACATTGGATAATAGCATCTTCCCGTCTCTTTCTCTCTACATATATATACAAAAGGGAAAATTACCAAAATCCCCCTGTAATTTGTGGAAGTTCCCAAAATACCCTTGTATCTATTTTGGTTGGATTGTTTAAGATTTTCTAATCTTTATTCCTTTTTGACACTTGAGATCCATTTTTGAGTGCTTAGCATATAATTCGTCACAAATTACCTTGCAAAAAAAGGTGATTATGTTTAAAAATAATGAAGCGATTCATCTCCAAAGCCTACATAACCAACTCAAGTCTAGTTTTAGCATCTTGTTTTGATACGAAATCAGTCTTCTTATACAAAGCTACAAATTTTTTTAACCTTTGGAGCAATTTAAACTCACAAGGAATTTTGGAAATTTATGATAAAATATTGGGGGTATTTTGGGAATTTTTGAAATTTGGGGTATTTGGGGAATTTCCACAAATTAGAGGGGTATTTTGGTTATTTTCCCTATACTAAATGATGGTTAGCTGCCAAAAAACGATTGGAAGCTCACCGTCCACCACGTGCCCCCCCCATCCTCCCCTCTCCTCTCTCAACCATCCATGTCACACACTCGAAGTGTTAAAAACCATCCTATCTTCTTAAAGAATGAGCTTGTTTGCTTGGAGGCAATTCGAGACAATTTGTTGTGGTGTTTTTTGGTTTCTGGTCCCTGCAAGGCAAGACGGCTAATGAAGCTTTGGTGGCAACTCGAGGGGTCTCCCGTCAGGTGATGGGGACATTGGGCCCCGCCCCTCTTTTCGAATATATCGATCGTGGCGGTCTTGCACAGAGGACATGGTGGGTCGAAGTGTGTCTGATCACCATGGTGGTATCCTTCTTACAAGTATCCCTTTGGCTTGGTCGATTTTAGGTTGGTCTTTTGATATCTGATGTAATCTATGTAGTCTCAAATCTTGTCTATGTAGTTTGTGAGTTTTGGGGCTCCCTGTAAAAGCCGTTAGGACGCTACTTGGTACGTTGGATTTACTATGATGTAATCTTTTAGAGTCCACGGCTCATTTTGGCGTGGAGGATGTATGCCTATTTTTCATTTAATTCCTCTCACTCAATTGAGTGTGTTGTTTTTTTTTTATTTTTTAAATAAGCTTGTTTTGCAACAAAATTGGTAAGCCCTTTTCTCTCTTTTTCTCTCTCCCCCCCTGCGTGCGCACTGTCCTCACTGTAGCCGGATAAAGGAAATTGCGACACGTGTATCAATGCCACGTGTCGCAATTTCCTTTATCCGGCTACAGTGAGGACAGTGCGCACGCAGGGGGGGAGAGAGAAAAAGAGAGAGGCGGCCCAAGGCCGCCGGCCACACTAGTATATATTGTTATTGCAAGCAAGGTACAAACCTTTTGGCATATTTGCAAAACAACTCGAAAAACTAAGCCTTTTGACATTTTGTGTGTGGACTCATGCTAGGGAAGGTGCCAAACATTGCCTGTTGGCATAACGCAAAAATTGAATAAAATAAGCCCTCGTATAACATCCTCCAAGATGCCACACACAATTTTTGTGGTGGATTATTCGCTAATGATCCAAACTTTGAAGAAACAAAAGTAATTTACAGAGCACAATGCACATTCAGCATCAACAAAGAGGGGTAAATCCGGCAAGACAGCCATCAAGTGGGGCGCATATAGTCGGTAAAGACTCGACCATTGTCTCCAATGAGAAGGGGCTTAAGCCAACTTATTAGACAATTGACATAGGATTCAAAACATCCACGGGATAACTGCCAACACTGCCACATTTCTTTTTGCCCACAAAGGCAAGGATAGTATTTACTCAGGAAATTAAGCTACACAATTCCTTCAGACAAAAATGCTCCACAGGAGCAGAGACTTCATTTGCCTACAACCAATTGTTAGGGTCAATCGAGGATTGTCCATGTGAAAACTGTTAACTGTTGATTTAACGCATCATCGCCTGGAAGCAAGTTTTAAATTGACACCCTGCCTTTCAAAAGTGATCAATGGTGTGCAATCTCCGAACTACGTGGATCATCGAAGCCGTGATGCACCCCCAATAAATGAACCCACATTAAGCTATTGCACACCACTCGAAATGATGGCATGAACTAGCACTTAACTAACAAAAAAGGGCAGACAAGATTCACTTTGTGATTACATGGAGTGATTCTCGGGTTCCCATCACTTTCATTTGGAAGACTCGGGCTCACAATTTGGCATGCGATTCAATTTGGGATTACAAGTTCATCACTTTTACATGGGATCACTTGTCATTCACTTGTAGTTTGATCCCCAATCGAAACATTATACATCCGATCCTGCCCACAACGCCTCCTTGGGATCACTTTTACATGGGATCACTTGTCATTCACTTGTAGTTTGATCCCCAATCGAAACATTATACATCCGATCCTGCCCACAACGCCTCCTTGAGACTGGTCAGGTGAGGTATCAAAAAATCAGGAGGGGTGCATGGGTGTTTTGCAGGGGAACACCCACGACACTAATTGACCCCTCTTTTTTTGGAGGGGATCTACGGTTCCAAATCGTCGTAAGTCGTCGACCGCCTTGTCCATTTGGAGGAAAAATATGGATTGGGTGAGACTTACCTCATAACCTCCCCGCTTGGAGCAAATGTCTGGCCACTACGGTGGCGCACATGTTTTGTTGTGTAAAGAAACAAGTAGCATTTTATTAAGTAGTTTCAACACGTCCACAATCCTAATCCACACCGAGTTTACACCAAGTCCACATCCACATGTAGTGCACATACCTTGCAGACTTCACAAACACTTCACAGTGAGTTCACATTAGCGCGGGTCTACACTTTAGTTCACATTCAAGATCAACATTCGTAATCTTCACCGACACGCGACACTGGTTCTCAACCATATGTCCCCTCTAAAATTGAGGTGTCATTTAGTGATGAGGGGGGAACACTCTTCACAAAAGTAAGATGTACTGATCATTGATGGGAGATGATCTCCCACCATAGTTGACCATTATCTATTTTTGTGGGCCAGATCCACATTCTACTTTTGAAGCTCCATCCTCATGGGACAGTGACTTCTACTGCCTAAGATTTTACAAAAAGGATGTGGATAGCAAATTGCCAGGCCTGTAATCAAAAGTAGCAAGGTACATACAGCAGCCAACTCCAGTCCTCCCCAACTGCACTACCTCACTCTAGCAAATATCCCACTTGCACTCTTGAGCATACATATAATGATAAGACTGATGAAAGGAACAATCTATATATACTGGTTTAATTACGTTTCTACATTACTACTAATCAGAATTCATTCGTCTCAATAGAACAACTACAATCGAGCTAGATGGCCACTCACATTAAACAGAGCATCAATCTCTGCTGTACACTCGATACAATCAAACAACAAACAGAAGACACAACTTCGCTAGCGCCACAATGACCTCGCACAGTTTGCCCCCTTTTCTGCATAAAACCTTCAAATTACTGATATACAAACATTGGGCTTCCAAAGGCGTAAACATTCTGCCACATCAAAAAATCAACAATTTTTTATAAACCACTAGTCCCAAAGGGACTGGGCAACTGTGGACTTAGACACCAAGACCAGGGGAAGAGCGCTTCCATGCCGAAAGCCCCTCCATTATACGACCCTTCCACCCTAGGAGCATCCATTTAGAATCATCATCAACAGAGAAATCCTTGTGATAGAAAGCCTTCACCACATTCCTTGCCTTCTTCAACACAGACCGATTAAGTGTAAAAGGCTCAAACCCAGCCCTTTGGAAGCGGGCCTGCCATTGCCTGTAAGTCTCAGGCCTCTCTACCCTTTCATGCCCCTCACAAGCCACGATATTAAGTATATCTCGTCCTAAACATTCACGCTCGAGCATGAGCCTTTGTGGGTTCTCAATATCAGCCACAGTAGTCTCAATCATATCAAACTTGCTGGAATAGTGGTAAAGAGCCTCTCTGAAACGCGAGACAAAAAATGGAGCATTGTAGCCTGCATTTAAGACTGCGATGAGAACAATATCTGGGTTGAGGCTATGCATCCTGCTCAGCACCTTACGTCGGGGGCTAGCACTGATAACAGTCTCATCCATCAAGTGGCGTAGTCTTTGGACACAGTTAACCGCAAGGACCTCCCCTTCCCGCAAATTTAAATCAGCAGGCTCTATATCTTCCCACTTCCTGGCTATGGCTTGGTATTCAAAAGGTACATTGTATGTTTTGGCATACTCTGCCAATCTTCGCCCCGTTTCCTCCACCCTCTCTGACGGATTTAATCCTGGTTGAGGAAATTCAATTCCTGTAATGCGTAGAAAAGGAGGGCCTCCTCTCCGCTCAGCTAGAGCACTAATCAAGGCAGGCCATTGCACCCCATACAAGATGCCATAGTCCACTATATGAAGCCGGCTAGCTCCTTCAGCAACTTTAAGAATGTTTTGATTCGCAAAGAAATGAGCCAGCTTGGCAAAGGGGCATACCTCCACAATAAGTCGAAATGCTTTGATCATGTTAGCTGCTGACGGCCGGTTATTCGACATTGCTGTGAACTGTTGAGCTCCAGTACCAGCAAGGCGGGCTACGAGCCCTTCCGTGAAATAGTGAGCCAGCCGCTGCGCTGCACTACCATGTGGAGTAGCATGTTTACGCAACTCCTGCACTATCTCATTTGCCTTCTTCAAATTGTTGGCGCCAACTGCTTGTGCACACTCAACCAGAAGAGACCTCAGATCTACCGGCTCGGCCTTCCCGCTCTTTTTTCCATTGCCCTGCTGGGATCGTTTCTTCTTCGACACAAGTGCACCTTGATCTGGCCACCAATCTCCATACATTTTTGCATGCTTCTCTGCGTTGAGATACTCATTCTTTACAAAAGAGAGAGGCTGCTCAACTGAAGCATCTGCAGATTGAGCTTGATTTGTCTCCACAAGCAGGCCTTTCTTTTGATGAACACCTTCCACATTGAAGAATGAAAGCATCTGATTACTTTCGACACCACCGGAAAATCCATTAGCCTGCAAACTCTCAAGACTGAGAGGTGCAAGTTGCCTTTGCGGGACTTGACCGTTTCCAGAAAGCAGAGCATCACTTACGGGAACCATATCTTTGGACAAAATTTCTTGGACTGAAGGAATGTTGGGAGGTGAAGGTGCAGTATACGCACGATGTGCTGAAGGCAAATCGATTGCCATCGAAGCCCTAAGATTTTTATCAAGCATGCGATAGGCACCATGCTCAAAAAAGGGGCTGCTGGACAATGAGGATTCAAAAGAACATACCTGTGAATCTCGAGAATTACTAAAGCTGGAAGACTCGCTACGAGGCAGTGGCCATGTCCCCCAAATTTTCTCCTGCCCCACCTTGTTCAAACCACTGTCTAGCATACATGCTTCTTCCTCTTTTGCAGAATTACCTTCTGCAATGGGATCTGTTACCAAGACATTTTCAATCCACCTGTAGTCTTCTTCTTGTTCAAGGGAATGATCTGCAGGAGTGCCATTACCCTCCACAAAGAGTGTCTCCGCATGTCTGAGCCTTTGTAGCATTCCTGCACAATGGATTGAGGACCGCAAAGAAGACTCGTTCCCAGTGACTCCATTCACCATGGCTTGATATGACAGGCATTCCTGCTGCATACACTTGCGATCTTCCATATTCTCATCCATGAGCATGTCGCTGATGAACTCAAGCATCGGATCCATGAGAACATCATTAGCAAACGACGCTGTTTCCACTGCAACTGTAGTGTCGAGTGAGGCGGTAGAGCTATGTACAAGCTGGTTACCTGGCATCCACGGATCTGAAGAAGCAGAAGAAGGCCCTCTGTAAGGCGAGCTCGAAGCTCCCCATGAGGAAGAATCAGAAGAGGAAGGAGAGAGTGAAGAAGAAGACGAAGATGTGGTAAGAAGAGCGCCATTATCCCAAGCTTCAATCTCGGAATCCCACTTCGAAGGAGCGTCTGAAGAAAGGGCGGGAGACCAGGGGTCTGTCGAAGGGAAGAGATAGGGTGGCCAGGAGGGGGCCTGGGCGTGAGGAGCAGAAGATGAAGACGAGATGGAGGAGGAGGGGGAGAGAGCTGAAGAGGAGAGTCGCTTGACGAGCTGTGTGTGCAGCCATGCGCGTTGCTGCAGCTGGACAGTGAGAGATGAGTCCATTGTGGGGGTGTGTGTGTGTGTGTGTGTGTGTGTGGAGAGGAAAGGGTTGCTCACCGGCCTCACCCTCTCACGAGTGAGGCATGTCGCAGGTATGCTGGATGTTGAGCTGTGCGTGCATGTACACACTTGCCACCTTCAGGAGCTTCCGTTTGACCTGTCTGGGGCTTTATCACCATTTGCGGCTGGGCTTTCCCTTCATGCCCAAGCTTCCTTTTCGGTCTTCCCTTTTCTCACAGGAAAACGTGCGGAATCTCAGAGCTGCCCACGATTCACGAACCTTCCTCGCCCTACTTCTAGTAGGCCTATAGGCCAAGGCCCCAGGTAACTTCTAAGCTGCCTTTCACAAAACAGATCAACGCTTCCTCCCATCAGTCTGCCAAGTATGTGAAGGAGCGTGGAGTGCCTTGTTGAGCACTTTTTGCCAGCCAGCTATTAGAATTCTACGGTCAACCCCATAGATAACATTGGATCCCTCCGTCTTCGAACGCAAGTCCTTCCCACCTGCACTGCTTAAAGTGGTCTTCACCATCTTGGCTCGCTCAATAATCGATGGAATGAGTTGATCTCTTCAAACACATATCCAAGGTTGAGTTATAGTAGAGTTAGCTAGTCCAGTTTAGGTAGACAGACTTTAGACAACAGGTCAGATCGAGACAATGATACTGAAATGGAAATGACAGACAGACTGGAACTCGAACTTGATTGTGTATTCAGATCAATACAACTAGAATGGAGTACAAATGTATGAGCCAAAAGATTGCTCTAAGAAAAGAGTACAAGAGCGAGATGAGCTCCAGGAATGATACTAGACATAAGAGCACAATACAATGGCATATGATGTTGGCTCGTCATATAGCTATCGGATTGGGCCTTTGACTGATTGTCCATAGTTACCACAGTAATTGGCCCGATAATTACCAATTCAGTCGCAATGTGAATTCCTGTCTGGGGACTATTTCCACTGTTTACATTTCCTTCCCCCCTTTCTTTGAATTTTGGAATATTTTCAAAATTTTTGATGTGGTGTTGAACTGACTAAGTTTGGAACAGATTCAAAGGTACCTCTTCAGATTCTAAACTTACCTCTTGAACTGGTGTTGCTAGAGCTTCATCTAATCTGGCGTAGTACATCTTGATTTTGGCTCCCTTGTAGACCCCTGGAAATAGTAGACCTGATAAGTCTTTCAACCTCATTGTGCCATTTGAGAAGACCCAATCCACTTCATAAGGGCATGACCAAGCCACTTTCAAATTAGGTTTCTTCGGGCCTAACTTAGACGGATATAGCAACACTAAGTCCCCTTCTGGAACTCCGTGACTTTGATCTTGCTGTCATGCCAATGCTTTCTTCTCTGTTGAACCACCCCTTGTTCAAGCATAGCTCACTACGTGCTCTCATCCAATCGTTGCTTTAGATTTGATTTAAAGTCCATACCATGCTCAATTGCTAGTCTGAGACTGGTAATGGTAAACTTCTTAGGTACCACTGCCTCTATACCATAAACCATCTTGAAAGGTATCATTCCAGTGATGACCTTATGAGCAGTTTGGTACGCCCATAGCGCAATTTGTAGCTTCTCATCCTAGCTATGAGGCTCTTTTTGCACGATCTTTGCCAGTTTGGTTTTATAGTCTTGTCCAATGCACCTAGGATAATATAGAGTTGACTTTTGTGCTTGATGAAAAAAATGTCAGTCAGTATTTGAATGGTTTTTGTTGGTTCTGGTGGTTGTCATGACAACGGGAAGGCCGAACTAGACAAGGGCAAGGCCGGGCTAGGTAGTGTGGAAAGGGAGTCCAACTAGGGCAAAGGGATATGAGCCATGCTATATAGTGGGTGGTTGGGAGGTGGACTCTTAGGTTCTAGTTCCCCTTGTCTAACATTGGTATAAAGAGCAAGGTTCCTTTTTTGGGAAAGGCACAGCCGTGGAGGAGGGGAGCCACACAACTTTGCATGTTTTTTTACATGTCGGGGTCAAGGGGGCGTGGAGCTTACCCCCTGTGAGGAGGATGACAAGCCCAAAGGCGTGGGCAACAACCCTTGCAAGGAGAAACTGCCTGTCGGCGACCTACACCAAAAATCGCCCTTGCAGGCTCTACGGCATCGCGCCAGCAGGGGGACCTTTTCTCGTGCCTGTATAGCAGGTGGAGACGAGCACCATACGAGGTGGGGGGAGCTTTGCTCAACCCCTCGCGCTGTCTGCAGGCGGCCATGAGCAACTCCAAGTACACACCCAACGGGCGCCCAACCCCTTGGGGGTTAGTGGCCAAAGTTTTTTTTCAACACACAAGGGACGGTACCCACAGTGGGGTATCCCTCCCCCCCCCTCCCTCTCGTGAGGCTTCGGCGAGGCTCGGCATATCGACACGGCCGGCAAGTACTTTGACACACACATCTTCTGCGTATTATCAGCAGAAACTCAAAAATTTAATAAAAGCATCTCAAGGGGAGTTCAAAGTGCCATTATTTTTTAAAATCGATTACAATCGAACGCATAATCGATTAGGCTACAAGGGATTAAAGAATTCCCTACACGGCGGACATTTCGGATCGATTTCCACTTGGATAATATCGACTTTGATGGGATTAACAAAGCTAATTAAACTTTGCAAGTGCTCTCAATCTCAGGTATTTTTCTGACTATTCCTTGCACCGCACTGTGTCGCCATGGATTCAGATATCAATATGACTTTTGATTTTGAGCAAAGTACGCCTGATCCTGCCCATGATGGCCCGCGGCGGTCGGATGCTCTCAAGGAGAGTACTCGCGATGCTACGGTAGGTGATGATACTTATGAATTGCTCGACATCCAAGAATTTCGTGCACTCTAGACAGGCATATCAGCTATGGAAGGAAATTTTAAATCTTTAAATGAAAATGCCACTAAATTATCCACATTAGTGATTCAATTAATGCAACAACAGTCCAAGGGTCCTGCTAACACGCACATGCATGAGCACATTGCTACACAAGGGCAAGGCCCTTCTAATCAAGGACAAGGTCCAACTGCTGACACTTTGCACACTCTCACTGCAAAAGAGGTGGATGAGTTGTTGAAAAACACCAAACCACCGACTTTTAAGGGAGAAGACTAAGACCGCAATAAGGATGCAATGAATATCTTTCTCAGCAAGTGGGATGGAATTCACGCCTTACGGCGTACTCCGGACGCAGTCAGAGCACTGCAACGAGCCTAACTCTGGAAGGCAAGGCCTACAAATGGTGGATGTCTCTCAAGGAGAAGAATATCATACCACAAAGTTGGGCAGTTTTTGAAGCTATGCTTCGCAAAGAATTTTTGCCTACAAATGAGGCAGATCGGAATTGGACGGCTTGAGACACGTGTTCCATGCGCCAATACCCATCATTACTTGAATATATATCTCACTATCGGGATGTTATCCTCAAGTTGGAAGGCTTAGATAACTTTCAGCAAGTACGGGGATTTATACGAGGTCTGACACCAGAGCTTAAGAAGCACGTCAAGACCCAAGACCCTAAAACACTTGAGGAAGCCATAGTGAAAGCACATTTTCACAATGATCCAGATGAAAAGAAAGCACATAATACTCACGTGTCTGCTAATACACATGGTAATACACGCACACAGTATGGGCACAATAAAAGAAAATTTATAGTAGCAATTTCAGAAGCATTTTAAAAACCCAAGGGGTCTAGAGGTCCTCTCTCTCTTGAGGACTTTGATAAAGCTAAGAAAGAGAAATTATGTTTTCAATGTTTAGAAAGCGGTCATGGCAAAAAGGATTGTCCTAAGGGAAAATCTGTTGCACATGGCAAGGAGAAAGCAGTCCACACGGTGCAACTGTTGCCTCTTGCGTCTTCCTCACGATTCTCTACAATGGAAGTAACACACACCGAGGTGGTGCATGAATGTTGTCTCACAGCTTCCATGTGGCAACAGACCTTCGGACCACATGAGTTAGTACGTATGCACGGATCTCTGCAAGGGCACAAGGTGCGCATCTTGGTAGATGACGATGCTACTCACAATTTCATCAATTACGGATTGGTGAAAAAACTCAAATTGCCTCAAACTACGAGTACCCACCGCTACAAGGTAGCAATGATGAATGGACATGATACCGAAATCTGGGATACTCAAGTCCGAGCTGTTCCGTTGGAAGTACAAGGTTACTCTACATCCTTGGATTTTCAGGTTATGAACATGGAGAGGGCAAACGTGGTCCTTGGTAGGGAGTGGTTGCATAGTGTAGGACCATCACTGAAGCGTAGCTATGAGCACAACAGCTTGATGTTCGAATCCCATGGCGCACATGTGTTGTTGTTACGAGAGAAGGATGTACCTTCTTCACCATTGATATATACCATTGAGCTTATGCAACTAGTTTCTGATCATGAAATAGATCAAGTTTTCTTGTGTTACTCATTGTCTCATTTTCCCTCTAACATTGAATCTATTGAACATTCCTCAACTCCGCATGCTTCTATCGCATATCTTCCACCAATGGTTACTTCCAAACAAGCAAACGTTGCTAGTGAGTTAAAAAAATTATTAAAGGAATTTCAAGATGTTTTTCCTAATGATTTGCCACCAGGATTACCGCCGACACGATTGGTGCAACATAGCATCGATGTGGTTGCAGACTGTAAACATGTTAGTAAACCGCCCTACCGTATGAGTTACTCTGAAGCTGCTGAGGTGGAACGTCAGCTTGCTAACTACCTTAGCAGAGGGTTTATACAACCCAATTCTTCACCATGGGCTTCTCCTATCCTATTAGTGAAGAAAAAAGATGGCAGTATGCGCATGTGCGTAGACTATTGTGGCTTAAATGATGTTAACGGTTAAGAACAAGTACCCATTGCCATGAGTGGATGAGTTGTTCGACAAACTCACTCATGCTCGTATTTTTATGAAAATAGACTCGCGGTCAGGTTATCACCAAGTTCGTATTTGACTTGCTAATATACCCAAAACTGCATTCCGAACAAGGTTTGGACACTACGAGTTCTTGGTGATGCCCTTTGGGTTAACCAATGCGCCCTCAACATTCATGACACTGATGGATAGTGTCTTGAAGTCGTACTTGGGTAAATTTGTCATCGTTTTCCTCGATGACATTCTAAAATTATATGCCAAGGCATCTAAGTGTGATTTTCTGAAAGAAGAAATTCACTATCTGGGGCATGTTATTTTAGCTAATAGACTATATATGGATCAATCCAAAGTGAATACAATCCGGCATTGGCCTTCTCCTAAAAATCTGGAAGAGTTATAGTTTTTTTTAGGATTTGCAGGTTTTTACCGTAAATTCGTTAAAAACTATGTTAATATTGTTGTTCCCATGACGGATCAACTGAAAGGCAAAGACAAAGCATTTCAGTGGGGACCCACTCAACAACACAATTTTGATACGCTCAAGGATGCATTAGCAACAACTCCCATCCTAGCTATTGTAGACCTTTGAAACCATTCGTCTTGGAAACGGATGCCAATAACCGTGCTATTGGAGCAGTCCTGTTTTACAAGACGGACGGCCAATTGTATTTGAAAGCAAGAAGCTTGATGCAGCTCAGCAGAACTACTCTGCTTATGAGCGCGAACTCTATGCAATAGTGTCTGCCTTAAAAACACGGTGGCATTATCTGTATGGTGCTCAGTTTGAGATTGTGTTTGGCCATGAAAGCATCAAATGGTTTACACAACAAATGGATTTGAAGGGTCGGAAAGCCAACTGGACCAAGATTCTTTAGGAATATGACGCCAAGCTCCGGTATCGTAAAGGTCGATACAATGTGGTGGATGATGCTCTAAGTCGTATGCCGGAGATCAATTCTCTCTTGTTCATGGAACTTCGTAGTGAATTTTTGGATTCTCTTAAAGGCAAATATGAGCATGATGAAGCATATTCCAAAGTGTGGATCCATTTACAAATGAGGGATCCTTCTCACTCCAATGATGGTAGTGTAACCTTAACCTCCACATGTCATAATAATCAATATCTAATTCTCCTAAATGATTTTCTCATATTAAACTGATCATTTAATGTGGGGAAGGCCAGGGGAGAAAAAGCTAGAATATTGGTTAAGCTAGCAGACCGGCCACAGTAGGGATCCAAAGGAGGGAAAATAGGGATCCAAAGGGGGGGCCATCTGCAAAAGAGCCATGTGCAACAATGGGCTAAAAAGACCCTAAGGTTCAGCCCATTAAGACTTCCAAAATGCTAAGGTTCCAAAATTCAAAGGTTGTGTCCAAAGGTCAACCCTAAGGAAAATTGGATGCTTTGTGTGTGCCCTAAAAGTCTTTGCACATCCCTACATGGGAGGGGGCGAGCCCTAAAGGTAGGGGATGAGAGAGAAAGCCCACACACACACACACACACACACACAGGCTCCCTTTACACAAAGGGAATGAGGGACACATGTCAGCTCCCTAGGCCAGATGCCCACAAGGTGTGCCCAATTTCTATTGGATGACCCTTGAAGTGGACCAATGAGAATTAAGCTAGAGTAAATCTAGTTTAATTAATTTAAAAACATTTAATAAAAGAAACCAATGAGAATTAAGTCTCCTAGAAGACTATTGGGCAGTCTCCCAAGGGGTCCAATGAGCATTCAGGAGCCCAATGGCTTGCCTGATTCCTATTGGCCAGGAGGCAAAGGGGTCCAATGAGAGTTTAGTTTAATTATTTAATTACCTAAAGCTCTCACAAAAGGGGAAAGGGGGACACATGTCAGAAGGCTATCACTTATGCTGCTTAACACCCATTGGCTTGACTTGGGGAGGTCCAATGAGGCAAAACCAGACCAATTTAGCAGGAAGGGCTCGCCCAAGAGAGAGAGGGGGCTGATTTTTGCTTGGCATTGACACACACACACACACTCACACTTGACCATGTGTGAAGAAAGAATACTCTATCTCCTCCCAAGCTTTAATGGAGAGCTCATCACCTACTCCAAGCTTGTGAGATAGAAGCCTACATCAACATTCTCTTGGCATGTGGATGCAAATCCAACCAAGAGCCGAGCTTCAATGCATGCTCATCTTCTCTACCAAGCTAATTACTAAGCTAAGCTATGCTAATATGAGTGATTATGTGAGGAGATGTACATCTTTCTCGTAAGATACTCCTTCTTCCTCTCAATCTACTCTCATACCTTGCTAGCTCTCACCATCTTTGAAGGTGTGTGAGGTCTTGGGTCTAAGAACGGGGATAATTCAAGTTGTGTTTGTTAAGTGTTTTGCTTAGTGCATGAAGTTTCCATCTTCATTGCACTAGCGAGTCTTGAAGGAACACAAAGAATTGTATTGTACAATGTCTCTCTTGATGGGAGAAACCATAATACAAAGCCTTTTGGAGGGGGGACCGGCTCCATGAAAATCCGGTCCTCAACTGTTGTCAATAGCTTAATTGCCTCTCTTTTGAAAGTATTGTTGATGCTATCTAACTAGGTGTTATGCTTTTTGTTGCTCTCTCCACCCAAGCACTCTTGTAATCCTCATTAAGAATCTACTCTAATGAAATGCCCATTATGTTCATGCTAATTTCCGCTACACATAAGTTATTAGGCCATTAAATGTTACATTGGTATCAGAGCACAAGGTTTCTCTTTTCTTGCTCAAGAAGGGAGGTCCTCAATCTAGCTACAAATGGTTGGTATTATTAATTGCCTGTGAGTAAGTAGAATAGGGATTTTTCAGCCTTGCAGTGCGCCTGCCTTCGTGCAGTTAACGGGGCATCATCGTCGCGAGCTATGGTCTTAATAGTGGAGTCCTACGGGCCTACCTACGGCTTAACCACTATTGAGCTATTAGAAGCTTGACAGGAGCCAGTGCTGTTTTGGTGTCGAAAGACCCTCTCTTCTATTCCTTGCAATTAATGGTATTCGAGCCGCGGGTACAGTAGCTTGAGTGCTTTTTCTAAAGGGGTAAAGAGGAGTAGCAACTAGGGCTTGAAGTGCCAAAGTACACCTAAAAAGTTTACACCTAAAAGTTATTAGAATGGCTGACAATAGTAAAGAGAGTGAAATTAATGTTGATAACTTTGATTTTGCTCATGAGCAAGCTACTAATGATGCTTCAATGCTTGTTAACTATCTTTTTACTAGGCTTCAACAAGCCATGGGCAATCCATCTCTCCAAAGGGAAGTGCAACGGCAGCTTCGTGCTCATGGGATTCTCCAAGCTCATCACCATGACGAGAGAACACCTAGGAAGCCTCCTTGTGAGACTACCAAAAGAGGTCTCTCTCCGATTCGAGAAGAAGAAGAGAATCCATATGAAGGGCTCAAGAATTTACTTCTTGATGATGCATCTCCTTCCCAAAGGAGAACTCAAGAGCCTCCACTGAAGGAACGAGAAAGAAGCGAATCTCCCGCCACCTCGGCGGAGATGGCTCCGCGAAGACGGCGGGCTAAACGCTCTCCATCACCACCAAAGCGGAGAAGACCATCACACTCTTCTCCACGCCATAATTCAAAGAGGGATGATAAAAAGCAAGAGAAGAAAAAGGCGAGAAAGAGGACACCCTCTTCTCCATCTTCTTCATCCTCTTCCTCTTATGAAAGCTATGGTGAAGATGACAAAGATCACGACAAGAAAAAGGCGAGAAAGAGGTCACCCTCTTCTCCACCTTCTTCAAATTCTTCACCTTCTGAAGAAAGTGATGGTGCAACTTTTGAACCATCAAAAAGAAAAGGCGATAGGAAATCCTATGCCGCATGGAAGACGTCGTCCAAGCTGAAGAAATTCAAAGAGGGAAGGAAGAGCATCTCTTTCCTTACCTATGATGGTAC